>NW_024070198.1:29244750-29563406 GCF_014754425.2 Oryx dammah | reverse complement strand
ATTCACTCATACATACTCATATATGTATATTCACTCATACATACTCATATATGTATATTCACTCATACATACTCATATATGTGTATTTATTTTATATATTTACATATATATATATACCCACAACTTCATATACACCCACTTAAATGTATATATGATGTATGTGACACCCCAATTCACAATACCCATAAGAAATGATAAAGTAACATGTTTTAAAGTATTCTTATCCAGATTAGTGATTTTAGACTACTGATCCAGTAGACTGAAATTGCCAATGATGCTTCCTCAAGGCTGCATAGGTCAATTTCAATAACTCTTAAAAAAAAAAAAAAAGGAAACTAAGCCAAGTTCTAGAAACTTCCATGTAACTAAGAAATATCTTAAAAACCAAGAATGTCAAAAAGCCTTTGTAAAAAAAGGCTTAGAAAAATGAAACTGTACCAAGAGAACTTTTAAAATCTGCTATGAAAATAAACTTGTACCTATTTGCTCTAGGAAAGAAATTAATGAGACTTTGAGCTAAACCTGGCAGATTGAACCCATGCATTAAAAGAAAATTCCTCCCCAAACCCTACTAAAATGATAGTAAAGGAACAGTAGCAAAAATGGTATAAACTTTTAAGGACAAAAGATGGAAGAGGAGACAACACAGGATGAGCAATGGTAACACATGGTTGGAAGATGGAAAGCAGGTGGAAGAGCAAGTGGCAGAGATGGGAAAATTGAAGCCTTAGCCCTGCAAAGAAGAATGCAAAAAGGAAGCCTGCTTGTGTGCCCTGTAGAGGTCTGATAAGGCTCAAGTACCACAGAAAGTCGTGGTGAAGAAAAGCTGAAAAGGGACAACTTAGAAGTATGAAGAAGGAACAGATAGATTCTCAGGTCCTCTTTCCCATTCCACACACATGAGCATTACTCTCTCTCTCATCTCTGCAGAAGATCAGGGGCTTATTCTTCAGAACGACTGATTTGGGGACACAAAATACAGTTAAGGGCTCCCAGGATGATGGAGGCAGACTAGCAAGAGAATAGAGAACTCTCTGGATAAATTAAATGACCCCAGATAAAAGAACTATAGATACTAGCACTTGGGCATTCCTGAAACAATCTGGTCCACACCCAGGCACCCTGCAGAGGAGCTCACCAGTTCCCAAGCTCTGCACACACCTGCGCTCCGACTGGCTTTCAGTGTCTCATTCTTAAACACAGACAGACTACCACGGACTTCCAGATACTTGAGGAATCAAGTTTCCAACATGGAGGAGATCAGAATTAAAAAGAAAAAGGGAACTCAGAAGAAACAGACAATAAACGCAGCTGAAGAAAAATTAAAGTTGATATCCTCAGAATAAGAGGGAAAATAGGAAATACTGTAAGAGAAAATAAGACCAAGATATATGGAAAAAAAATTTTAAAAATCAAAATAGAAAATTAAATAGAAGGGTTAGAAAATAGAGTCAAGCAAATCTTCTAGAAAGTAGGATTAAAAGACAGAGAAAATAGGAAAGAAAAAAATCAGAGGCTTAGTCAGAGATCCAACTAACAGTATATTAGTATATATCCTGTGAAGAGGAACTGAAGAACCTCTTGATAAGGGTGAAAGAAGAGAGTGAAAAAGCTCAACATTCAAAAAACTAAGATCATGGCATCTAGTCCCATCACTTCACAGCAAGTAGAAGGGGGAAAAGTGGAAATAATGACAGATTTTATTTTCTTGGACTCCAAAATCACTGTGGACAGTGACTGCAGCCCTGGTATTAAAAGACACTTGCTCCTTGGAAGAAAAGATATGAAAAGCCTGCTGCTAAGTCACCTCAGTCGTGTCCGACTCTGTTCGACTTCATAGACGGCAGCCCACCAGGCTCTTCTGTCCCTGGGACTCTCCAGGCAAGAACACTGGAGTGGGTTGCCATTTCCTTCTCCAATGCATGAAAGTAAAAAGTGAAAGTGAAGTTGCTCAGTCCTGTCCGACTCTTAGCGACCCCATGGACTGCAGCACACCAGGCTCCTCCGTCCATGGGATTTTCCAGGCAAGAGTACTGGAGTGGGGTGCCACTGCCTTCTCCGATGACAAGCCTAGACAGCATATTAAAGAGCAAAGACATCACTTCACTAACAAAGGTCCATCTAGTCAAAGCTATGGTTTCTCCAGCGGTCATGTACGATGTGAGAGTTGGACCATAAAGAACGCTGAGAGGAGGCTTTCAAACTGTGGTGCTGGAGAAGACTCTTGAGAGTCCCTTGGACTCCACAGAGATCAAACCAGACAATCCTAAAGGGAATCAGTCCTGAATATTCACTGGAAGGCCTGATGCTGAAGCTGAAGCTTCAGTACTTTGGCCACCTGATGCAAGGAGCCGACTCACTAGAAAAGAGCCTGATGTGGGGAAAGATTGAGAGCAGGAGGAAAAGGGGGTGATAGAGGACGAGATGGTTGGATGGCATCACTGACTCGATGGACATGAATTTGAGCAAACTCTGGGAGATGATAGTGAAAGATAGGGAAGCCTGGCGTACTGCAGTTAAGGGGTGGCAAAGAGTCGGACATGACTTAGTGACTGAACAACTACAATATATAACCTGACAGAAAAAGAAACTGAAGGGAAAAAAAGACTACTTAACTGAAGAAATACTTTAAAAAATTCCCAGAACTGAAGGACAAGACTTTGCAGATTGAAAAGGGTTACTAAATGCTAAAAATGGAAACAAAAAAGAAATCTGCTACAAAGCACACTATCATAAACAGAATGCAGGAAGCAGAACCACACAGTGAGAAGCACAGGAACCTCGGGATGAGCCAGGATATCTGGCCTAAAGAGCAGCTAGCTGAGACCTGGGCCCTAATGACAGCGACAAAGAGCTGGGCCTGAGAGATTACCTGTTCCTTTGACTCTATGAAAAATAATATTAAGAAAAGTTTGGGAAGAACTAAGCCTAATGTATCCCAAATACTAAGCCAATGAAAAAAAGCAAGCAGCTTTTCCTCCAGGGGCAGAAAAGTTGTCTAAGAAAGAAATGTCCAAGAAATGTCATCTTGGAATACCACCTGGCTCAGCAGTAAGCATTTAAAAATGTAAACACTGAAAGCTACCTAGACAAAACATCGTGATACAACCTAACTGGGAGAATGTAAACGGGAAGCCTTGTGTAAATAGGCTAAATCTTCACCATCCATAAAAGAAGTCACTATTATCTTTCATTAATTCTAAGATGTGTTTTTCTCTCACAATTTCTCATCTTTGAAATTGGGATTCAACTTATCATTGGTTTCTTAACAATTACAAAAGTCAGCATTTGTATCTCTTTTAGTGATATATAAAACAATGGTACTTCTAATAGCTGATGAAGTAGATTTGATGAAATAAAACTGAAGTCTAAAACTGATAAATCAAGAAGGAGAATAAAGATGTTCTTTAGAAACCAAAGTAAATGCTAGAATAAAATCCTTGTCCCTAGAAATTGGGAACTGAAGGTGACATTTTAAGTCTTGTGGATCATTTGACTTTTTAACTTGTGTTTGTATTAACTTTAGTAAAAACAATTACTCATATTTAAAAAGCAGAAATTATTGGGAAAACAAAGATCATACTGCTTCACGGACTTACAGAAGGAGGCTTATCCACAACAATTCCAGCAAGCAACTGAGACTGTGGTCCTGCTGTTTTCAAGTCATATCGATTTTGTTCTCGAATCTGAATTGAAAAACAGTAAGAAGTTCTTGGGGGCAACTCTGCAGTTGACCTTTGGCTTACTATTTGACCACCCTGGGTAAGGGCTGCTTTAATACCCCCTCTATAAAGCTCTCTTTTACCATTCTAACAACTCACATTAATCTCCTCCACTCCTCTTGACATGAGATTTCCTATTGTCTTTCAGTGTTAGAGAGCTACATTTTTCACTAATACAGCAGAAATATGTCTAATACTTCTTCCCCATATAGCCCTCTTATCAGAAACTGGAAAAGAGCTGGAGGTATTCCATACAAGCTAAAATTTATACAGAATTAATTTGCAAATTCTTTTGTATTCAAACCTCTAAACTTAGCATTAATCAGATTCAGTTACTAGTGATTTAAACATAAAACAGCATAAAAATGCCTCCTCCAGCCACAGAAGACCAGGTCTTACCTTATTTCTCTTTTCTAGTACCTCATTTGGGTTGGTGTTTAAAGGAACAAACTGATTTGGATCTTCAATTTTGATAGGTGTTCCGCTACTAACTTTAGAAGAGTCCTCTGCTTTCATCCACTAAAAAAAATCAAAAATTTTCTAGAATGAAGCTTTGTATTAAGGAAATATGGTAGGTTCTTGACAACTGTTTATTGACTCAAGGGGGTGGGGGCATACACTGCTAATATGTTAAAGAATTTCACTAAGCAGTTTTTAGTGGTAAATTAGTATATCTCCCATACTAGTTAGAATTAGCATTCACTTAAAAACAAATGTCGGTACCATCAGTTCAGTTCAGTTCAGTCGCTCAGTCGTGTCTGACTCTTTGCAACCCCATGAATTGCAGCACGCCAGGCCTCCCTGTCCATCACCAACTCACGGAGTTCACTCAGATTCACATCCATCGAGTCTGAGGTCAGGGGCAGCGGCTGAGAGGAGCTACCCCATGTCCAAGGCCAGGGGTGGCGGCCGGGAGGAGCCACCCCATGCCCGAGGCCAGGGGCGGCAGCCAGGAGGATCAACCCCATGTTGGTACCATGAAGAACACTAAATTATGCAGCTATTTAAATTTTCTCCTTTTGCCATTTTAAACATGGTGGTGAAAATATTTCAAGGTTATAGAGCTTCTCACACTAACTCACATCTAGAGTTGCCACCTGCACTGAAGTTTTATCATGTGGTAACGGCTAAGAAGTCATCAAAAAGGACTCAACACATCTCTTAGGATTTAGTTTTTCAGATTGCATTTTTAAATTTTGGCTGACAGAATGGGCCAAGCCCCTGACTAGCATTTTGCAAAGGGGATAATCTGGTAGTAATCTATAGTATAATAGCACCATAGGCTAGAAGAGCCTTATATAATTCTCATTTATCCATCATATCCCTCAAAGAAGGATAATATTTATCAAAATTAATGATGACCAGCCATTAGTTCCTTTCAAGAAAATTAATTCTAGGAAACATATGTTCTTTTACTAGGAGATAAGAAATCATATTGACTAGAGAAAAAACACTGATGCCTAGGTATTTCCATACTGACTACTATTGATTTATATGATAGGATGAACTAATTCTGAGTACCTAGAGAATATTTAATGATAATGATAAGCACTCCAAAATTAAACCAAATCTGAGACAAAACGCTAAAAAGTTTAAGATTACCTGTTTCTTTATCTACAAGATCTTGCCTAAGGGTAGCAAAACTTGGCACCATCAGGAGTTGACAACTATTATAGTTCTGATTCATGAGTATACTATACACTATAAAGCAGTTATCATGCAGTGGTTAGAACTGGGCTCCAGAGTCACACTGCCTGCTTTCAAACTCTGATTCTACCATTCACAGATGGTTAGTTAATCCCTCCATGCTTCAGTTTTCTCATCTATAAAATGGAGGAGAAAAACAGCATCCTCTCCATAGTAGGAGAAATTAATGAGATAATTTATGTATGGCACGTGGAACAAAGTGCCTTGCACAAATGTTATGTAATAAGTTATAGTCATATTATTAATATTATATTCTACTTTCCCAAGAGCTTCAACACAGACTATTCAGTTCATCAGTAACTAGGCAAACCACGTTAAGAAGGGACATACTGTGATTTTGGTCCTGGGGCTCGTCTCCCCATTCCGAGACTCCTCAGGCACGTTCACTTTCATGTAGGTATTTGGTGAGTTCAACCATCTGGTTTTTTCACGCTGCTGCCTCTGTGCCATGTATTTGAGAGGTGAGAGGGGCACAGTATCATCTTCGAAAGAAAAGGCAGTCACAGTGGCTGGGATCTCTACATCACTCTTGTGCCTCGGCTTTTCTCGAATGAGAGGGTGCCTGTAAGCATAGCCTGTTCTATATCCCTGGGGGAGGGAGAAACCACATTTGAAGCAATCAAACTTGTCCCAAACACAGCATTTAGAGGCTAATTCTTTAAAGAAATGATTCTTTCGCTGAAAAACAAAAAGGGGAAATCCTTCCAAACTCCACATAACTGCTACATAACACTAGAATTGAAGTTAAGCAAATTTCAAGATCTAGTTAAAATTGATTTCAGCTGACAAAGCAATTTCCACTCACACAACTATTTCTGACAAAGGTAATTTCAAAACTGCTGACCAGAAACACTTTCCAAGATATAAACTGGTTTTCTGGAGGCCAAATCTCAGTGCTCATTTAAGTCTTTGTTCCTGGGTCTGAAGGCAATCTGCTTTCTGACTCTTAGCGGAAGAAGGTAAAAATCTAAGATAAGATGACAGTTGCCTATTTCACCAATTCTTAAAATACACCAAGTTCCTTCCTAGGGTCACACTGCTCCCAGAGGAGTAATGAGCATGTTCCCAAACCACAGGGAGGAGGGGACATCTGGTCCTAAATCTGGAAACATGAAATCAAGTTCACGGTCAATTTTTCACCTACCAAGTTGTCCAGAGTCCTCATCAGCCCTTCGAACTCAATCTCGCCAACCTTCCACTTTTGATGGGAACCCATATTCACTCCTCCTCCTCCAGATGCCGCTACAGTGTGAGTGGAAGCTCTGTACTTCTGAAGGTCCAGCACAAGCAGATTGTCTACCCCACCTGCCCCCGCCAGTGCCCGCACCTGTAATGGATGGCACAGTATTAGAAGCACGGGACTGGAAAGACTGGAACAAGCACTTCACTTTGTAAAAGGCACAAGTTTGATTTTGCAAGTATCTGTAACATGTCTTCAGGCTACCAACAAAGAAAACTTGCGAAAGCAGGCAGCTTTAGGAGCTTTTCCATCTATCCATACCTTCCAGGGCTCTGACCCTCCCGGATGGAAAACACATTTAGAGCCATACCCTTTAACATATTTCAAGAAACTGAATTCTCTTGCCAAATTTTAAAGTTCTTTCCTTGCAGTTTTCCCATGGCCGTCCAGTTTAAACTTTTGTTGAAAGTTATAATTTTAGAGGAATATAAACACCATATTGTGAATTTAAGAATACTGAAACAGAAGTCACCTCGTTATTTCAATATAATGAAGCTTTCCATAGCCTCATTTGAGAAGACTGACCATTAAAGCAAAAAAAAAAAAGTTGGTAGGAAAAGTACACCACCTCTCTCCCCTCCTTTTTGCAGCCTTTCCAATAAATTCAGATTCTTACCATTTGCTTCAAGAGAATCTGCTTGGTTTTTCTTAAAGGGGGGAAATTAGGGCTGTTAAATACACCCACCTTCTCTGGGGTTGATAAATATCTAATCCATTATAATAATGAGGCTGAAGCTGTGGAACGTCTGGAAATTGCATGAGTTCCTAAAACTTCTGGCGCTGCTCTTACCCTTTTTTATAAAAGTGACCACAACACAGCTGATCTTTGATAAATGGCAGTCATCTTTGTTCCTCAATTAGCATCACACCGCTAGAGGGTGAAAAGGGAGCAATGTGCAACTATACCATCTTGAAAAGTAGGATGAAGAAAATTATGTTTATGAAGCCCTTAGATTTGGTGTATGTGTCTGGACATGAATTTTAATTTTCTTTCTACCTGTTTTCAATTCAAGAGATACTCAGTTGACCCTTTTTACTCAAGTGAAGCACAACTTCTCTTAAGACAAAACAAAACAAAAAGCCACCAACTGATAGAACTCTGGAAATAAGTAAACACAATACCCAACCCAACAGATAATAAAGCAAAAAAAGGCAGGGGGAGGGGTAAAGGTTTTTCTTACTTGAGTCTCACAGGCTATCTGCACATTAAAAATGTAATGAAAAGCCTCCTCGACTGTTTCTCCGAGTGCTACCACACCATGATTTCTGAGTACCAGCACCTAAAATAGAATCCCAAAGCAATCACTTTAAATAACTGGCATAGCTCACACTGCTTTCATCAACAGTAACAGCAACAAAAATAGCTCCTTTGATAGAGACTCTACTACACACCTTACAACTTGGCCCCAGAACTTTCTGCAGTTGAATTCTCTCCTCCTGTTCATCAAGTGACCCTTGGTAGTCATAATAGGCGACATCTCCCAGGATCAGGGACTCTTGAGAAATTGGAAGGATCCCACACTTCATGGAGGACACCTATTTGATCGGGTTCATGCCAAGATAACACATTTGGTTACTGATTACACCTTCACAGGAAGTGGATTCTTCAGTCAGCTCAGGCAGCACTGGCCAATTCACTGTGCTCAGCACTCCAGACTCCTCCCATTTTAGTTCTTTGCTTCTTCAAGAGAAAGAAAAGAACTTGGGGATTCTATTTACATGCTGTGCCAGATACTAGGAAAGAAGCTTTGCGCTAAAGAACTCAATGACACAATTATTAAACTGATTCATTAAAAAATGCAAATGTTCTCTCCAGTTTTTTCCTAGAACAGTAGCATTTAGTCCAGAGGGCCTTTTGCTTTCTTATGCAGAGGATTAATACTTTGAAAATGACTTCAAATGGTGGGGTCTGAAAGAATGATTATAAAGTATCATGGAAGGAAAGCCATGGAAATCACACACTTCCCAGGGTCATTGTTGGTTTTGGCCCTTCAGTGACTTACAGCTGCCGTTGCAAGGGTATGGATGTGTATCACACACTTAACATCAGGACGTGTTGAATATATCGCGGCATGGGGACTGAAGCCTGCATGGTCAATTTTCAAATTAGTACTTCCCTGATCAACCACTTCTCCTATTATATTGACTTTCACCTGGAAAAATCAGAAAGACATACTTAATTGGTACATAAGCATTAAAGTTTCCAGTGTTCCACAAGCTAAACTGGGTTGGGGTGGGGTTGGAGTTGGGGGGCGGTGGCAAACTTTTTTGTCAAAAGCCAGAAGGCCAACATTTTAGATTTTGTGGACCTCTGTGCAACTACTCAACTCTGCCACCATAGGAGAAAAGCTGCCACAAACTACTGTGAAAGAATGGGTGTGGCTTTGTTCCCACGGAATTTTATTTACAACATGTAGTCTGCAACAAAATAGCATTTAGCAAGAAGTACAGTTTTTAAGAGACTGAATAAATTCAGCTCTTTGCTGAAGGTCTGGCGTTTACTGAACTCACTGGAAAACGTCCATTTGCTAATTAACACTACAGCACTAGAATCAACAAAGTTCCTACTGCTCTAGAGGGCAGTGACAGTGCTCCAGAGTACAATTATGAAAAATTAAATGCTAGAATGTCACACCCTATACTCATACCAACTGAACTTTGTTTAAATCTACCTATAAAACATACAGACTTTGTGTGTGTGTGTTTAAGCAAATTACAGTACAGGGAAAAAAAAAAAAATCAAAAGATTCTCTTCAAAACATGACTAGGTTTACTGATTAGACCAATTCACTTATTAGGCTCTTCAAGCAGCCTGTTTTTCTTGAACCCTAAAGTTCTTCTTTAAAAAATCAACATTAACTTTCCAAATTCTTCCCTGTTCACTAGTAAATGTTTTGCCATCCATACCTCTTCTTGTTCTGTCCAGTACTAAAAGCTAAAAGCTGTCAGAAAAGCACAAAGAAGCACAGAAAAAGTAACATAGGAATGAAAATTGTACCAAATTGGAGGCTGTGGCTTCAGAAAAAGACAGGCCTCTGGGAATTATTATTATGTGGTCTTGCTCCTTACTTATTCTTACCTGGGAGAAACAAAACAAAACAAAACAGAATTACTAGGAGGTGTTTATATTTCACAGTGTAAACATGACTAAGAATATACTCATAATGAATAACTAAGATATCTGGGTGTGTGGGGGGGTAGACAAAGCAGAAATTAAAGGCGTGCAACATGAAACCTGCCTTGAAAAGTTTTCTTCCCTCAAGCCTTCAATACTTGCTAAAAAATTCTGACATCAGGTCTTCATTTACTGGCCTTACCTAAAGTGTTATTTTGGGAGTTCTAAGGTTGTTTAGGGTCAGCTCATCTCAGGATAAATGAATGCCAATATTATTCAACCCAATGAGATATGACTATAATTTTGATTTATATTATGGAAATTAAGGGGAAATAGGCAAAGGAAAGAGAAAAAAATCTCTTCCTAGGAAGGAATTAAGGTGGAAAAGAAAGAGGAAACCAACGAACAGCTGGAGGAAGGAATGAAAAGTCGTAGGAAGATTGTATCTCATATCTGTGCCATTTTCATCACACATTATTTCCATACCTTTT
Source organism: Oryx dammah (assembly GCF_014754425.2). Taxonomy (NCBI): domain Eukaryota; kingdom Metazoa; phylum Chordata; class Mammalia; order Artiodactyla; family Bovidae; genus Oryx; species Oryx dammah. Next base: position 29,553,131 of record NW_024070198.1, on the reverse strand, counting down.
GCTTCCAAATATTGTCTTGTTTCCAAGTGTGGCAACAGGAAAACAAGATAATGATGAAGAACGGGGAAAATATATTTAAAAAATAAAGACCAAGGAGGAAATCTCTGTCTCCTCTACTTTCCCTGCTCCAAATGCTTTTTAAAGCATTAAAAAAAAAAAAATCACTGACTCTCAGATATAATTAATACACAGAGAGAAAATCCTGCCAGGAGGATTTCTTTTCAGACAGGTTCTGCGACTGGTCTGAATTAAAGAAACACAGGTAATAAGTGGAGAAGAAAGTTGGGGTTAACTGTAGCCTCTCAAAGATAAGGTTTAAATCAGGATGAGGTTGTGGTCCAGCATGCTACGTTCATTCAGAGAACAAGGTTTGAAAACTAGACTTCTGAGTAAAGGTGAGGAGAGCATAGTTGCCTTCAAGTTGGGATTTTAAAAAAAGGAATTGAAAGCTGAAGGACTCACTGAGATGTATGTATTTGCCAGGTGGGCCCATCCAAACAAGTCTGCAAGTCTGTACAGGCTGGCAAGTTTACAACGAGTAAGCTTTTCTCCCTTCACGTACGAGGATGTATCTGCTCCAGGAAGGTCATTGATAGGTGTGACCATGCCGAGACCTAAGAGGAAAAATTGGGGAGAGAGATTCAGGTCAAATAATTCCTTACCTGAACATTAGTTGCCAGAAAGCAGCCTGAGTCTGGGAGTGTCCCAGCCTGTAAATGATGATCTGAAACTTACCAGCCCACACAACGTTGCATTAGCTTATCTTCCTCTAGGGAAGCACACTGAGAGTGAAAAACGTATCAGCTATCGCCTTGCTGTTTCATCTAGTACTTGGTAGGGAGTGATGTTCGGGAGTTAGGCTCATACCATGGGGGGGAATATGGTCATATGATCCAAATGGTAACAGCTGATAAGATCTACAAAAAGCTACCTTACCTCTTTGACTTTTATTCAAACAAAAAATATTTAAGAATGCAATTAAACTGTAGTCTAGTTTCTGCCCTCACCAAGCAACAAAAACTAGTCTTAATCTCTAATGACCCAATCACTAAATTCAACTTTTATTGTCTTCATTCTCCTGGCTACCATTACCCACCTCTTTCCTAGACTTCTTCTCCAGGCCTGTGTGGTACTACTGTGGGCCTCTTGGCCCTTAGCCCTACATACTCTTGTTAGGGTGCATAGCACATGTCAGATGATCAGTACTATAGAAAAAGTGGATCAACTAGCTCAATCTTTCACTTTTCCAGTTTCTCCCAAGTGGGAAGAGTGAGTGATGCTGGAACTCATCATCCCTCTCACCACTGATCTGCCACCCCCGCCATCACCACATTCAAACTTGTTGATAAGTCTTCTCTCCCCTTCCTTGGCTATATGCCCTTCTCCCTGATCTCTTTGTTCTCTTTCCCACAACCACTACTCTAGTTCAAGCACTTATAACTCACTCTGGGACTCTTTCAAAACTTCTTTAAGCAGCGTGTGTGTGCCATGATACTGACCCACTTGGGTTCTACCCACACCTTGTTCGCTCCCACCGTCATGTCTCTTTGCATGCTATTCCTCTATCTGGGAAGTACTTGAATTCACTGAACTCCTACTTGTAAATCTTTAACAAAAAAGAAAAAAAGGAAGTAGCAAAGAAAGAAAGAGGAGGAAAAGAAAAGTCCCTGAAGCCTAGGATTCTGTAGCTGCCCAGGTACAGCAGTCAGTTCTGTGCATGTCTCTCTCTGAGATGTTAAGTGCTTGAACTCAGCAAGCTATGACTCTTGGCATCCTTACAGTGTTCAGTCCACCAAACTGGCGCTCTCCGTAAAGGCCTGTTGAATGGATAAAATGTGCTAACACCTCTTTTACATAAAGTTCTAACTGCTATTGCTCCATCGTTTTAAAGTCTGGTTAGTTGAGCTCTCTTCTTTCATAAACTTCTTTTGGTCCACTTCACCCCATAACCCATTCCAACTCTGAGTTCATAGCAAGATGACTTAGGAAAAGTCAGTAGACAATTTCTTTTGAGTTGCTTTGTAATTTTTCTCCTCTACAGTTATCTTGCAGTTTTAATCTTTTGTGCATTCAGTGTATGTCTCAACTCAAATATGCATTTATCTGGGGCATGGACCACATTTTATAACTATTTTGTAATCCTCCCAAAGCCTAGTAAATGTCTGGTTGGTATGATAAACTAAGAGACCCTAACACTATGTTACTGTAAGTATTAGATGTTATAAACTGAAGTACTGAGCCAGATCAGAACATGCTGCTAGAAATGTACACTGTTCAAAGTGGAGATGAAATTACAATTTTTCAAACTTTACAAAACTGACGTACTGAGGGGAGGTGAAGTAAAGCCCGAAAAAGAACTGGTCGTGATGTAATCTGCAATCTGTTGTAACGCTAGTAAACCAGTTGGATTGTGGCCTTTCTTCATCTGTTCTTGAATAAGGCATTCCAGGTCTTCCCGAAAGGCCTGTAATACACAAAAGTAATCACTGAGCACATGCATGTCGCGTGGAGCAGAATGACCCCAACATAACTTGCTCTGATATAATCAATCTTTCCCCCATTCCTCTCTGGAATAACTTTCATTTACACTATTTAAAAACAAATACAAAGCACAAAATAAGAAAATTAAAACACTGGAAGCAGCTGCAAGAAGCTTGCTTTCAGGGGATGGAAAATCATTAGGCATTCTTAATCTCTAAGAAAATGAGCTATTACAACATCCACAATACAAAGGCACGGGTAAAGGCAACTCTGTTAATAATATGCAACTAGAGCACCCAGTATAGTCTGATGTAAAAAGAGACCCATTCCTTGCCCAGCAGCTCATTATCTAGGTTAGGATAGACTCCTTATCTGAATGGAACATGCCTCTGACTATAGCAACTCCCAGCAAAAGTCTTCACTAAGACGTAGTAAATCAAGGCTTCCATTTTATGATTTCCATGGCAATTCCTTAGCTCTATAAACTCTGAAAACAAACTCATAAAGAGCAGGGAGCTGATTACTCCCCTCTGCAACACTGTGCTAAAGAAAGAACTTTTCTTCCAACTCTGCATACTAAATGTTCCTGTTTTGGAGCTCTGCTTTTCTTCTTTTTGGGAAGGGGGATGTAAGTGTGGCAGATAGTATTTATACAAATAAAAATACTGAATATTAAAAGAACAGTTTCTATTCCAGTATGCTTTGAGTTGCTAATATAATTCATCATTTGAAAAATCCCCCAATCCTTCACATTAGTTGAATTAGCTGGCTTTGTATTTCTATCACACTCAACCAACACTTAGTTTATTAATCATATATTCTCTTGCTCATGTCTATATTCGTTCACTTTAAACATGAAGGCTCTTGCAATGTAAATTATCCAGACCTTGCTCTTCCATTTGAGATTAGTTACATGTGTAGCAGAATGCCCTGCTGGAAAGTACATTCAGTTTGTTCCCACTTCACTTAAGAGGGAGAAGGCAGAATATACTGCTTTGTAATCATTTCTTCCAAGACAGCAGGCATAAATACCACGGAGATCACTGGGAAATTCTCCCGAGAAGAGTGACTCTCCTTCGAGTCCCTGTGAGTAGTCTTCCTTGTAAGGCTGGGAATACAATCTCCTGGAGTGGCTGCTTCGATGGAGCCTTGTTTAGAGATGGCTGAATACATCTCAGAGGTTTTCAGAAGGAAGAATGTTTTTTAAAAATTTAGATAACAGCACAGAAGCTCATGCTGAAAGGGAAATGTGGTTGTAAGGCTACGAGGTGGTAGCACATATTAGAACCGGTCCTGACTCATGCTTGCATTGTTTTTAGAAAACAGTTGAAAGGCATCTGTGATGTGAATTCAAAGAGCTAAGTGTTAATAACTGTAATCTTGGGAGCTCAACCACGGAGCACCAAAGAACACCTTAACTGAGCTTAGTGCGGGAAGAGCGTAGGAGGTCCTTCTTCCCCGTTGCACCGTGGTGGCCTGCAGAGGCATGAGTCAGCAGTGAACCTGCATCTCCTGTTGGGCAAGGGTTTCAACACCACCACCATGTGGCAGGGAGAGGCAGGGGCAACGGCAGTCAGTGGTGGACTGAACAGACTCTGCTGTGGCTCTCTCATAGACGCAGACATGTGTACCATACACCACAGCTTGGATATGGAAATCACTGATGAATCTTTCTGGACTATGTAAACCACTTTAAGTTCTTGGGACAATTTAGGGGAAAGCAAAAATTCCAAGAGAAAGATGCTGCTTGAATGATTAATTTAAAAAATACTAGTTGTGACCATATTTGAATTCTGAGTTCATAGTGCAGTTTATACCAGTTAAACATGGTATTCCTTTTTCCTTGTTAAACACAAATCCTTGGCATAATTATAAAAAAATTCTAACCATCTAATTCCATTGACTTATCTAGTTCATTTAAGTATGTGATTTAAACCAGAGATACCATCGTATAAAATATCCTTGACAAAGACACATTACACTTATCAGAAAACTCCATTAATATATTTCTAAGACCTTGTGAACATAAAACGGCTGTGAGCTGCATATAAGATAGATGGACACCTTCATACTGATGGCTAACATGAGTGTTTTAACATGTTTAAGGCTGAAAGGAAAAGAATCTTCCAGACATACTCATTTATCTTTATATAAACTACAAAAAACTTCTAGACATCTGGCAATGGGCCAATCTGTTCTTCTGAAACTTTATCTTCCCTTCAAAATCAAACTCTATTTAACCTGCTTCCATTCAAAGAAGCTATAACCAATATTCTTTGATTCAGTGAGAAAAAAAAAAATTATACCTACTATACGTATCACAATAGCTCTGAGAAGTAGGCATTATTTATTTTATTGAATCCTGCACCTTACATTGTTTCAGCAAGAACTTAAGGCAGATTCCATTTAAAATGACACAAAAATAAATATCAGTAGGAAAAATCAAGCTAAAGAGAAAATAAGCATATGGAGGTTAGACTGAGCCAGGAATGAGGGTGAGATACAAAGAGCACACTATAAAATTGTATCATTTGTTAGAGATGGGCCAATTTCCATCTAAAGTTTCCAGCAGCCAGCATGAATCACGACAATCGCTCAGTATGCTGACTTACAATGGTTGTAAGGAAAACAACAAAACCAAGTAGTTGCTCAAGAGAATCACAGTTATTTACAATCCTGATGAGAAATTTCTGCTGGGTGTATTGAGAAAGCTAAATAAGAAAGGGTGAAACATTTGTTCAAGGTCACAGAGCTAGTAAATGTCAGAGACAAGGACTCAGGTCAAATGCTTTTTTCATCAGTGAAAATGCCTTTTTAAAAAAACTTCCATTTATCCCGTAAGATAGTGAGTACCATCCTAAAGCTTTGAGATGATCCATGGTGTCATAGAGGAATGCGCAAGCCCTTCTGAAATTAAGATAAATATATGAATTTCCCCTTTAAGGCTAGTGAATAGCTTCTATGCAGTACAGGAGAAGAAAATAATTTTCATAATGTTCCCAGCCTTTTTATATAGTTGACAGTGCTTCAACAGATATGAATTCTTTTATTCCAGAAGATTTAATATTTTTTGTCATGAACATTTGTAACTCAGTTCTTAATGTTGCAAATATTTTTGAAATATTGTTCAGATAATTACCTCAGTCATAAAACTGTTAGTATAAAACTTACTAATGATATAAAACTGTTTGAGCTGGCTTTAAAATTTTATCAATAAACATATTAAGCTTTCATTAAAATATTATGTTAAAAAATAAAAATTTTGTTTGTCTTTATGGTGGATAATCATGTTCCTACTAAAATTCAATATTAATAAAATAATCCTTTACAGTTGATTCATTTGAATCTCACAATAAAGTCCTGAAGCAGGCAATTACTTCTTGTGGTTGCATAATAAGTAAATGTAATAGTGATTCAAATCTCAAACTCTCACGTGGATATAGGATATCTGCCTAATTGTATCAGAGATGAGTTGTGTCGCTGAATCCAGTTACAGGTGTGCCTTGTTTTACTGCACTTCAGTTATTGTGCTTTTTTAGATACCGTGTTTTTTTCTTCTAACTAAATTGAAAGTTTGTAGCCACCCTGTGCAGAGCAAGTCTAACAGTGCCATTTATCCAACAGCATTATTTTTTAATGTATGTACATTGTTTTCTTAAGACACAATGCTCTTGGACACTTAATAGACTATAGTATAATATAAACCTACAAAATCTGTGTGACTCACTTTATTGCAATGTTTGTTTTACTATGGTGGTCTGCAACTGAAGCTGAAATATCTCTTAGGTATGTCTGTACAGCTAATAAGGCAGCAGGTATGCTGTGGTCAGAAGCATGAGCAAACCTCTCAGACTAGATTAGAGCATTAGGTTATAATGACAGATAAAGCAATAAAAATTATATAGCAGATCTTGGAGTATCAAAACTTGCCCTCTTACAGCTAGGAATTCTCCCATTAAAGCAGAATGAGAAACTCACTTTTAAGTAGGGCAGCAAGATCACTTGCTGGGCTTCTGAAGTCAGATTAAACCAACAATTCCCTAGGGTCTCTGCTAGAAGAGTCAGGTTAAAAGATCAAACGACACACACACATATGTGGTTTTACAGCATAAACCATCTTCCTTCTCACATGGAGAAAAACAGAGAAGAGGAGGTATTGGGGGTTGTTACACCCTGAAGACATGAATGCGCTAAGGCAGAATGCCAACGGAGTGATAGATTCTTTAGGGCCTTCAAATGCCAAGATATAGTCTAATGAATGATGATTATAATTTTCAAAGTGTTGTCACGAAAGCATAAAACTGCTTACATCAGCAGTATTGTATTTAATCCCATGTACATACATTTCTATAAAACAGTCATCTACTCTGTGCTAGGCACTGCACGACATGCTTTATGTTATTTAACTGTCACAATCATCATCTGAGGTCCACTTTTGCCAACAAGGAAAGAGAAGCTCAAGTTAAGTGAGTTTCCTAATGTCACAGTGCAATTAAGTGGTGGTGAGCCCAGATCCAAAACAAGAACTATATGCATGTACAAAAAATCGATACAAGCAGATTAAAACTAGAAATGATGAGAAAATGGGCTGACTTCTAACTTGGGTCACAACAGTCTGTTGGGTCAGCTTTTGGCTGTATCTCCCATTACCACCTCATACTCTGATCCACAACATGTACTTTTCTATCCTTGCTCATTGTATTTCACCAAATGGAAAAGGTGTCTTCTACTGTTCCTCCACCAGATGAATTCTTACCCTTTATACTCAACACTCATTTTAAATGCCACATTCTCCTCGAAGTCTCTCCTTTAATCACCAAGTTAGGAGGGACCTCCATATTTCTTCTCTTCCCACTCCACTCTGAATTCTTTTAACATCTGCCTATACTGCATTCAGGGCTTTATCAGGACTGTGACTTATTTTTCCTACCCTACTAGACAGTTAAATATATGATGGCTGGGACTGTGTTTTTCTATTTCTAGAGAATCCCTGAGTGGCTAGTTCAGTGCTGAATTATTATAGTTGGTAAGTTAGAGCTTCTTTTCTTCATATTTTCCTAGATATTCGGAAAGAAAGCAAAGAATCTGATCTCATCTTAACTGAGGTAGTGATAGGAAAGATCCATTTCACACGTGATTAGCACTGGAATCTGAAGCTCTAGAAAACAGTCTTATCAGTCTGTCACTCGAATGAGAAATTCCTCCTGTGTAATTAGGCCTGTCCATCATCTAAGGGAAGAAATTCATTTTCTTCTTTAAACTAAGAAGTGAATCTTCACAGAAAGTTATAAATTTTTGAAAAGTCATTTAATTCTTCAATTCAAACAAAACCCTACTTGAAAACTTGGTTTGTCCCCAGAACATTATAGTTGGGATACCTCTCTCAGCAAAACACATGTCCAAAAAAGTGTGGTTAAAAAAAAAAAACACTAGGTGAAAAACAAAATGTTTAAGTTAGAGAGAGGATGACTTTAAAGGCTTCTCTGACTCTCATACTGTTTTATTCGGTACATCTCCTGTCAGTTAAGGGAGTGATTCTGTAACTCTGAATTCATAAATGTATGGATAAAAATAAACTTGTAAAAACATAAAGGATTCAGAGATTTGAGATTCATGTCAGGTAAGAGTATACTTAGAGTATACACAGATGGTGGTGGTTTAGTCATTCAGTCATGTTCGACTCTTGTGACCCCATGGACTGTATGTAGCCTGCTAGGTTCCTCTGTCCATGGGGTTCTCCTAGCAAGAATACTGGAGTGGGTGGCCATTTTCTTCTCCAGCGGATCTTCCTGACCCAGGGATTAAGCCCGGGTCTCCTGCACTGCAGGCAGTTTCTTTACCAACTGAGCTAATATATTCATGTATATTATAAGCCAGAAGTAGGAGTAATTTGAAATATCAGATCTCGAGGCTTCTGCCTTAAGAACTTTCAGAAGCAAGTGGTAATAAATGAAATAATTTTTATTTAAATCACAGAAAAGAACCTATTTTATAAAAGAAACTGATAATGTGATAGTTTTGGTTAAGGCTAAAAAAAATTATACAGACTGACCTATAAGTAACGTCTAACTTACAAAAATCAGGTTAACAGAATACTGATAAATCTCAGAGCTGGATTTTAAATACCCACAGCTGGGTGTTATACCTCATAATAATTACTAGAAAGAAAAACTGGAGCAAAAAGAAAAACAGATTACAGACTTGCTGCTCCCAGGGCACCCTGCAATTATGTTATTAGATCTCTCCTCAAGTGGAATTAGGAGCATAACAAACTTACTTAGAATTTCTCCATTAAGAAATGTATTCATTTGGAAATAGATTACCACTGGTCCTGTTGAAAGGAGAAAAAACACATAAACCAAATTTTCTTCTGGATGATCTTTCTCCTGTATCTACGTGTAATTAATATAAAGCTAAAGGTTAGAATAACATCTTTTCTTAAAGCTGGCATTTTAATAAAATTACAAACAGTTAATAAAGAATATTTCCATTTGAAACTTCTAAAGTGATCAGATAAATCATGGTAATTCTGACTTATTCTAACTAAGGTGACCTGTTAAAATTTTAGGCCTTAATTATAGTGATAGGAAATTTTAACATGAATATGACTTTGAAGTTTCTCCTATCTTTAAAATAAGTCTGAAGCATTACACGCTGCCCTGTTATTAAGAAACGTTAGTGTGTCACAAGGATCTACTCTATAGGACATGGAATTCTCTGCTTAATGTTATGTGGCAGCCTGGGTGGGAGTTTGGGGGAGAATGGATACACGTATATGTATGGCTGAGTCCCTTCGCTGTACACCCGCAACTATCACAGCATTGTTAATTGACTATGCTGCTGCTAAGTCACTTCAGGTTAATCGGCTATATCCCACCACAAAATAAAAAGTTAAAAAAAGGTGCTAGTGTGTCATGGGCCTGACCAACCAACATCTACACTGCTGTTGTCCTATCTTTCAGAGTAACATTACACACTTCTCTCAACAAGTCTAACTGCTTTGATAGGGATATGACTTTAAGAACTTTCATTCTTTTTCTGAAACTTGCCAACTGTTTTTCATTTAAGCAGTACAACTCAGTAGGAACTTACTGGACAACATTCAAGTGTTTAATGACTCAAAACCCACTCAGCCATTCATATATCCATCCATCCAAGGATTCAGAATTTACTAAATATCTACAGTGTTCTTTAAAGAACAAATACTTTATTAAAATTAAAAAAACCATGTCAAAAGGCCATGACATTTCTAGAAAGAAATAGTATTTGGAGTTGAGATGAGACAAATTGCTCTTCTCCTATTTTCTCAGCTCAAGGCAAAAAGGCATTATGTTTGTCATCCAAATTTACAGACACCAAAATGTCTTTTGATTTGAAACTCTTCTTGAGCAAGAGAATTTGAAGAAGAATAAAACACGGGTGGAACTTTTTCATAGTTATTGACTGCTTTAAACCTAGCAGGAAAGGGTGTGGGTTTCAAGTTTAAACTCAGACCCCGCTATTTAACTAAGGGTATAAAACCTTCTGTAAGTTATTTAATGGCTCTAAGTTTCAGTTTATTCATCTGGAAACTAGGGGACAGTAATACTTCTTTGACTGAGTTGTTCTGAGGATTAAATAGGATTTGATACTTAATAGTTGCCTGGTACACAGTAAGCAGTTATTAAAAAAAAAGTATTATGCTTTGCTTTTATTAGTTCCTTTCCTGATTTACTTTCTTCCCAAATCAACTCAGCATTTTAAATAGAAAGCTTACAAATTTGTTTCTTACAACCATGCACTAGTAATACCTTTGATTTTGATCTTCACTGGTTATGGGTTTTCTCTAACAGAATGAACCTCAATATTCACAGGAGACACATAAAGTTTTTAAGAAAATTATACTCACAGAAACATTACAATCTTGGACTTAAAGAAACAAAGAGAGTACAAAGAGAAAAGAGGTCTTTGAACTCCAAAACCTCTACAAGAAGGAAGCAGGGTGAGAAAAATACACAGCTGCAAACACAGGCTACTTTTTAAGGAAAAGGAAGAGTAATTCAGAGAATGGAACCAAAAACCCAGAGGGCAGAGCCAAGAGCCAGGGAAACTCATTTCTACTAAGTAGAAGGACTGAGTTCTTATCAAGGGAACTTTCAAACACTGGCCCAGGTGGATTTTAGAATTGCTACGAATCAGTGACTCCTCTGTACCCTCAATTTTCTCCCTTTTTGAACAGGAATGTCCAAAGCAGTTAGCTTTGGGTGTGTCCCACCACTGAATGTGTGTGAGGGCAGTTCTCAGGTCTATAGATTGAGAGGAACTATATTTAAGGAATTTCACTTGAGGTGGATTACCTATACCTGGACCGGATTTAGAAGTCAATGTTTTGCATTCAGGCTAATGTTGTAATGGGATGAAATTTTTGCAGGGGTAGTAGGAGATGGTGAGTGCATTTTGCATGTGGGAGGAAGGTAGATAAATTATGGCAGACTGTGGTGCTTTTAAAATAAATTGTGATCAGAGAGTGGACAATCCTCCCCTCCAAAGGTGGAGCTTCATTCCTCTCAAGTATGAGCTGAACTTAGCGGCTTACTTCTTAACTAACAAATATGGCAGAAGTATTGTGTGAAATGTCTGAGATTAGGTCATAAAAGGCACTGCAGACTCCTCTTTGCTCTGAGATACTTCCTCATGGGGAGAGCACTCAAACAGCCTCAGGTTAAGGTTCATGTGGCAAGAAACTGCAGCCTTTTGCCAACAGCCAGGTGAGTGACCCATCTTAAAAGAGTGGAAACCTCCACCCCAGTCGAGCCTTCAGATGCCGCAGCCCTGACAGACACTCATGAGAGACCTTAAGCTAGATCTACTCAGCTAAGCTGCTCCTGAATTCCTGACTCACAGAAATGATAAGATAATAAAAGCTTGTTGTTTTAAGCTGCTAAGTTTTGTTTTTTAGTAATACAGGCCACCATATATCATTTCCTTTGGTGAAAAGTTTGTTGTATTAAAAGAAATTTGAAAGCCATGTCCTAAAATGTGACAGAAAGACAAAACGTATATATATATTTCCAAGTCTTTCACAAACAAGATTTTAAATTCACGAGCAAAGAACTAGGGAAAAAATGATCTATCCACAATTCTTTTAAATCTTCTTTTGTACAAAAAGAATTAAAATTCTTTTGTTTCCTCTGGGCTGAAAATTATCACTCTTGCTATATAAACATGGAAATGACAATCTATGTACCTGCCCTTTACCATTCTTTCATTAAGTTCCTCAAGGCATAAGTAAAATTGGTATTTTTAAGCCAATCTTATAGTGGCAATACACAAGTAAAAAAAAATTAGGTAATCTCAGTTATGTTGCCTTAGTTTAATGGAAAAATTATTTTTTAAAAACCCTGGAATAAAAATGTAGTTTGGTACTTTTCCCTTTAAAGCTTTACTTAGAATTGAATGATTCTCTTTGGAGCATTAACCAAAGAAATCTTGGTGTTTAATCTTGAACAAAAACTGAACTTCATCTCATTCTTTCAGTTACTTTATCCTATATATTACCGTAATTCTTTGGCTAATTAGTTAGTTCTTCAAAGTGGAGTTTGCCCTTCAAGTATTTATAAATATAGAAACTTGTTTGCATAAAGTAACATTTACTGAACATTTACTCTCTCATGAAAAATTTTCTGGTTAATCTCCTTTCCATTGGGAAAAGATTTAAGGGTTTATTTAAAGGGTAGCTTTATATTTAAGCTATACTTAAATTCCTGAAAGCCTGCACTGCTTTTATAACTTCTATTTGCTTTTATCTAGGCCACTGATACAGGAGAATTAGTCAGGAATGGAATTCCCCTTTGGCTTTGGACTCAAGCTCTGTGATTAAATCCACAAGGGCACAACAAAAATGATTTACCAGGGCCACCTCAGCACCTATGTCTTGGTGCTTATTTTAGTACCTAAGTTGGAAATCTAATACAGCCCTATCCTGGGCATCATGTGTTTATGTATGACGAAGTCTAGCTTAAGGGACCCATGATCTTCACTACACATATAGTTATGAATTCAATTTGCATGTTAAATCACGTTGTTCACTCATTTTCCAACACTTATATGTGACCTTTACAATTCCACTGAAGGTGTGTAGGAAACTTAAATCATTTGAACGTGATTTACAAAGTCTGGATGTTATTGTGCAGACAGAATTTTCAGCTTAAGGTTAGAATCTATGTTTAATCTAGTTAGTTTGGTGTGCATGCACATATGTGCACCTACATTAGGGGCATGGAATATTAAGCTGCCAAAGGACAGATATCTTCATAAACCTTAAGTCTTCCTATGATTGTCAAGATACCCAAAGGAAGAACATATGTGCACAGGGTGTATCTAACTCATTTCTTGGTTCCTAACTCTTCACTCATGCCTTTCTGTTCTTCACAGATACTCAGTCTGAAATGAGAATCCTTGAATTTAGTAGCATCTTTTGTTTCCCTGTAATGAAACATTACACTCAGAAATCACACAAGAAAAGTTACCACCAAGATGATGCTAGTTTATCAATAAAGTGTTGCAAATTAAATTTATATACTAGGTACTTATTTTGCCTCTGAAAAATTGGGGACAACCAGTCCCCGTTCCTACACCACTCTTCTAACCCAAAAGCAGATACCTCCTACCTCACTGTATCATGGTTTCCAAAGAGTAAAAAAAGTTAAATCATTTTGACTCACCGGACTTTGCAAGATCTGAGTAACTCGTTTCCTCTGCTCCATCATATTGAAGTCTTGTCGCAGATCAGGAGACATGTTTCTCTCCCTTATGTATTCTGGGTCATTTTCATTGATGCGGTCAAAATACCTCTCTTTGTGAGGCATGCTGGGAGGAGGAGGAGAAGTGACCACGCCTTGGCTAGCATCTGAACTCATGCTTCACGTCTGCCGAGTCTCCTTCTTATCTGCATTAATAAACACAAAGTAGGACAATCATATTAATAATAAATTCATTATTAAATTTGAATTTTACATTGGTCATGGAGAACTGTTACCCTGTAACAGTGGCCATTTTCTTTAAAAAGAAACTTTTCAAAAAATATTAGGACACTTTTTTTTTATTAGGGTAAAAATAGATTATAATGCTAAATTGTAGAGTGAATATTTTCAGAGCTAGTAGAAACTTGTGGTTCAATTACAATAATGTCATCAACTGCCAAACAGATTTTTTAAAGGAGGAATAATCAAAATATCCAAAAGTAAAATGCCACATTTAAGACAGCAAAATTTCCTCATTAGTGATTACTGTTAGTGGAGATTCTCTTTTCTCTCTTACTCATGCTTTTATGTTAGACCAAACTCGGGCCATATTTAACAACCACTATATTTTATAGTGAATGTAGCTTATTAACATATGAGAGAGAAACAGCTATAAATTTTTTAAATGATTCAGTAAATTCCAGGGAAAATGCAGGAATTATTAAGGCTGCCAGACTATATAACTTCAACAGATAGTACTTTAAATCCAGTGAGAAACAATAAAAAGCTATTCAGAAACCACAGGGACAGCTGATTCATTTAATTATTACTGACAGGATAATCCCTGGTTTTATGCCAGGGAAACGATTCATTTGGGCTTTGCTACAAATGAGCACGTAATCAATCAACAGTAGATAGACTAACAGGACAGTCATTCAACATCCATCCCCCCAGCCCCAGGCTGTGATGGCTTGTATTAGAAGTTGAGGAAGCCATCTAACCTGGTGCTTCTCAAATCGTCTATGGTGAAGAACTTTCTCCAATTTGCTATGGACTAGTATTTTTGTAAAATACAAAATAATGCACTAAGATGTCATAGCAATGTTAAACCATAAGAAGTTTCTAAACGCTTACTATCATCATATTCTGTCTGCAGACTGGCACCAGATCCTGGACCACACTTAGAACAATCACTGACCTAGCAGAGAGGAACAGTCACTGCACGCTAAAGGAACGCTTCCTGTCACTTTTAGATGTGATGCAGCACAAGGCTAAACCATGAGAAAAGGACACCACTGATTAGTGTATCCCTTTACCTAGTTGTTCTTTTGAACTGAATATAGAAAGTGCAAAAATGTGCAACAAGGAAGAAGAAAAGGAAATAATTTTTAAAAAGAAATTGTAAAGACAGTTTTGTGTAGCACAATTTTCTCTGCAGGTGCTAACAAATGCAATCTGTTCAATATAAATGATTGGGTAACAGAAAAAAACATTCTCACTACAAATGGTATTTAACTGATTATTTGCCTGTAAGAAGAATCACTTCATAATAAGGGAAGTTAAATGCAGAACAGTTTCTAGATAGATCCAGAAGGGAAAAGGCAAGGGCTACCTTTTTCTTAGGGATCTGAAGCCCTGATAAAAACCAAAGATACCTGATCTCATCTCCTGAACACAATTAACAGCTAGTGAGGTTTCTGTACTTATCTCTAATAACAGTCTTCTCTGATAGAATTCATTTCTAAAGCTGCCCTGACCCAACTTAGCCCAAGTAAATTCACTGTAAGACATTAAAAACTCTTGCATTAATTCTGGTCCTGGAAATGTAAACTTACTTTGTTAAAAATAAATTTTTGCAAAACATGCTAAAACTGATTTCTTTTACTTGAAAACATCAATCCCATGGTACAACATTCTACAAGCTACCTGAATTGTTTTAGAATACAACCCCTCAAGTTCATGAAATACGGTTAAAACAGTTTACATCATATGGCTTTAATGAAATTCTGATCTGATTACTAGAAAGCAACTTATTAATATCAGTGAAAGAAATGTAAAAAATAAGCTTTTCTATAATTGTCTTCCACATCCTAATTCATTAATTTAAAAATTGGAAGAAAACACTAAAGAATGGATATCTGTTCATTATATGTGTTCTCCACAGGAAAAACAGGCATTTTTTTCTTTTTAATATAACATTCACTACTAATGGAATGACCCTAGCCATATATACTCTTCCAAAAATTAGCTTTTGCTACACTGTTATCAGATTGACATTAATCTATAGTATTTTTCATCATCTTGCTATTATCCAAAAATGTGGTGCACAGAGCACCTATTCCAAGAAACTTTTTCATACCCATTTGAGTTATCAGCAATCTAAAGCTCTAACCAATCTCTGGAACCTAGTTTTCTTAGAAGCTGTTTGTAACAAGGCCATTTGAACTCCTTAAAATAGTTTATAGCTAGCAGATAAAAACTCCAAGGAGAAAGTTTTTAGAGAAACAAACAAACTCACATATATTAGTAAATGTCATGCTGCCTGGGCCAAGTACAGACTAAGTGGGTACTCAATAAATGTGACATCAATTAACAAAGAAATCAATTCTCTAGTCTACCACACTAGGTCACTGACTATGAATAAGCCATTTTTTAAAAAAGAAATCCCATAAATGTTGCCCTTAGTTGGATTTTAACCTATTCCTCAACCCCTAAAAGCACTATAAGCCTAATGGAGGAACAGAGTTAGATAATAAGCTTGTGTCTAACTGAATTTGCTGATGCTTATAAACTAATTTTACTAAAAACACAGCAAAAAGCAAGGAACTGTGGTAGTAGATTTATTTTGTTGTCCCAGCACCGGCTTAAGAAACTGATAATAGGAACACTGATAAGTAAAAGCTTAAGAGTTTAAAGAACTTTTGATTAATGTATTTTTAAATGAGTGAGGTAAAAAGGAAAATACATCTAACCACTCATTTTAGTAATGAAATAACATATTATATATGTGTTAACACTTTATATAGTTTATACTATGCTCTTACATCTTTCTATCTTATTCCATCTTTGCAACTACACAATGAGATAGAGGTTAATAATCTAGAGATTCCATGGATTAAATATCCTGCCAAAAATCCCACTGTGTATCAGACAATATTCAAAGCCACAGTTTCCATCTCCTAGTCCACTTTACAATGAAATATACCATAAAACACAAGAGGGCTAAAATTTTGAGACTTTTAGTCTACATTCTGTTCTAAATATTAGGCAACTGAGAATATAGAGAATCTGTCAAAATTAAGGAAATGACACCAAAAAGGGGAAATAAGATTAGAAATGACTCAAAACACTCTGATCTTTTTAAAACTTCAAAAGCTCAGAGATTTGTGGTTGTCAAGGGGGAGAGGGATGGGGGAGTGATGGGTTAGGACTTTGGGATTAGCAGGTACAAACTATTATATGCAGGATGGACAAGCAAAAAGATCCTACTGTATAGCACAGGGAACTATATACAGTATCCTATGAGGAACCATAATGAGAAAGAATATGAAAAAGAATGTATATACATGTATAACTGAATCACTCTGAACAGCAGAAATTAACACACACTGTAAATCAACTATACTTCAACAAAATAAATTTTTTCTAAAAAAGTTCATTATTTACCACAGCTTTTTAATAAAAGAAGTCTCAAAGTTTTATGTCCTTGGAGTAAGGATTGGGAATTAACAAGGATCTAGAAATAAAGAGGAAGGGCAGTAGCTTGTCATTCAGGTGCTCTTCTATACCTAGATGCTCAACAGTTAAAAGCTTCACACAGATTTTTAAGCCAATCCTAAGCAACAACTGATTATCTGCAATTTTACAGACTATGGACAGAACTGCTATTTCAAGCCTGGAAAAAACCTAGGATCCACAAGATTATCTGAAATAAACAGAATTCAGAAAAAAAAAAAAGAGAGAGAGAGAGAGAAGCTTTCAGCATCATATACAACAGCCAAGACACGGAAACAACCTTAGTGTCCATCCAGAGAGATGGATGGACAGAGAAAATGTGACGTGCACACACACACAATGGAATTACTCAGCCATAAAAAGAAGGCAATTCTGCCACCTGCAACAACACGGATGGGCCTTTATGGCCTTATGCTAAGTGAAACAAGTCAGATAAGGACAAATATGATATGATCTCACTTACATGAAGAATCTAAAAACATCAGACTTACAGAGAGTAGAATGGTGGTTGCCAGGGGCTGAGGGGTGGGGGAAATGGGGAAGTACAGGTCAAAGTACAACACTCAGTTGTACATAAAAACAAAGTACAAACATTCAGTTATAAGTTCCAGGGATCTAAGGTACAGGAGGATGACTGTAGTTAACAATACCATATAATATATTCGAAAACTGCTATGAAAGTACAACTTTAATGTTTTCACCATAACAGCAACAACAACAAAGAAAGTATGTGAGGTAAGACTGCTGTTAGCTTACCATATTATGGCAAGTATTTCACTATACGGGTATCAAATCATCACACTGTACACCTTAAACACATACAACGTACTGGCAATTATATTTCAATTATATAGTTACCCACAGGACACATGTCACCAAACACCTTTCTGGAAGATTATGATACCAATGTTAAAGACTAAATAATTTTTACTCAATCTAATAAAGTTTGCTCATATTAATACAAAATTAAGTGATTTCTATGCTTAGAGAGAACTCCTAAATTAGTCTGAAATAATGATAAACAGGCCAGAGTTAAATAACCTGCTATAAGTATATGTCAGGTCCTTCTTTCCTTTCAGCCATGTTCCAGGCCTTATAGAGGTATTGGTGGACTGTTGAATCAAATCCTCTGAGAGCTCTGAGAGTAGTTCAGAGGTTTCTATAACCCAGTGAAAAGGATTCTACCCAGAATAAAGGGAAGCTTCCTAGAGAACATAACATTTTCTTCACATTAAGGAGGGTATAAGCCCAGGCAAACAGCAACGTGTCAGGGAATAAAGTTAGCAATGGAATAAACAGCGCATCTTACAGAAGCAATTGTTTAAATATTTGGTTAAAAATCATTCCTGCAGCTAAATTAAACCATTTAACATCAATTATTTTTATAATAAAAAGTTACATGACTTGAAGAACAGGTGAATTTCATGCTTGCTTAGAAAGCAATGCAAACTTACAGACTAATAAAGCAAGCAAAGAAGTGATTCCCACCATTTCTCAGCACTTTGTACACAGTATGAAGTGAAAAAAAAAGGGTTCCAAAGTGAAAACTTTAAAGAAGTCAGTTCAGTTCAGTTGCTGAGTCATGTCCGACTCTTTGTGACCCCATGAACCGCAGCATGCCAGGCCTCCCTGTTCATCACCAACTCCCAAAGTCCACCCAAACCCATTAGTAATCATTACCTCTTAATGCATATACCTATTCTCCTTCACTAAAAAGCTGACCCAGAATTTTTCTCATAGTATTTTGTAACAAAGTTCAATGGTTTCACTAAGACTAGGAAATCAAGCCCATATAACCCCATGTTAAAATATTATTTTCTGGGAGCTGGGGAATAAAGTAGTCTAAGGAAAATAGCAATAATAATAGGTCTTTAAAGACAACAGTTAAGTTGTCTTCTTTAAATAAAAGTTTTCTCCTCAAGCCAGTTTTAGGAGTAAGATTTTAGGTCCTTGAACTTTATAAAAAAAAAAAAAAGTAACAATTTATAAGCAGCATGTGTAAAATGGCCCCAGTGTTATGAATCTGAAGCTGATTTTTCTCAATTTGTTTTTCAAGTTCCTGAGTCAGAAATGTCACAGAAAATACAAGTGAGTCCACTCAAACTGGGTGTGAACACTTTTCCACACCTTTATGTCAGTCTTGCCTGACTAGAGCCTATATTCCATTCCACCAAGAGTTATCTTTCTTAAAGTCCATCTTTTAATTTGATCTGATTATGTCTATCTTTCTTAGAACCTTGAATGGCTTCCTGTCATCCATGGGATAAAACCCTTTATGGCTTACTTGTTTTATCTTTCCCTCATCACCTCTCTGTTTCTTTCATAGAAAATACAATCGCTTTGTCTGTAACAAAAATATCCAAGCCTAAACTTTCACAAATATAAAGAAAACCCCAGTAAAACCCACCGAACTATTCTTTCAGGCTCGCATTACAAATTCTTTTGCTTTTCTTCAAAATTAATGTGTACATACAGAAACTCTAGGGATAGGGATTCTTCGAAAGCTTTAAAATAATTGTTTAAAGTGGCCCTTGCAAGACAGCCTTTTCAAAAAATCGTGAAGCAACTGTACATCCATAGGCAAAGTAAGAAAAAGAAAAAGAAAACCTCAACCTGAGTCTTGTCGTTCAGTCGCTCAGTCTTGTCCGACTTCTTTGCAACTCCATGAACTGCAGCACACCAGGCTTCTCTGTCCTTCACCATCTCCCTGAGTTTGTTGAAACTCATGTCCATTCAGTCAGTGACGTCATTCAACCATCTCATCCTCTGTCGCCCTCTTCTCCTCTTGCCCTCAGTCTTTCACAGCATCAAGATATTTTCTAATGAGTCAGCTCCTTGCTCATTAGGAGTGAGGTGACCAAAGTATTGGAGCTTCAGCTTCAGGACCAGTCCTTCCAGTGAATATTCAGGGTTGATTTCTTTTAGGATTGACTGGTTTGATCTCCTTACTGTCCAAAGGACTCTCAAGAGACTTCTCCAGCACCACAGTTTGAAAGCATCAATTCTTTGTTGCTCAGCCTTCTTTATGGTCCAACTCTCACATCCATGCCTGACTACTAGAAAAACCATAGCTTTGACTGTACGGACCTTTGTGGGCAAAGTGATGTCTCTGCTTTTTTTGCCTTTTTTTATGTTTCTGCTTTTGAATATGCTGTCTAGGTTTGTCATAGCTTTTCTTCCAAGGAGCAACCTATGTCTTATACCTTATTTAAAAATTAACTCACTTCTAAGAATCTACTCAAAAGAACTGAAGACAGGCATTCAAATAAAAACTGGTGCATGAATTGTTCAAAGATGTATTACTCACAATATAGCCAAAAAGTGAAAACACTCCAAATGTCCATCAACTGATGAATGGATAAACAATAACTGTAGTGTAGCCATATATGGAATATTTATCCATAAAAGTAATGAAGTATTGATACATCTACAGTATGAATGAACCTCAAAAACATTAGCTAAGTGAAAGAAGCCAGACACAAAAGGCCACATGTTATACAATTTCACTTATAGTCGTGTCCGACTCTTAGTGACCCCATGGTCTGCAGCCCACCAGGCTCCTCTGTCCATGGGATTTTCCAGGCAAGAGTACCGGAGTGGGGTGCCACTGCCTTCTCCGTATATGAAATATGAAATATGAAATATACAGAATGGGCAAATTCATGATACAGAAAGCAGACTGATGACTGGCAGGGGTGGGAGTCGGGGGAGAAATGGGGAGTGACTGCTTAATGGATACTGGGTTTCTGTTTGAGATGATGAAAAAGTTTTGGATCTAGATAGTGGGGATGGCTGTACAGTATTATGAATGTACTTAGTGCCACTGAATTGTACACTTTGAATGGCAAATTTTATGTTATATATATTTTACCATGATGAAAAATTAACTCAAAACAGAAACTATAAATCATTTAGGAAAAAAATCTTTAGGATCTAAGCCCAGGCAGTGTTCACAGATTTGACACCAAAACATGATCCATGAGAGGAAAACTGACAAATTGAGCTTCCCCTCAATTTTAAATATTTATCTGCAGAAGACACTGTTAAGAAGATGAAAAGAAAAGCTATAGGCCATGACAAAATATTTTCAAACCACACATCTGACAAAGGACTAGAATGTATAATATATAACAAACTCTCAAAACTCAGAAGTAAAAAGAAATCAAACAATTCAATTAGAAAATGGGCAAGAAGACAGGAACAGCCATTTCACTGAAAAGGCTACGTGGTGGAAAAGCACATGAAAAGATGTTTAACGTCATCAGTTATTATTGGTAGTTGACCACATAAAGGACTGAGTGAGAAACGTGTGCTCAGTCGTGTCCAACTCTTCTGAGACCCCATGGACTGCAGCCTGCCAGGCTCTTCTGTCGTGGGATTTCTCAGGCAATAATACTGGAGTGGGTTGCCATTTCCTTCTCCAGGGGACCTTCCAGACTTATGGACTGAACCCATGTCTCCTACATTGGCAGGCAGACTCTTTACCACTGAGCCACCTGAAAAGCCAGTAGTTATTAGGCAAACACAAATTAAAATCACAAGGTATTACTACACAGGTCCTGGTCCCAGGAAGGCTAAAACAAACAAAAAATAATGATAATCTTAAATGCTGGGGAGGGTGCAGAGAAACTGGATCCCTTGCACCTTGCTAGTGGGAACATAAAATGGTAAGCAATTTCAGCAAATGTTTGGCATTTTAAAAAACAAAACATGCAACTACGAAATGATTCAACAATTGATCTCCTGGTCATTTAATTAAAAAAAAAAAACATAAATTCACACAGTGTCACAATCTGTATACAAATGTTCACAGTAGTCTTACTTGTGTAACAATCAAAGACTAGAAATAATCTAGATATCCTTCAACACGTGAATGATGAAACATGTGGTATATTCATACTAGAAAATATTATACATGTGAATAAAATGGAATGAATTACTGATACACATAATAGCCTGAATAAATCTAATGAATCACAATTGAGTTAAAAAAAAAAGCCAATTCCAAAAGATTACATACAGCATGATTTCATTTATATAATATTCTTTGAATGACAAAATTATAGGAGTAGGGGATAGATTCGTGGTCGCCAGGAGTGGGGAAGATGTATGCTCTGGAGGCAGAGAGGAGTACACAGGAGGAAGGCAGGCATGCAGGGTTATAAAAGGAGAGATCTTTGTGGTGATGGAACTCTCTTCTGTCCTGACTATGGTGGTGGATACATGAACATACATGAGATAAAACTGCACCGAACTAAACTCACAAACACACATACAAAAGACTTGCAAGCAAAACTGAAAATCTGAATAAGACGAGTGGATTACCACAATGTCAATATCCTGACTGTGATATTACACTATGGTTTTATAAGATGTCACCATTGAGGGAAAGTAAATGAAGGGTGGGGCTTCCATCGGCTCAGAAGGTAAAGAATCTGCCTGCAATGCAGGAAATCCTGCATTCAATCCCTGGGTCAGGAAGATCCCTTGGAAAAGGGAATGTCTACCCACTGCAGTATTCCTGCCTGGAGAATTCCATGGACAGAGGAGCCTGAAGGGCTATGGTCCATGGGGTCACAGAGTTGGACATGACTGAGCGATTAATACTACTTCAAGATGAAGGGTACACAGGGTCTCTGTATTAATTCTTATCATTGCATGCGAATCTATGATTATCTCAAACTTTGAAAATTTAAATTTCAAAAGGCCATTCCATAATGATGGAAAAAGTCAAATTGCTAGTTTCTATTCCACATAAAAATGTGATCAACTCTACAGCAGAATAAACCTTACGTTGTAGTCACTTTTTGGATATTTTCTGTACCAGAATGTATTTTTAAAGCAGTTCTGTCAATACAACTAAACTGAATATGAATAAAAATGCATACATTCCATTAGTATCAATTGGTCACTGAAAAATACTTCTCATGATGATTAGAGTAACTTTGGAATTTATTATCTGGCTACATAGTAATTTACTTAAATTAAGGTCAGTCAGAATATGAAGCCCCCGGCCGAAAATAAAATATTGTAAAAAGCATTTAATGGATACTGTTCAGATTTCACTACTAGTCTTTATAAACCAGGGGACATAGCGAGTGGAAATACTGACTCAACTGTTGGTTCTGTTAAGGAAATGTAGAATATCTTGCTGTGGTCAGATCAATTTAATATTATTGTTTTCTATGAGAAATAAAATCATTGAGAAGTAGCTCATTTCAGGTCCAAGAGCTAGCAAGTGGTAGATCAGGGATTTAAATCTACTTTGTTGATTCAATTCAGTCGCCCAGTTGTGTCCAACTCTTTGCGATCCTATGGACTGCAGCATGCCAGGCTTCCTTGTCCATCATCAACTCCTGGAGTTTACTCAAACTCAAGTCCATTGAGTTGGTGATGCCATCCAACCATCTCATCCTTGGTAGTCCCCTTCTCCCACCTTCAATCTTTCCCAGCATCAGGGTCTTTTCAGATGAGTTGGTTTTTTGCATCAGGTGGCCAAAGTATTGGAGTTTTAGCTTCAGCATCAGTCCTTCCAATGAATATTCAGGACTGATTTCCTTTAGGATGGACTGGTTGGATTTCCTTGCAGTCCAAGGGACTCTCAAGAGTCTTCTCCAACACCACAGTTCAAAAGCATCAATTCTTCAGCATCAGCTTTCTTTATATTTATAGTCCAACTCTCACATCTGTACATGACTATTGGAAAAGCCATAGCCTTGACTAGGACCTTTGTTGGCAAAGTAATGTCTCTGCTTTTTAAGAAGCTGTCTAGGTTGGTTATAACTTTTGTTCCAAGGAGCAAGCATCTTTTAATTTCACGGCTGCAGTCACCATCTGTGGTGATTTTGGAGCTCCAAAAAATAGTCTGTTACTGTTTTCACTGTTTCCCTATTTATTTGCCATGAAGTGATAGAACCAGATGCCATGATCTTCGTTTTCTGAATGTTGAGTTTTAAGCCAACTTTTTCACTCTCCTCTTTCACTTTCATCAAGAGGCTCTTTAGCTCTTCTTTACTTTCTGCCATACAGGTGGTGTCATCTGCATATCTGAGGTTATTTCTCCCGGCAATCTTGATTCCAGCTTGTGCTTCATCCAGTCCAGAACTTCTCATGATGTACTCTGCATATAAGTTAAATAAGCAGAGTGACAATATACAGCCTTGATGTATTCTTTTCTGGATTTGGAACCAGTCTGTTCCATGTCCAGTTTTAACTGTTGTTTCTTGACCTGCATACAGATTTCTCAGGAGGCAGGTCAGGTGGTATGGTATCCCCATCTCTTTCAGAATTTTCCAGAGTTTGTTGTGATCCACACAGTCAAAGGCTTTGGCATAGTCAATAAATCAGATGTTTTTCTGGAACTCCCTTGCTTTTTTGATGATCCAGCGGATGTTGGCAATTTGATCTCTGGTTCCTCTGCCTTTTCTAAATACAGCTTGAACATCTGGAAGTTCACGGTTCATATACTGTTGAAGCCTGGCCTGGAGAATTTTGAGGATTACTTTGCTAATGTGTGAGATGAGTGCAATTGTGCAGTAGTTTGACTATTCTTTGGCACTGCCTTTCTTTGGGATTGGAATGAAAACTGACCTTTTCTAGTCCTGTGGCCACTGTTGAGTTTTCCAAATTTGCTGGCATATTGAGTGCAGCACTTTCACAGCATCATCTTTTAGGATTTGAAATAGCTCAACTGGAATTCCATCACCTCCACTAGATTTGTTCTATGTGATGCTTCCTAAGGCCCACTTGACTTCACATTCCAGGATGTCTGTTTGTTGACTGGAGAAGATTAACGCCCACAGTCTTAACCACAAGTCAGATTCAGGCAGGGGTAACTAGTAGTTTCTTTTCAAATGCTAATTCAAGCCACTGTTCAGTGGCACTGAGGGGTTGAAAAGATTTTACTCAGGTCCCAGAAAAAAAATTAATACCAGAACTGCCATGGCTTAGAAGAGAGTCAGCATCTTCACCATATGGAGCCCTAAGGAAGCATGTTTAAAGGGAAGTAAGTAGTAGATTCTAGTTTCTCTTAACCCTGAACAACTAATTCTAAGCATAAAGATTTCTGCTTCTGGGTGATATTCAAAACAACTCAATTCTAGGACTCCTTCTCTTTAAAATTAACCAATCCTATTACACAGTTATGTTTTCTATCACTTCATAACAATATGAGAGCACAAACCAGTTTGAACTCCACTGGCAGGAAAAATAGTCTTTCAACAATGTTCTTTGAATTGAAAATGAGGCAGAAAACAGATTTTTAAAAATATTATAAAACTTAACACTACAGGTTTTCCTCTGGATATGCAGATTAGAAACAAGATATCAAACAAAGTTCTAGCTTTAAAAATCCCATCCAAATATTTATGCAGTAACTATCTAGTATGTACGTTTAAAGAACATTAGGTTCAAGACACAATTAGATGAAACATTTTGGAATGATGGCTTTTGAACTTTTAAAAAATGGCAATCTACAATAAGAAATATATTTTATATTGTAATCACATACAAATACATGAGATGTATAACTGAAACAAATTCAGGACATGATGCTAATACTTTCCCTTACTATGTGGTATATTCTGATATTTTCTATCTTAATCTCTCCCTTTAAAAAAATGCTGGTCAAATTTATTCATGATCTACTATTAAGTTGTAATCTACAGTTTGAAAAACACTGCCCTAGGCACTCTAAGTCATGGTCGGATAAGAAATAGAAAGGAAACCAGTGTGTGTGAGCAAGAGGAGGGAGGGAGATGGGGGAATGTATATGTGCTAGAGAGATGGAAGGGAGTAAGAAGCGATTCCTTGATTTTTTTAACAATAATATTTATGGCAGATTATGGCAATGAGATCCTAGTGCTTTGAGGGATAACTAAATTTTCCTGCATTTGAACACTTAGAAAGTATTGTCCCTGTTATTTAATAACAGGGTTTTTTT
The DNA here is from genome assembly GCF_014754425.2 of Oryx dammah. Lineage (NCBI taxonomy): Eukaryota > Metazoa > Chordata > Mammalia > Artiodactyla > Bovidae > Oryx > Oryx dammah. Next base: position 29,527,253 of record NW_024070198.1, on the reverse strand, counting down.
TCCCTTCATTTTTTCTTGACTCACAGCTACTTCCACTTCACTTTTTGAGATCTCTCTGCTTATGTTTGTAGTCCCCACAAGGACAGAGTACTCCACAGCAGCGGCTGAATTGAATTATTTTACTATATCACAACTCCTTCCAAATCAATCTGGTTTGTGTTACTTCTAGGCTGGGAACGGTAAAAACAATACTATGAAAAGTTATTACTTATGAAAAGTCTTTCCAAATTTGAAAGTCTTGGTACTTTTAACAGCTTTCTCCAGAATATAAGCAAAAAGATGGGTGTACTTTTCAAGTACCAGGCCCACTGTTTTGTATTTAAAACAATCAAATATATGCCAAGACTTCAAAGCAGCATATTTGGTTAACAACAACAATAACAAATGCTGGTTTATTTAGTTTTTCTTGATGAAAGTTACTATAAAATTGTGAACGTATATAAAGTTCTAGAAAACAACTTAGACTCTGCATAAACTATGACAAGCCACATCAGATTCACCAGTGGAGTTTTTATTCATTTTACACTGTAAAATACATGAACTACTTTCAACTGCTAGCCAAAATTTTATACACAAATGACATGGAAATTGATAGATATGGAAAACTGAACTAGAAGTAGATAAAAGCCAAGAAAAAAAAAAAAAGCTATTGAGTGGCACTGAGTAATAGATGGCACTTTCTAAATGCCCAAATGGAAGAAGATTTAATTAGCCCATGAAGCATTGTAATCTTATTGCTATAATGGCTACTGATTCTGGGAGCTCTCTTGGAGTATTTCAGACTAGAATCAAGGAACACATTTTACTGATAAGAGGAAACTACACGCAGAAGTGTTGAGCAATTTTTCTAAAGCTACAATGCGGAAGTATCAGATACTGCTGTAAAATTATATTAACATTAGTAATACTAATTTATTAGTATTACCATATCAATCACAGATAGCCCCATAGTCAAAATTTATGCCTCAAATGAAATATAAGAAAAAAACAAGGCCCACCATACACAAGTATTTTATAAATAGTATTGACTGAGAGGAATAGGCTATAAAGAAAGCCTAAAAATCCTAGTGCTTGTAAATGGACTCAATGTTATGATTGCCTGCCTAGCATGCACAGAAAAGCAGATGCACAAACGGGCTAGCTGCCCAGTGGTGCTCTGCATGACTAAAACGACCTAACACATTTTCCTTAAGTAACTAGACTTTTAAAGATTAAGAAGTATCACTAACGTATTACTAGGAAATTAAGGATCTGTCTTTTTTCACTTTAATTCTTTACAGGCTTTGAAGCAAAAATTATGAGAACAGCCAGGCCAAATCTCTAGTTTTCTAGATTAGATAACTAATGAAAGAGGTCTTCATTCAGAGACATGCCCAAGATTATACACCTACCATCATCAGGGTGATCTAAGTTCTCCTAGCTCTTTATGCAACACGATATAGCTTCCTCATTAGTTGGCCTTCTTTTCTATCAGTACTCAGCAACCCAGATAAATAAGATACATAAGAACAAGGAGTGTTAGGAGATGGGCAGACCAAGAAGTTTAATAAGATAGGCAAAGATGAGTAGTATCATAAAATATCACAGAATATTCCATACAATTTTCATTTTCAAAGAAAGAGGAACTAATTAACACATGCGGGGTAAGGTCCTTAAACTGGCTCAAGTCCGTATGAAAATTCCACCACCTGGGCAATGATTAGTATTTTGGAAGTTGTAATTGTTACCTAGAAGACAACTGTTATATCTTAATTAGAATTATCAGAATGACATTGACTGTGCCCTGGGTTAACGATAAATTATGTTCAGGTTTACATTTGTATCTCTAAAGTTAATTTAGCATAACTTGAAAAAGATTTGAGGGTCTTTAACTGTGTTCAATTCAGTTCAGTCGCTCAGTCCTGTCCAACTCTTTGTGATCCCATGGAGAGCAGCATGGCCTCCCTGTCCATCACCAACTCCCGGAATTTACTTAAACTCATGTCCATTGAGTCAGTGATGCCATCCAACCATCTCATCTGATGTATAATGAAACAAATCCACCCTCGGAAAAAAATTATGTTGGCAGTAATTTCACTGTATAGATTAAAAGAAAACCCCTGAGATTTAGCAATTTGCCTTGGACTACCAAACAAGGAATTAACCCACAGTTATAGATCTTAATTAGGTGTGGAACAGTGGACCAAAAAAGATGGAACAGCTCAAAGGGCTTTATTTCCTAGAAGTATATACAGCTATTACAAACTTAATTACTGTCTTTCTTTACTGGGCACCTGAAAATATATTCTAGAATTATAATACTCAGCTCCAAAACAGAAATGATAAATATTCTCAAAGTAGTAAAGTAAAAAAGTCTTGTATGGTTACCAAACTGGTATAAATTTAATTTTCTGCGGCCTATTGCCAGAATCCTAAAATTGATCCAAATCATTCTTAAATTTCTGAATCCTTTTTCTGTTCTTCTGAAATGACTTCTATTGCTGTTGTTTAGTCACCAAGTTGTGTCCAACTCCTTTGAGACTCCATGAACTGTAGCCTGCCAGGCTCCTCTGTCCACGGGGTTTTCCAGGCAAGAATACTGGTGTGGGTTTCCATTCCTTTCTCTAAGGGATCTTCCTGACCCAGGGACTGAACTGGTGTCTCCTGAATTGGCAGGAGGATTCTTCATCAGTCAGCCACCTGGGAAACCTTACTTCTGTTGAGTATCAGTTCAGTTCAGTCGCTCAGTCGTGTCCGACTCTTTGTGACCCCATGAATCGCAGCATGCCAGCCCTCCCTGTCCATCACCAACTCCCGAAGTTCACTCAGATTCATGTTCATTGAGTCGTTGAGTATACCTTTAATATAAAACTATAAACTCTAATGGCTCAGATGTTAAAGCGTCTGCCTTCAATTTGGGAGACCTGGGTTTGATCCCTGGGTTGGGAAGATGCCCTGGAGAAGGAAATGGTAACCCACTCCAGTATTCTTGCCTGGAGAATCCCATGGACAGAGAAGCCTGGTAGGCTATAGTCCACGGGGTCGCAAAGAGCTGGACACGACTGAGTGACTTCACTTTCACTTTTCACTTTCATAAACTCTTAAGCTTCAACACAAAAGACTAGGAAACAATGAATCTACAGGTGATCAGCAAAAGATACTATTGATTTGGGCCTGAGTTAAAAATTCAACTTAACTCAAAAAACTAAAATAGAATACCATATGATCCAGCAGTTCCAATTCTGGGTATATATCCAGAAAAACAAAACACTAATTGAAAAGACATGCACTCCAATGTTCAAAGCAGCACTATTTATATACACAAGATTCAGAAGCAACCCAAGTGCCAGGCAAAAGAATAAAGAAGATGTGGTGCATATATATACAATGAAATATTACTCAGTCATGAGAAAAAAAAAATAATTCTACCATTTGCAGTAATATGGATGTATCTAGAGAATATTATGCTTAGTGAAATAAGTCAGAGAAAGACAACTACTGTATGACATCACTTATATGTGCAACCTAAAGAAAAAAAGTACGTGCAAAACAGACACAGATTCATACACGTAGAAAATATACCAGTGGTTACCAAAGGGGGAGAGAGGAAGAGGGGAGCAAATCAGGGGAGTGGAGTTAAGAGATGACAATCTACTGTGTATAAAACAGACAAACAACAAGGATATATTGTACAGCACAGGAAATTATAGTCATATCTTATAATAACTTTTAATGAAGTATAAGCTGTAAAAATAGGGAATCACTATGTTGCACACCTGAAATTAGTATTGTAAATCAACTATGCGTCAATTTAAAAAAAATCTATCTTAAAGTCAAGGAAAACAATGCCAACAATAATAAAACAAACTAATAACAGTAACAACCACCTTTCATGTTTCTAAGGGTCTTGTACTTAATGAAAACTGACAGCTGGCTCGGCATACATTAAAAAAAGTGACAAAAGAAAGGTATCAATCGGAGAGCACAGCTATGGGAGTATTCTGGCTTCAAACTGTTTTATAAATAAATGTAATACTTCTAATTAAGATAAACTATTTTAGCAAACATGAAATATACATCCTGTGCTTGAATAACTGGAACACAGTAGTAGTTCTATATAACCATAATACATGTTGTTCAAGTAGGTCCTTGCTGGGTTACACTGAGCAGGGTGATTCAAAGACTAAAGACATTCACTGCTGGACAAACAAAATGAATCTAATTTCTTTCTCACTAAGGTATTAACAGTTGATGAAGAATATTTCATTGATCAACATTACCTGTTTCAAGGAACAGTGACCTGGTCGTCTGTATTTGAAGAGTAGGGGCTGTGGAAAAGAGAGAAAGTCACTTGCTTAGACATTGCTAGGACTGGAAAAAATGTTCATCACTAAACTGAAAAAAGCCTCATTATAAATAGGTCAAATTGACCAGTTCTAATGGGCATGCAAGGGACAGAGTTACAAACTTGAAGACATGAACCAAAAGTTCAGAAGAAGTGTAATTTCTTGAAGCCTAAACTTAAATCACTTTTTAGGCTTAGCTCAAATTGCTCCCAACATGAATCATTTGAAAAAGCAAATATAAAACTGATTTTTAAATATATATATATATATATTCCTGTAAAATGATGAGTAAAACAACCAGAGAGAGAGGAACTCTCTCAAGTATCTTACAGAATTCAAAAACACGTGGCCTCGGTGCCTATACCCTTCTTTCTACAAAATGTGATGAACGTTCTCTATCTATCCCTTCAGTCATCGTTTGTCTTCAACATAAAGTATATTTGGAAATGGTTAGGAAAAAACCAAAAGGTAGATTTTTTTTTTCCCTAAGAGAAAGTTGACAGAGACTAGTGGATTGATTACTCAAATGTGCCTCTAAGACATTTAGTTTCTGTTATTAAGTCCCCTGGTATCAGTGAAAATTTTTAAATTGAGATCCAGGAAACTATCCAAAACCTGACAGCTCATGATAAATGAGAGGTTTTAAAAAGTGGAATCACTGGAGATTATGATTTTTAAAGAAAGAGGCACTGCTCTCAGTTTCTGGAGATACCTTAAATCTTTGGCTCTACTATTTAGTCCTGGAAAAAAGCTTTTAAAAAAATTTATTCGTGCAGCACTGAGCTTGAAAAATTTAAAGTTGCCACTTTTGACATTTTCTTGAGAGGAATGTTTGAGGGAAATTCACTCTTACCTATTTCTGCATATCTCCTCTGAAACCTCAGGAAAATTTTTCCAAAGTGAGTATCAGAATACAAGTTATATATAAAACTTAACTCCCTCAAATTCCAACCTTACATATACCTATTTTTTTTTAAATTCTGAACTCAAGAAATTCTAGTTCCTCATTCTGAAGAAATGCAAATGGTCCTACAGAAGTTCATTACACTATTAAAAACAAATTGAATTTGCAAAATAAAACATTCACCCAAAAGGCTGATCTAGAAAACTGAGTTGTTATTGGAGATGGTGCTTCTAATGTCCACTCCTAATGTCATCACTGTGACCAGCAAAGACAGGATGAAGGCTGATACAGAAAATATGAGGCAAAGTTTATTTTGAAAATTGAAAGGAAAATATACAGAAAATGTTAAAGAACCCAAGGTACGAGTTAGTTCCAAGAATTCATTTTGTTCTACTATTTCAGTTATCTCAACTAAGGATTTCTGGATTTTATGATTATAAATTATAAAATACAGCTGTAAAAAGTCAATCCAAAAGCTGTAGGTAACTCAATACATAGCTCCTGCAAAGAAATCTGATTTGAAGAAGTTCCTCCCACCAGATTTTGGATGGTAAGTAGGATTTCAAGATCACCACAACCTCATCTGTTTTCTTTCTATGGAAAGTCTAAGACTGAGTCATGAAAATGTAATTTATTAAGCACAGGTAATAGTGCTTAATATCCCAGGTGGCTCAGTGGTAAGGAACCCACCTGCCAATGCAGGAGATGCATTCGGTTCGATCGGGTTCAATCCCTGGGTGAAGAAGATTCCCCTGGAGGAGGAAACCCACAGCAGTATTCTTGCCTGGGAAATCCCATGGACAGGGGAGTCTGGTGGGCTGCAGTCCATGAGGTCGCAAAGAGTCAGACAAGACTGGAGCGACTGAACACACACACACACACACAGACAGACAGACACACAACACACACACACACACACGTAAGAGTACTTGAAAATCACTTCCAAAAATACTGGTCATAACCTGTCATTCAGAACTCTGATAATGGTTTTAAGTGGAAGTCCATGAAAAGAGATGTTTATCAACCACAAAAAAATTAAAAAAAAATTTTTAAATCTATTTTTGTGGACTATTATTTTCAAATGAATTATGCTTTAAATCTAAAAATTTTTTACTACATACTGTACTGGGTTGAATAGTATCCCCTAAAATTCATATCATTACCTAAGACTGTGACTTTATTTGAAAATAAGGTCTTAACTTGTAATCAAATTAAAATGAGGTCATAAAGATTAGTGTCTTTATAAAAAAAAAAATGAGATGTGGACACAAAGACACACAAGGGAAAGAGCCATGTGATGATGGACAGGCTGAACTGATGCAGCCACAAGCCTAGGAACACCAAAGACTGTTAGCAATTGCCACAGGCTAGAAGAGAGACACAAAACGGATTTTCCCTCAGAGCCACCACAAGAAACGAGCCCTGCTGACACCCTAATTTTGGACTTCTGGGCTCAAGAACTGTATGAGAATAAATTTCTCTTGTTTTCAGCCACTCATTTTGTGGTACTTTGTCATGGTAGCCCTAGGAAACTAACATAAATACTGTTCCAATGGAATTTCCATCCTAATAACAGCTATTTTAGGAGGCATTTTACCATCACAACAGTGAGGGAGGATAGCACACCTTTGCAAAATCAAAGTCAGCTCTTTAGGAATGACAGAAATCAAAATAGCAAGCCAAATGACTTTTGCTATATCATTTGGTATAAGTAAGGGCAATGCAACATAAATGTCTTCCACGATGGCGTGATTTTTGCAATGTTAGACCAAGAGACACTGTTCCCAAGAAAATCTGAAGCAAAAAGATAAGAATGTTCCTGTTATATCAGATTCTGAACAGAAATGTCTTTGTAAAACCCCATGAAGATTCACAATGAACATCAACCACAAGTGAAAGATGCAGTGGGCTCTACTGGTTCCATCACAGCTGAAACAGTTAAGGCAGTTGTCAAGTTATAAAACATTTCAGTCTGATGCAATGTCTTTTCATTAAGCAAGAGTGAATTTAAAAAGGCACTCCCTCACTTTTATCAGGTTTCCTGTCATGTGTACATACAAGCTGCATTTCTGCCCTTCTCCCCACGATAGGGATCACTAAACCCTACCCTGCAGATTCAGCCTCATGCCAGGCTCTGGGGGCCCACAGGATTACAAGAAACCTTAAGAAACTAGTTGAGCAGCTCAGCATCAGGTTAGACCTGCTGCTGCTGCTCCTACTCTGATGTTTGACTTTCACTTTAGCGATACTTTTATCTGATTATTAATAATCAAACTCTGTTCTCTCTTAGCCATTCCACTCACTCAAAAATGAAAGTGTTAGTTTTTCAGTTGGGTCCAACTCTTTGCCACCCCATAGACTGTAGCCCGCCAGGCTCCTCTGTCTATGGAATTCTCCAGGCAAGAATACTGGAGTGGCTTGCCATTCTCTTCTCCAAGGGATCTTCCTGACCCAGGGACTGAACCTGGGTTTACCTGCATTGCTGGCAGATCCTTTACCATTTGAACCACCAGGGAATCCCTTTCTTGCTTTTCTATCAGGTAACTCCAAAATACTTTCTAAAGTATTCAAAGTATTTCTAAAGACCCTCTTTCCCAGATTTTAGTCTTAGACCCTTCTATCAGTTTCTACTGTTCCCTGAAGTAACCTAATAGCACAAACCTTGACTTTTAGCAGGGGACTGCTGATGCCAGGCAGACTTCCCCGGTTTTAATTCCCATCCAGACTTCTACCAATGGCCACCCTCTCCAAATCACCCTGTTCCTATGCTCTGCCTACAGGCCAGGGTTTGAAACCTACTGTCCAACCTCCCTTACACCAACAATCTTACACCTGGGCTTTTTCCGACTGCCTGTTGCGAGGAATCTGTCCTATCCTCAAGGGTCTTGCCTGGATTCCAAATCTTTGTCAAGCATTCAGCCATTCCAACTCTGTTACTAACACTATCCTTCTTAGTAATTTAGCTTTTGCATTTTCCCATTAAACAAATCACACCAGAATTTTTAAAAACACAATTTTTGAATGTTTTTATGAGGAGAGGGGTAATGGCTAGCATCTTGTATTATCTAACATTGTTTTAAGAATGTGGCATGTTTTAACTCATTTAAACCTCGTAATAACCTTAGGCAGGTAGGTGCTATTACCACACTCAATTTACAAACAAAGGAACAGCATATTGAAGTTACATGTCCAAGATCACACACCAGTGTGTGTGTAGCTGTGATATAAACTCAAGCATACGGGCTCCAGAACCTACACTACGTTGCATCTTGACCTTCTGCTATACCTGTCCCCATCACTAAACTTCAGGGTTTTCAGATTTTGAGTCATTTCAAATGTATAACTGGTTAAGCTCCTGTGGTAAATGTTTCCAACTCCTCTATCTACTCAGCTCCAAATCCAAGTCCCCACCTGTAGTGTGAACTCTTTGATAAGATATATGTTTTCACAGATTGTATTTTCTTACACTCAAGTTTCCAGAATGTAAAAGCATGAAGTACAGAGTGTGACTCAGCAATCTGATTATCAAGTCAATAATAAACAAGTAAAATCCCTCAGTCAATTAACTAAATTTTATCTTCTCCAAAGTATAATCTAAAACTGTTAACTGTGAGCTTTAGAAAGAGGTGAGGGGAGTCCTTTGGATCCTAATGTCTAGATTACATATGCTTCATTATTTCATCTAGAACTGTGTTAGACATATACTGCCACATAGGCTTGTAGATTCATTTAAAGAGGTCTAGACTCTGACCTGGTATAAAATAAGATTTAGCCTTGAGAAGTAAGCCTAGTCAGTATTAGTAAGAATCTTGAAAATGTGTGTGCACACAGTTTGGTATTTTATGACAATCCATCGAAGAGAAAAGAGACTGAGATTCTTTTCAGATACGAACATAGAGAAGACTGAAGATGATGGGAAGATAAAGAGACTACCACCGAACCCTCTAACCCGCAGCTGGAAACAGAGTCTTAATAAAAAGTTTAAGAAGCAATGTTAAAGAAGATCAAAAAATCTAATGTCAAATTCAGCGGAAAAGAGAAAACCTTAAAACAACATCTTTAATTTATGGAGGCAAGCTTATTAAAAACAAGAGGCTGAAAAATACCTTTGTAAGGATAACAGAAACAACCAGCATTTATAAATCTAAATGACAACTCCTCCAAGAAATAAATACTGCCTTCCCTAATATTATCTAATTACAACCAAAAGAAGAAGAGCATCTCTAGAATTTAAAGGTGTTAAGAGTATTATTACAAAGTACTACCCCCTCATGTTCTCCATAAGAAGAAACAGGTCCCAGGAGAGACTGTGACTTGCCCAAGTCCCTCAATTTATCTGACTCAAGATTTTTCACCTTATCTAGAGCAGCATATGATATAAAGAATGCTGATCACACGATCTCTCAATGTAAGAGAAGATTTAAATATGAACGACATTTAAAAAATTATTTTAACTAAAGGTTTTGGCAATAAACTAAATTTTAAAAGCTGCTGCTGCTAAGTCGCTTCAGTCGTGTCTGACTCTTGTCAATTTTAAAAGCTACTGTACATTAAATGTTAACTTTCATGAAAAAGAAAAATCACCTAGTGCCTCAAGCACCAGTTTCTTGAGTTTAAGGGGCTGGTAGGTACGTATCCAGGATTAAAAACACACAAAACAGACTTTCTTGGTGTGTGCTTTCATAAGAATTTAGAGTCATTTATACCTTTTTTTAGATAATGAGAACACTTCTTTAAATTTTCAAAGTAATTCACTAGGGAGAATATATTTTAAGACTCAGCTTTTTGTGCCCACTCATACATGCCTGAAGGGTCTACTTAAATTGCTTGCTATAATTTACATTCAAGCTTGGAGTAGGATTCTTGTTTTTCTGATGCTCACAAAGACTAGACTCAGTTTAGTTCTATAGAGCCTATTTAGCTGGATTTAAAGCCTACTGTCAAATAAAAAGCAATCTTCATGGCGCTTAGTAACTTAAGTAGCTCTCCAGAGTTTGTAAATACTTTGTGTCTACTTTTTATCTCTACTGTCAGAGAACAGTATTCCATAAAGTTGTAAAGTATTATTCTAAACATCTAAAAGGTAATACGGATACTACAATCCTTTGGGTTCACGGTTACATCTGAGTAACACAAAGTTACCTACCATAATTTTCCAAACATACCATTTTCTTAGTCATTCCCTCAAGTTTTGTTTTTTGGGTTTTTTTTTTAAAGCATCCTGGAGTCCCATCTATAAAAAAGAAATTATTCAGAATCAGGCTTGGGGTTTCTAAAATTCAGGCTCTGAAAACAGGATGGAAAAAGCCTTAGGATCCCTCACAGATTTAGAGGAAAATGATGACTCTCCCAAACAAAAGCCATTTCCCTAACTGATGCTCTGATCACATTATTTCTCACACACTTGGAAAGTTTTCCCTGCTCATCTCCATCCAGTCAAATCTTAATCTACACCTTGCGGTCTATTAGAAAACCAACTCCTTCCATGTCTCCTCCATCAGAATTAGCCTCCCTATTCCCCCTCCCCTTAGTATTCCCAAAGCACTTTATCATAGTCTGTGTTGCTTTTGAATTGTTTATGTCTGTTTGCTCCAGTAACTGGGCAAACATCTTTTTCCTTTCTTCACTGTCCACTTACATTTACTCAGTAAGGGTTTATTAAACTGAGTGAGGTGAGTAGGGCTACTGACTTATAATATCCCATTCTCCAGTAAACTAGGGCAGAGAATCTAGAGCAACTCTTGAAAACTGGGCTAATCACAGTTTGATCCGAATGGCCAGGCACCCAAGATGGCTGAGGTAACGAAACCTGTGAAACGTCTGTAGCAGAGTGAAAAGTAATCACAAAAAAATGTGAAGGGATAAAAAGAACAATTAAAAAAAATCTATACTTAACCACTGTGTTCTGAGGCCAGATACAAATAATGCTACAAAATATCATCTTAATATAACCAAAAAAACTACTTATCCACTAATCCAGCTGTTAGATAAAGAGTATAAAGAGATATAAAGCACAGATAGGTCCTGCCCTTGAAGACTTTTTTAGTTTAACTGAGAATCAAAATTCTCTATCGACTGCATGGAAAGATACTGACAGTACAAGCTAGTTTATGACAAATGACAGATAAATAAAAATAAGGTATCTAAGAGTTGAGATGAAGCATGTATGTAGTATTTGTATGATGGCATTTTCTTTTTATGTCAGCATAAAACAAAGGCAATTTGAGGGGGAACAGGACACCGCCGTGGTGTTACTCTACATATGCTGTAGTACCGTTTTGTATGTTGTGTAAAACAAGAAGCATTGAACAAAGCAAAAAGGTGATGTGTGTATATGAGAAAAATTAATTGTATGATATCATTCCAGTACATTCTGTTGTACATTTTAGTCTTGTTTCCTTTCTCTTCCATATTGATAAGAGGATGTGAACTGTACTGTTTCCAGCTAGTTATCCATATTAGAGAAGAAATTTAAAAAAAAGAGTACTAGAAGGAAACAGGAAAGAACATGTGAACTGCAGTTGTCAAAAAAAACAAAAACAAAAACCTAGCCTAGCTGGCCTTATTTGTGAAGCACAATTGCTTTTAGCATATGGAAGTTTTTTTTTTTTTTTCACACTTTCTTTGTATAAAATTTGTATTAAATATCTTTTTTGATGATGGTATTTCTTTGTGACTGAGACAGTGGACTCACATGGTAGGCTCTTTTGGGTTCCCCACCCCCTAATTTTTTCTGATTCGTCACCTTTTTTTAATTAAACTGTTTTGGAAAAATACAAAAGTAAATAAGATATCTAAGAGTTTTTGAGGACTGCTGATAAACAGAATTCTGGATCAAGATAGTAAGGGAAGGTTTCAGTGAAGAGGTAAGGTCTGAATTTCATGATGTATAAAGTGAGGTGGTTTGAAACAGATGACCTCCAGCCAACCTTCTAAATCTGAAATTTTATTGTAGTCTTATCACATAATTATAGTAGTGTCTTGATACTAACTCACCACACCCTGAATGGAGTTTTCTTCTTAATCATTCATTATAAAAGTAATAGCTTTTGAAGGCTTGATATTATGTGAGAGAACTTGAATTGGAGGCTTTTTTCTTTATACCAGTTTCTTGGTATGGCTTCCAAAATTCAAAACAGGCTTTTAAATGGACATTTTTCATACCCTCAAAAACGTAGCTGAAATAATTTATTCTTTTCTCTCTGTTGATAGGAAGTGAGTAGAGTAAACCTGCAAAAGTTCATCTCCATTATTAAAGCACTTTTTCCTTCTTTGTTCTTTTTAACTGTCATGGCTTTTGTACCCAGCAGTTACTGATGGTCAAACATATTCTGAAGCCTGGCCAAAGTTTTTTTTTTAGGGTGACACTCAAAACAAAGCAAATATTGGCTTAGTTATGACACTTGTTGTTCTAATACATTAATAGCCTATTGTCCACTGTGGTTGTCTCAACAAGATAATACATTGAAAAACAGCGTTTCCTGATAGGAAGTGAATTCCCACTGTGTGTCACAGGACCCTGGCCAAGAGCTGGGCTCCAAAGGAGAAAAAGCAGTCCCTTCTGGGATTTCATACTAACAGACCAGAGTAATGATTAGACTATTTCTCTCTTGTTTAAAAAGCTTTCTGCTTCAGCTCAAACGAAAATCTACTTGACTGATTTTGCTATCCTGGGACTATTTTTCTACTACGATTTCAAATGTTTTAGACGAAGTTTGTTCAACATCCTGTAGGCAGAAGTATCCTGTATATTTCTAAACTCTGGAGAATTTCCTTAGTTGTAAATGCCACAATGGATGAAGTAACTTGACAAGGATATTGCGATATGTCATCAAGACATGGTATGACCAGTTTCTAGTTTCATACAAGCAACTGTTTAAGCCATTATAAAATATAAGGTACAATAAGTGCAACAATAGGCAAAAATGAGGGCTCAATTAATCCACGTATCACAAATGTGTTTCATTTAGAATTTGATTAGTGGGACACTGATGTCACCAGCAGACCCACACACAGAAGAGTAACTGACACAACCCTAAGAAGATATTAATACCCCTTATTAAATACCGGAAATATACTTTGTTTTCATTTATTTTCTCAAACTTGAAGAACTTTTTCTGCCCAGTTCTACTTACCAGTGGATATCGGGAAACTGCAACAATGTAAGAAATAACAGTTGTCATTTTAGTAGATTCTGGTCAGCCTGTCTCTGTTACCTGGCATTCCCACTATTTAATGCAGTTCTTGGCTCCTAGAAGGCCCTCAATACATTTTGCTAATCTGAACTATGTCAAACAATTGACATGAAAACTAACATGGAATACTAGCATTATTTGGATAACAATCTCTCAGGTTTCAGGGAGGCACACTTATTCAAGGTATGTCAAGCTTTCTGCTAAGAAGCTAGGGTCACCAGCATGCGCACACACACACACACAGACGCCTCCACTTTCATGCCAAGAAAATGTCTTCTTATCTCCCTGTTGTAATGATATAAATCAAATGAAGACATTATTCCATTTTGCTTTCAGGATAGCTGTCATTTGACAGAATTATAAGAATTGTGAAATAGGCAATGCTAAACATCCTATTCCAAGAGTTGACTCATTGGAAAAGACTCTGATGCTGGGAGGGATTGGGGGCAGGAGGAGAAGGGGACAACAGAGGATGAGATGGCTGGATGGCATCACTGACTTGATGCACATGAGTTTGGGGGAACTCCGAGTGTTGGTGATGGTCAGGGAGACCTGGCGCGCTGATTCATGAGGTCGCAAAGAGTCGGACACAACTGAGCAACTGGACTGAAACATCCTACATGTGATAGAGCAAAAACTCCTGCTTCTGTTACTTTGTAACTTCGCTATGTAACTTGATAACTCTGCGGGCAGGATGGGAGTGCACAGTTCACCTCTAAGGCTGCTTCCTCAGCACCAAATCAGAAAACTTCAGCTATGTCAAGCAACATCAATTTTAGCATTCAATGAAACAAGGAGATGGATTAGAGGGCTAGAATGTGAAAACAATTTAAACAAGCGGACTGAAGCCAAGTTTCAAAGCCCTTAGGATTAACTCTGAATGGCTGGATTCATTGAAAATTACAAAGATCCATTTTAAAAACAAACATCACCTCACTCAGAATCTTCTCCTCAAGTATTCAAAAGCTTGATAAAAAGATTTGCTTTTACTTCTGGAAAGGGTTTTATACTTCTGAAAGTGATTTTTCTTTTTTTAGAAAAGGAGAGTTTATATAAAATACAGTATATTGTTCAACTTCCCTCTTTTTTTAACATTCTTATACTTTTAAATAGCTTAGACCATATGGCAGGTCAAACAAATTACAGACCACACAACATACACAAAAGATGTTTTTAATTTAAATAACAGAAACTTCATACAATTTGGGTTCTAGAGCTTAAGCCAATATTAAAAAATACTATGTAACTATTACAATTGGAAGGGACATTAAAACTCATCTGTTTCAATCTGTCATTTTATGGATGATAAAACTGAAGATCAAGGGGGTTAAGTGACCTAATTACAATCTCACACTCTAGTTACCAGACTTTGAACCCAATGTTATTTCATTAATCTACTGAAAAATGACTCCCAGGGCAGTTTTAGGCATTCATGATAGTTAGGACAGTGGGGCCTACTTTGGTAGGTCCCAGAGGAACAAAAGGTGGTAAGGGGTTTTTCCATTTCCACACAGCACTCTCACCCCTTTCCAATAGCACCTCGGTTCTAGGTTCTGTCCCAGAATGGAGGTAGGAGAGAAGACTGATAGACTAAGTATATCTGATAAGGGAGAAATGGAAATAATGCAGGTATCTATCAAAAGATGAATGCTTAAATAAATGACAGTATATCCATCCATACGCTGAAGTACCGTACAACCATTAAAAAGAATGAGGTAGATACACAATGGTTTATGTGTAATATAATTTTATTTGGATTTTTAAAAAAGATATCCACTCATATTCATAGAAATTTCCTGGAAAAAAATAGAGAAGAAAATACCCACTGGGGCACAGGGCTCAAACATCAGGGTGCCTAAGAGACATTTTGTCATATGTCCTTTATATTGTCTCATCTTTTTTCATGTGCATTTTTTAAGGTACAAAACTAATACTTTTTAGAAGGTAACTTATATTGAGCCCTGGGAAAATTCTGAGGAAAACAAAGATAGGGTCTATCAAGGCTAATTTGATACTCTGTATCTAATCTACATGACACACAGTTTATTTCTCTGGAAAAGACTTTCTAACCCTTTTCATGGCATGGTATGTTAGTTTTCACTAATACAGTAGGCATAAATAGAATCTGTACAGCACACTGGAGGTAAAGAGGAAGGGATTTGATGGCAGCTATGTAATAGGGCTAAGGGGGAAAAACCCATTTTTTCAATACTACATAATAATTACAAGAAAAAAATAAGATAGAGCATGAGATATCACCTACTGACTTTCTGTAACCGTTCTAAATAAAACCTATCTAGAAAAGCTTTTAACTTCAATATTTAACAGCAAAGTAGTTGCCAAGTTTTGCTCTGGAGCAATGATAAAAGTCCAGGAGTAACTATACTCCTAGAGTTCAAAGGGACAGCAGAGGTCATCTAGCTCAGTGAATTGAAACACACTTTTTTTTTTTTAAATGAATCAGAACAGAAAATACAGCAGTGTGTTTTTTGTGCTAAAAAAAAATTTATTTTGGAGATTAAGTGGTATGTATGTTGTTCATGTATTGGGTCATGATGCAAAATATATATATTTTTAAAAGACTGAAAGCCACTTACCCAAGGCTGTAGAACTAATAACTGTCCATTGAGCATGCTGCTGCTGCTGCTTAGTCACTGCAGCCCAGCTCTGTGCGACCCCAGGGACTGCAGCCCAGCTCTGTGCGACCCCAGGGACTGCAGCCCTGTGCGACCCCAGGGACTGCAGCCCGCCAGGCTCCTCTGTCCATGGGATTCTCCAGGCGAGAATACTGGAGTGGGTTGCCATGCCCTCCTCCAGGGGATCTTCCCGACCCAGGGACTGAACCCAGGTCTCCCTCATAGCAGGCGGATTCTTTACCATCTGAGGCACCAGGGAAGCCCACACTGAGTATAGACAACATTTAATAACATGTCTACACAACACCTGTGGCAAGAGAGTCACCGAGTTACAGCTTGAAAATTCACTTTCTTGTTGAGGAGATGATTTATATATCTAATTCTACTCCTCAGATACTAAATAGAAAATTCCTCAAATTTCTGAACATACAGTTTATTTAAAGCAAAGCTTTAGTTCTAACGTCATTTGTAAGAATGTTTCTGGGTTAACATCGAAACATTTTTTTTCCTCAAATCTAATGCATTCCCTTTAGCATCTCTGGAATAGGCATGATGCTTTCACCAAGAGAATGAGAGTATTCTAAGCTGGAACAGGTCTTAGAGAGCTAACCCAAATTCCTAATTTCACAGATAAACTAGTGTCCAAAGTAAAAGCCTCTTGATTTCCAAGCTAGTGTTTCTTTCTATGATACCATGCTTTTACTTTATTCTTATATCCTTGTGATGTTAGAAAATAGCTAAACACATTACTACTACCAAAGAGTAGTAATTCAACCAAGAAGAAGCTGAAGCAGGAAATGCTAGGAAATCCAAGTCCAAAAAGGATGACACGTCACCCCTGCAAGCTTTCCAGAAAATCTGTTTCCAACACACAGCTTTAGATTTCAACTAAGGCATATGATTCAACTTGCTTGTATCAAATGGGTGTGTCTGCCCCACAAGGGGACACACTGAACCTGCAGGAGAGGAAGACAAGAGTGTAGACATCGCACAGCACAGCCTCCTCCATTGTGCCCTCGTAGGTCAGTGCATAATTCAATACTCACAGGCGTTTAAAACCCAACTCCAGACAGAACTCCAGTGTGAGAAAAAGGAAAGTTAGCCTCCATTTGCAAAGAATTATTGCTGAATGTGGCCCTCACTGAGTAACAATAAATCTCCTATAGTTCAACTTACCGTTCACGTCACAAACGCTAGAAAGAACACAGAGGCACAGACGAGGCATGGAGCAGAACTTTGGGCTTCAGCCTTCCCCAACTCTTCTGACAAACACCCAATAGCAGGAGGACAAAGCATCATTATGACAGAAATAAAGGCTCTTTAGATGCTGCCTTTTTTTTAATTCAATGAACCCACCCTTACACACAAAGTTCACGCCATGATGTCTTGAAATACAGTAATGCCAGATTATGCTATTAATGAGTCCAATATATTCAGTGTAAAACACGACTTTAAGCATTTTACTCTTAATTAGCACATGAGAGACTATCAGTATTTTCCTTAAACAGTCAATGTCATCCCCCCAAACAATTAAGAACAATTCAGTAAACTGTTCGAGAGGGCCAAAAAGCAGACAAGTGAACTAACAGGGAAAAATTTAGTTGATTGATAAAGCCACAGGCTCCTCCCCAAGAAGAATATTGCACCTTGGTAGCAACTGGCACAAAATTAACCATCTATCTTATCTCTGCTTCCCCCTAAAGCTGTGAGCTCTCAGGATTACAATGGACAATTTTGTACTTACTTATTAAAAAGAATGGAAGCTGCTGTAATTTTCTTAAGCTGGGTTTTGTGTGGTAACTCTGATGCAACGCTGCCCTAAAAATGAACTTTGTTTTAAACAGTGAGATATCCACACCGTGCGGTTAGAGCAAGGGTGGAGCCCACTCTCGGGGAAACAACACACCCAGACCGACCTCAGTGAGGGCAAACTGCACGTCAGTGTTGCCACAGCACTCTGCAGTGCCTCGGAGTCAAAATTAATTGGTCAACTGTCTTCAAAGAAAAGGGAGAAAATTTAAGGTTTGTAGATCAGCTTTCCTGCCACAGAATGAAATACAGACACTGCTTTTTCGTGAAGAAAGTAAAGATAAAATACAAGGTAGCTCATGCAGCTCAGCCAACAGAATGTTAGGTGGAAGTGGATTACTATAAAGGAAGTCCAACCGTGCCAACTTCTAAGTTTAGCAACAGCAGCTTCTGCATATCTCAAGGTGTCAGCAATACTGCTCTAGAACTTGACTTTGGCCTATTTGGCTAAGACAGGGGACCTGAACACGTTCAAGCATTACCTATCCTTTTCTACCAATGCTCCAGTTCTCCTGGCAATGCAGAAACAAAAAACGCATTTTCTTATCAACTAATTAGCAAGAGCTGCCGTCAAAAACAACGGATTTGATTTATGCTTTGATATGATATTGAAATAAATGCATAAAAGGGGAAATTATTTTGATGAAAATCATTAATATGCACACTGGGCTTTTAAAAAAGTTGCAATCACTCACTTTTTCAAATAACTCCATGCTCTAATTTTTTCTGATTTATTTCCAAATAAGATATTCAATAGGATGTATATATACTGTCTAAAAACCTTTAACAGTGCTTAAAATTTCAGTTATTGAGACTGTTATTAAACATGATTATTGTTCAAAATGATTTTAATCAATACTACTTTCTGTATGCACATTCAGAGACACAACCAGTTATTATTAACTGAACTCCTATAACCAATGAAATAAAAAATTAGGTTTCTCAATAAAATACCTAAGCATGTAAAAAATAAGCTACATAATCATATATAGAATTTAAACCAAACAATGGGAAAAGCTCTGGGAGAAGACTGGGAAAATATTTTTAATGATACATGTTGTCACATTACCCTATCCAATTGCTACTCCCTCATGCTAGAACAATAAATCAGTCTGGAGTACTGAAATTTCAATATTTTGAGAGATGCCTAGAACACCCTCTTTCAGGAGGTAGGTGCTGACTGATCTAACCTTTTGCTGGATTATAAGGTCACTCTTGCCATATGATAAGTCAACCCATTCTAAAATCTTCCTTTCATAGTCCAACTGCCTGATATAATTATTTTTTCATCTGTATATATAATTATGAATCACCTGCTGCCATCCCTTGCTCTTCCCCATCTAACCCCCAAACTGAGTAACTTAAAGGTAGCAGTTAGATATTCTATTTGAAGAGTCCCATCTTGATACTTTTTGGATTTGCACTGTTGGACATGTCTGTTTTCAAGTCAAATTTCACTTTCACAGCTGCAAAGGAAATGACAAGAGAAGAAAAACACAGCCAATACATATCAGCAATTAATTCCATCCACAACTGCCCAGCTGTTTGTGCAGGGAAGAATCAGTCTGTTTCCTTTTGGGGCTTTCACCACTGAAAATGGATACTGCACATGCAGAGACACAAGCTGTTGGTAACATGTCAGGAATGTGCACAAGATCACACAGAGCTGAAGAGACAAAATGAAATCCAGGCTAGTTTTCTTGGGACTTGCCAGTATTATTTCATAGCTTAAAAAAAAAAAAAGAAAGAAAGAAAAGAAAAAGAAATCTTAAGAACACCTCAGAGAGAGAGCAAAATACAGGGAAAAAATTTCTCCCTTCTGAGTATCACCCTACCAATAAGGAGGAAAATTTGCCAACGACATCAGATTTAGTATCAAGAATAGACACTCTGATGTATTGGCATAGACAAGGTGTGACATTTTTCAGAATCCACATGCCCCCAGTACGTTAAATCCAGCCAATACTTTTTGGACTACAGAGCTGCTTGCCCAACGTGTAGTTAGTCCGTAAAAAAAAAAAAAAAAATCCTTATAAACGTGAAAGTTGTTGGGAACCAATGCTTTCACCACAGTCATGCAGAAAAGTGAGTTTTTCTGGGTTAGTTCAGACATTATTTGGCACCCACATACACCTGTCTCAGGGATTCATGTAAATTTACACATCCAATCTTCCAGGATAACTCTCAAGTAATCAAATTTCTCCTTTCCTCTGCCCATCAGTTTTGTGGGTTTTAAATAAAAATACTCTCTACTGAGTGCCAGAGACTCATGTGAAACTCAAGAAGTATTCTATCCCTCTCTCTCCCTTGCCCTCCAACTCCAATTTTATCTCAAATGTCTGTTTCACTTAAATTTTGTAAAATGTCATTTTGTTATACTTTATTTTCAAACATACAGCATGTCAATAACTTGTGTTTTCAGTATGTAAAATGACTTGTGATTAATTACTGTCATGAGAGTTATAGAAAAGAAAAAGACATTTTTAGTACAAAATAATTCAAAACATATTTTACCTATTTAACTGTATTAAAAAAAAATAAACTAGGTATCCCATGATTGAATTCATTGTTCCAAGCACCTCCCCTCTCTTCTTTTGCTGCACAAGAGTTCATACACTCCTAATGCCAGTATTTTCAAACACAATTTGGATGGTACACTCAATTAGGGCTTCCCAGGTGGCACAGGGGTAAAGAATCTACCCGCCAATGCAGGAGACACAGGAGATGTGGGTTGGATCTCGGGTCTGGAAAACCCCCTGGAGTAGGAAATGGCAACCGACTGTGGTATTCTTTTCTGGGAAATCCCACGGGCAGAGGAGCCTGGCCAGCTACAGTCCATGGGGTCACAAAGAGTTGGACACAACTGAGTGACTGAACACATGGGGAGGGGCTAAGGCTTAACCAACGAAGAGAAGAAAAGCTCTCTGCTCCAAATAATCTTCAGAATGAAGACGCTCTGAAGTGCCAGAACACAAACCAGCACAATGAGAAGTTGTCTCCAACTAAAGTGCTGTGAAAGCATGAAGTGTGATTTGTGAAAGAAATATAAAGCATCTCAAACAAGTGCTAGACTGAAAACAAAGCACAAAACCAAAGAACGTTTTTTTCCTTAACAAACCTCATCTGAGGTAGGAAAGGATATATCTGGGGTAGGAAAGGGAAGGAGAAGAAAAGTTTATCCTTTGGCTGCTGGTGACACTAGCTTCTAGAAATATGGTATAACTATTACTGACTCAAAACAGCCACAGAGATGAGCTTTGCTTGGCAAGCTTAAGCTCTGAGGGACACTTAGACTAGTTTGAAATGTCTAAGGGAAGGAACCTGCCCCACCTACAAGACTGGCTAAGGAAAGCAAAGATCTCCCTGAGTTGTTTAAATCAGGTCACTTAAACTCATGACAGTCTTAACTAGAGCCTTGGGTGGTACTAACAAAGACCATTCAAATGAGGAGGCTGGAGATACGAAATCTTGTCAGCTCATTTTTAAAGTGATTTTTCTCCTCACGAATTTATTGTATTTAATACTAATATATATGCATTTATTTTATTCTTAAAACTTTTACACAGATAGCAAATTAGAAAGAATTTTACAGTGAGCGCCATACATGCACTGGCTAGATTCTATCATTAACACTGTACTATACTTTACCACAGATGTCTTCAACCACCCATTTCTCTCTCCATTCATTAATATAGCTTACCTTTCATGCATTTTAAAGTAAATTACAGGCAATTGCACACTTTCTGTACAAATGAAAGTGTACAGATGAAGCACAAATTGAAATCAAGATTGCCAGGAGAAATATCAATAACCTGAGATATGCAGATGACACTACCCTTATGGCAGAAAGCAAAGAACTAAAGAGCCTCTTGATGAAAGTGAAAGTGGAGAGTGAAAAATTTGGCTTAAAACTCAACATTCAGAAAACTAAGGCATCCGGTTCCATCAGTTCATGGGAAATAGATGGGGAAACAGTGGAAACAGTGTCAGACTTTATTTTGGGGGGCTCCAAAATCACTGCAGATGGTGACTGCAGCCATGAAATTAAAAGACACTTGCTCCTTGGAAGAAAAGTTACCCTCTGAGCCACCAGGGAAGCCTGACCAACCTAGACAGCCTCTTAAAAAGCAGAGATATTACTTTGCCAACAAAAGTCCGTCTAGTCAAGGCTATGTTTTTTCCAGTAGTCATGTATGGATGTGAGAGTTGGACTATAAAGAAAGCTGAGCGCCGAAGAATTGATGCTTTTGAACTGTGGTGTTGGAGAAGACTCTTGAGAGTCCCTTGGACTGCAAGGAGATCCAACCAGTCCATTCTGAAGGAGATCAGCCCTGGGTGTTCTTTGGCAGGACTGATGTTGAAGCTGAAACTCCAATTCTTTGGCCACCTGATGCGAAGAGCTGACTCATTTGAAAAGACCCTGAAGCTGGGAAAGATTGAGGGCAGGAGGAGAAGGGGACGACAGAGAAGGAGATGGTTGGATGGCATCACCGACTCGATGGACATGAGTTTGAGTGAACTCTGGGAGTTAGTGATGGACAGGGAGGCTTGCTGTGCTGCAGTCCATGGGGTCCCAAAGGGTTGGAAACAACTGAGTGACAGAACTGACCTGTATACTTACTCTAAATACTTCAGCAGGCTTATCATTAGCTAGCGTTCAGTGTTTATCACTTTTTGTCTTTTGGTACAAAATGTACATACAGTGAAGTTGCAGAAACATGTAAGTGTGCACCTGTATAACCCCAACTCCTGTCTAGATATGGAACATTTTCTTTACCCTAGAAAACCTCTGTCATGTCTTTTCCTAGGCAATCTCCTTCTCCCACATTCCCAGAGGCAATCACTGTTTTTATTTCAAAAGTGATTTTAAACAACTCCAAGTAGCCATGTCTTTGCAACCTGGAGATCAGAACATTCTCTGCTATATCATGTAACTCATCCTTGGCTGAACAGAATGATCAGAGATGACCCAAACAGATGGAAGGAGCTTAAGAAGAGATCGTAAGGTTAAAAGGAAGTGTAGATTCATCTGCTCCAATTACTCAATTTCTTGGGTGAAGGAAATAAAACTTAGAAAGCTTTGGCTGCCTGTACCAGTCATCCAACTGCTCAGCAATTTACTGGGTGGACCTAGTCTAAGGCTCTTTGGCTATAGCTCCACATTTTAAGGGTGAAGAGAACAGAAACTTTGGAGATAACACTAGTTTGGAGGAAGAGTTCAACCACTTAACGGCTATATATCTTAAACAAATTTTTCAGTTTCAGTTTTTTTAAACATCTTTGAGTCTCAGTTTTCTCATCTGTTAAATGAGGAAAATCTTGATTCATAAAGCTATATGGATTAAAAGAGACACCCGTCGTAAAGTGCCTGGCATACAGTAAATGATTAAAGGCAAGAAACACACACAGCAAGTGGAGGGAAAATTGACAGTACGAAGTTCAGTTCAACAACATGCACTTTCCACATACTGCTTCTAAGTGCATGTGCTACCCCACCCCTACATTTGCTCTCACTTTGCATATATATGCAAAGAAAATAACGCGAGCACTGCCGCAAGCAGTTTTTCACATCTGAAAAAAAAAAGGCTCTTCCTTTTCTTTTGCCTTCCTAGTGGCTACATGTACCTTACATTTTTACCTGTCTTTGTATAAATAGCTCCTTTTGCCTGAAATGATCCTTCTATTATCCACCAAATGAGAGGTCCAGCTAAAAGCTAACCTACTTTTCCGATCTTATCAAACAAATTTAAAATTCCTTCACGTGGGCTTTGGTTTCCATAACGCTTAAAGTAATAGCATTACAGAACTCCCCCTACCAGCTGGCTGCTTCCCTGTGTTTTCCCCTCCTTGAATGAGAGCACCTCTCTATCCCAAAACCTAGCAGAGCTTAGCACACTGAAACCATCCATGAGTGTCTGCTGAATTGACATGCCTGGGTAAATGGGTACTTGGTATGATCAAAGAAGCGAAACAACTAAGGCTGAACACTCACCAAAAAAGGAAAGCAAAGTGCCAGAAAAATGGGGGGGGGGGGTGGCCGTGGGGGCCAGGAGATAATCATAGGGCATATGAAAAGGCACAAAATTTTAAAAGATTATAAAAGCCAAGCATGTATAAACTTCTGTGTTTTAAGAAAAGTGAGAGGGAGGTGGGAGGGGGGGTTCAGGATGGAGAACACGTGTACACCCGTGGTGGATTCAGGTTGACGTATGGCAAAACCAATACAATACTGTCAAGTAATCAGCCTCTAATTAAAATAAATAAATTTAAATTTTTAAGAAAATTAAAAAAAAAAAAAGAAAAGTGACTGCCACCAAGCAGCTGAAGTGCCACTAGAATAATTCAGGCTGTTGTATGGTTTATATACTTATCTCATGTACCACCCACAACAACCCTATCAGGCTCCTTTTACAGATGAGAATATTGAGACTCAAGGAGGTTAAGCAAATAAAGTCATACAACCAGTGACAATGGAGATAAAAAGCAGAGTGGTGATTTTTCATTACAAGTCATTTTCACATAAGACAGTTTTACACACAGCATGGGGAGGCTCTGCGATAAAGAAAACCCAGACGTTGAGGGGCAACCAAACAGTACAAGAGATTCAACAGAAGGAGCAAAGGCCTCGACAAAGAACAAACCACAGCTGAGGCAGTAAGAGGTGTGTGAGCTCTACGTAGGAGTTATTTTCACAGAACAGTCCGCCACCCGGAGTTAGGAAACAGAGATGGCCCTGGAATGATGTGTGGGAGTGCTAAAGAGGAGCTCTTACTCTCCGCATGGCCCTTCTTCCCCAAACTGTTCTCAGAAGTGATCATACAGCATAGATAACCTTGGTTAAAATGGTGACCATGGTGTTCAGGTACCGAGGATCAAAACTGTTTATTCACTTTCACTCAACATCCTACCTCCTTCTGAGAATTTAAAATGCTCTGAGTCAGGAAAAGGGTACTGACTAGATAGGTTCCTTATAATATTAGAAACAGCTTGAGGGTTTAAACATGGGGGATAGTTCAACACATATTACGTTCAACAAATATGAATTAGGAGTTTGGGATTAAAACATACATACTACAATATATAAAATAGGTAAACAACAGGGGCCTACTATAGCACAGGGAACTATACTCAATTTTTTATAATAATCTAAGGGAAGACAATCTGAAAAAGAATAGATATAGATATATGTATAACTGATTTACTCTGTTGTACACATGAAACTAACACGATATTGTACATCAACTTTTTAAAAAAGAGATAATGATGGCCTCCTCAAGCTGGTGAAATGAACTCTTACCTGTGGGCATCTCTGACTATATTCCATAATTTCTCCTTTAGGAATACCCTAGTTTTGCCTCCTTTTCAAAGATGGATTTATGAAGGAAAGCCTCCAGCCTAAAGTTTAAAGCCACAAGTCCCTGTGGCTCACCTCCAACATAGCACTCATTACACTGACTCACAACTGTCTGTTCACTGACACAGTTCTCACATGTGCTTCGAGAAACAGCAAAGCAAGTTGCCTCAGGACCTAACACAGGCAAATTAAAAAAATATGAATGGTAAATGAATAATGTCCTTCACCTGTTTAATACTTGATAGATGGTTACTTGTTAAAAGAAGTAATACAGGATTTAAAGAGGAAGCAATTACAGAAAAGTCATATTATAAAAAAGTCAAATTATAGAAAAGTCACGGAGAAGGCAACGGCACCCCACTCCAGTACTCTTGCCTGAAAGTCGCAAGGACGGAGGAGCCTGGTAGGCTGCAGTCCATGGGGTCGCGAAGAGTCGGACATGACTGAGCGAGTTCCCTTTCTCATATTATAGAAAGGGTTGAAGATAAGTGAGATTTGGTTAATATTCAAAATAGCTTTTTTCTGGATTAAAAAAAAATATCCAACATAATTTACAATGATTGATGAGTCAAGCCTAACAGAGCTAAAGTTGAAATTCAGTGAAATAGTAGGTCTAAAGATTAGGCATTATCCCAATTTAAAACAAAAAATAATCAAACTTATGAGTTTGTATTGTATCTGAAGGCTGACAAACTACAAGTGGGGAGGAAAAAAGTGACTTTGACTCAACCATGGCATACTTCTAAAAACAATGCATTGTATTAACCATCTCTTAAAAAATGAATAAATTCAAGGGAATAGACCTGGTAGACAGAGTGCCTGAAGAACTATGGACAGTTCATAATATTGTACAGGAGGCAGTGACCAAAACCATTTCCAAGAAAAATGAATGCAAGAAGACAAAGTGGCTGTTTGAGGGAGTCTTACAAATTGATCGCTGAGAAAAGAGAAGTGAAAGGCAAAGGAGAAAGGCAAAGATATAACCATTTGAATGCAGAGTTCTAGTGAATAGCAAAGAGAGAAGAAAGCCTTTTTAAGTGAACAATACAAAGAAATAGAGGAAAACAACAGAATGGGAAAGACTAGAGATCTCGTCAAGAAAACTGGAGATACCAAGGGAACATTTCATGCAAAGATGGGTATGTGTCACTCACTCACAGCCACACATTCTGGAGTGTGAAGTCAAGTGGGCCTTGGGAAGCATCACTACAAGCAAAGCTCGTGGAGGTGATGGAATTCCAGGTGAGCTATTTCAAATCCTAAAAGATGATGCTCTTAAAGTACAAATGCCAGCAAATTTGGAAAACTCAGCAGTGGCTACAGGACTGGAAAAGGTCAGTTTTCATTCCAATCCCAAAGAAAGGCAATGCGAAAGAATTTTCAAACTACCGCACAATAGCACTCATTTCACATGCTAGCAAGGTTATGCTCAAATTCCTACAAGCTAGGTTTCAGCAGTATGTGCACCAAGAACTTTCAGATGTACAAGCTGGATTCAGAAATGGCAGAGGAACCAAAGTTAAAACTGCCAATATCCATTGGATCACAGAAAAAAAAAGGGAATTCTAGAAAAACATTTACTTCTGCTTCACTAACTCCATGAAAGCCTTTGACTGTGTGGATCACAACAAACTATAAAATTCTTAAAGAGACAGAATGTCAGACCACATTATCTGGCTCCTGAGAAACCTGTATGCAGGACAAGAACAACAGTCAGTACTGGACATGGAACAGTGGGTTGGTTCCAAATTGGGAAAGGAGTACATAAAGCTGCACATTGTCACCTTGCTTATTTAACTTACATGCAGAATACATCATGTGAAATGCTGGGGTGGATGAAGCCCAAGCTGCAATCAAGATTGCTGGGAGAAATAACAATAACCTCAGGTATGCAGATGATACCACTCTAACAGCAGAAAGCAAAGAGGAACTAAGAGCCTCTTGATGAGGGTGAAAAGAGGAGAGTGAAAAAGAGGGCTTAAAACTCAACACTCAAAAAACTAAAATCATGGCATCTGGTCCCATCACTTCATGGCAAATAGATGGGAGGAAACTGGAAACAGTGACAGATTTTATTTTCTTGGGCTCCCAAATCACCGTGGATGGTGACTGCAACCATGAAATTAAAAGACGCTTGCTCTTTGGAAGAAAAACTATGACAAACCTAGACAGAGATACCACTTTTCTGACAAAGGTCTGTCTAGTCAAAGCTATGGTTTTTCCAGTAGTCAATGTTCAGATGTGAGAGTTGGACCATAAGGAAGGCTGAGTGCTGCAGAATTGATGCTTTCAAATTATGGTGCTGGGGAAGACTCTTGAGAATTCCTTGGACTGCAAGGAGATGAAACCAATTAATCCTAAAGGATATCATCTCTGAATATTCATTGGAAGGACTGATGCTGAAGTTGAAGCTCCAATACTTTGGCAAAGAGTTGACTCATTGGAAAAGACCTTGATGCTGGGAAAGATTGAGGGCGAGAGAAAGCGGCGACAGGATAAGATGGTTGGATAGCATCACTGACTACTGAGTTTGAGCAAACTCTGGGAAAGAGTGAAGGACAGAGAAGTCTGGAGTGCTGCAGTCCATGAGGTCACAAAGAATGGGCCACAACTTAGCAACTGAACAAGAACAAATTATGAGAAGCCAGCATTTAAAAAAAAACCCTACATAAAAAAAGTGAAGAGTAATATTCACGATATTCATGTGCTATTAAGAAACCTGCATTCACAAATAATTTTTGCTTTGGAGGAAAGTCCAAAACAGAATTAAAAATCTATTTAGTTGGGAAAATGTGTCATATTTCAAATAATTTACCCAGTGGAAAAAAGCCATACCAATTTTTTTAAAAAATTATCTTCCCCAAATTCAAGTATATACCTTCAAAGAGTGCTAATTAGCTAGGCGAGTGCCAAGCTAACAAATCACAGGACTTAGAGGACTAACAATCTTACTTCTCCAAGATCAAGCTCTAGAACACGTGCTGCCTACCCACGGCAAGAACCACATCCCATCCTTTAAAACTAAAACAGCTTTGAGTCACCAAATACCATCATAAGTTGTATCCAAGACAGGGCAGGAGACAGGTTTAGGAATTTTCTCCCCATCTTCACTCCCATTCCTCAATCCCTCCAGTTCCGCATGACTTCAGGAAAATATCTCCTGTGGTTGGTAGATGTTTCCTCAGCCAACAGACAGCATGATAGGAAGTTTAATTAAAATTCAAACAAACACAGAAACAAAAGTAGCCCATAAACACATTTCTTCTTTGCATTTAGAGGGACTTCAGTTTACTGCATCATACTTCCTGCCCCTAAATATTATTAAAGTTGGAGAATATCAACTTGTTCTGTGCCAAATCTACAGCTGTACTGATTTTTAATCTGCTCTGAATTTATATTTCAAAAAATTATCTTTAAATTCTAAGTTGGTCAGTCAATTCATCAACTAATATCAACTAATATCAACTAATTTTTCTACTTTTCTGCTTAAATTTCATTCTTTTAACAACTCATTCAACACCTATTATGTCCTACATCTAAGGAGGCAGTACAATTGGAAAATGAAGAAATGAATGAGATATGACCTCTGATTCTAACATACTAGCAACTTAGTGGGTTGGGGGAGGACGAAAGGAGACAGTTTCTTTAAAAATTATACAGCACACTCTGTTATTAGAGATGCATTACAAACCCAGAGAAAGGAGCCAATCTGAAAAGTTCCTGAGAAGTTACACTGGAGTTGGATCTTAAAAGGATGAGGAGGTATTGGGGGTGGGGGGAGCAGAAAAATACGTAAAGCAACATACCTAATAACCCTATAATTTATCACATGGTTTTATTCTAAATAAAATTAACAGAACTAATAGAAAACTAACAGAAAATAGAGACTAATAGAAAAAGGAGATGAAAGTTGTCACTAGTTAACAGCTTACCGTGGTTCGTATAATTTAAGCCAGAGGAGCCCTATAATCTACTAGCAAACCATACACTTTTGTGTCATGTGCTTTTGCTTTCACCCTAATCTTCTGACTTGCATGCTAAGAAAAGAAACTCAAAAGCCATTTATATCCTTTCTTGGAACAATGCATGTTCTTACACTGCATTAACCAAAGACTTAGGAATAATTAAGAGAAATTATCTTGGAGCCAGTCAAACTGCAATCTGGCACCATATCACCATGCAAGGAGACTTAAGAATGCTCTAGGTTAATACAAAGGTCAGTAAACAATAATTTGGTCAACCTGGTCCAGATATACCACACCCTATGGGCTCAAAGCCTTAATGGTATCTAGTACAAGTATGGTAAACTCAGACGGTAAAGAATCTGCAGGCAATTCAGGAGACCCGGGTTCAACCCTTGGGATGGGAAGATTCCCCTGGAGAAGGAAATGGCAACCCACTCCAGTATTCTTGCCTGGAAAATCTCATGAACACAGAAGCCTGGTGGGCTGCAGTCCATGAGGCAGAGAAGAGTTGGACACGACTGAGTGAATAACACTTACAAGAAAAAAAACAGAACGCCATAATTGATCACAACCATTGGGTTTGAAAGGCACCTAAATGCTCAAACTCACTGACCCAGAAAGATGCTTATACATACGAGAAAGATGATCTTTATGAATTGGGAAATTTGGCTAATCCTATGAAAGGTGAAAAGAATACCATGTCAAATTGCTGAGAACAGACCTCCCGTTCTCACCAAGTTACAGCTACTGTTGTTGCTTAATCACTGAGTCATCTCCGACTCCTTCTCAACCACATGGAGCCTGCAGGCGCCTCTGTCCTGGGGATTTCCCAGGCAAGAATACTGGAGTGAGTTGCCATTTCCTCCTCCAGGGGATCTTCCTGACCCAGGGATCGAATCCTGCATTGGCAGGTGGACTCTTTACCACTGAGCTACCTGGGAAGCCCATTATATTAGGACATAGCCAATTTTTTAGAGCACGTATTTTACATAAAGCAAGCTATATGTACTTTATATTCATGAATTCACACCTGTAGTATCTAAGCATTGACAAAAAAGCAAAAAAAAAAAAAAAAAAAACAAACAACCTCTTGCAAAAAAGTTCAAACTGAGAGATTTAACCCTAGCGTAGAAATTTGTCAATGAAATATGTATCTTTGGATGGTGTATAAGTAACTTAGAATATTTTGAGAAAAGGAAAAACAAAACCAAAAAAATCCTCCTGAGAACAGCTTTTGAGCCTCTGTGAAGGGAGGTGACTAGAGCAGTAGAGAAAACTGGGTGGAAGAGGAAAAAGGAGGAGCTAAGAGAGTAGATGAAGAGACAACTAAGGAGCCAAGAGTGACGCCAGATAAGGAGGATCAAGTAACTGTAGCAGCAGTCTGAGGCCGGCACACCCACAGAGAGCTATGTGGCTTATTTCAATGGAGTGGAACACTGAGAAGTGAACAATTTTGGTTTTGTTTAACTGAAAGATTGAGCAATCCTACAAATGGCAGCAGGAAAAAGAAGGGGTGTTTTTCTAATATAGAAAGTGTTGTTCAATCGCCCAGTCATGTCCAATTCTTTGCAACCCCATGGACTGCAGCACTCCAGGCCTCTCTGTCCCTCACCATCTCCCAGACGTTGCCCAAGTTCATGTTCACTGCATCAGTGATGCCATCCAGCCATTTCATCCTCTGATACCCTGTTCTTCTTCTGCCCTCAATCCTTTCCAGCATCGGGGACTTTTCCAATGAATCATCTGTTCACATCAGGTGACCAAAACACTGGAGTTTCAGCTTCAGCATCAGTCCTTCCAGTGAATATCAGGGTTGATCTCCCTCAAGATTGACTGGTTTGATCTCCTTGCTATCCAAGGGACTTTCAGGGATCTTCTCCAGCACCACAGTTCAAAGGCATCAATTCTTTGGCATTCTGCCTTCTTTGTGGTCCAGCTCTCAAAGCTGTATGTGACCACTGGGAAGACCATAGCCTTGACTATACACACCTTTGTCGGCAGAGTAATGTCTCTGCTTTTCAACACACTGTCTAGGTTTGTCGTCACTTTCCTGCCAGGAAGCAACCGTCTTCTGATTTTTTGGTTGCAGTCACCATCTGCAGTGATTTTGGAGCCCAAGAAGAGAAAATGTCACTACTTCCACATTTTCCCCATCTATTTGCCATGCAGTCATGGAGCCAGATGCCATGACCTTAGTTTTTTTAATATTTAGTCTTAAGCCGGCTCTTTCACTCTCCTTCACACTCAAGAGGCTTAGTTCCTCTTCGCTTTCTGCCATTAGAGTGGTATCTGCATATCTGAGGTTGTTGGTGTTTCTCCTGCCTATCTTGATTCGGGTTTGTAACTCATCCAGCTCGCATTTCTCATGATGTGCTGAGCATTTAGGTTAAACAAACAGGGTGACAGCAGACAGCCTTGTCGTACTCCTTTCCATACAGGGTTCTAACTGTTGCTTCTTGGCCTGCATACAGGTTTCTCAGGAGACAGGTGAGATGGTCTGATATTCCCATCTAAGAGCTTTCCACAGTTTGTCATGATCCACACAGTCAAAGGCTTTAGTGGAGTGGATGAAACAGAGATGGATGATTTTCTGAAATTTCCTTTCCTTCTCTATAATCCAGCGAATATTGGCAATTTTATAGAAGATGTTAGGATATAATAACCACACTATCGTTTTTAAAACTATCAAACAAAAAAGAGAAGTAAATACCTTATATATGAAAATGAAAAATAGAGACCTTTGAGGAAAAACTCTAAAGTCCATGTATATACAGAGCTGCAATATTTATTGATTGTCATGATACAGCTTTTTACCCTGCAGACTACATCATCTTTCAAACAAGATCCTGACAAAGCATACTGATAAGAATCTGGGGGGTTGTGGATCAGTATAGTTTTTTTTTTTTTAATTCAACTTTCAATTTGGCAGCTTATAGAAACAATCCTCAATGGTTGAGTTTTAAAAAGCTACTCCAAGATAAGCAGGATTGTGACTCCACTGGGCTATTTCCAAGTTGCCAAATCATTCATCTAACACAGCTCTCAAGTCCTTTAAACTGATTCTCGCTGCTCCAATGTAATAAATGATACAATATTTTAAATAAAAAAAGGGAGGAGAGGGGAAAGAAGGCCCAAACTGGTACCTTTGGAGTTCCTGTTAAGTCAAAAAAATAACTGGAAGTGGGAAGCAATAAGGTAACACACATTTACCACTATATTTTTCAATCATGTGGCTAGAAATTACAGCAAGGATTTTGTTTAGGCCTTCTAACCGAAGCAAATCAGCTGCTTCAAGGTTAATAGTTATTTTTATATTTGCTACACTCTCAAAAATGAAAGGTGAAACAATGCCCCCATGATAAGAGATATTTCAAGCTTTCTGTAGATGACTTACAACATTAATCACGTCTGTTCATTCTTCTCGGCATTAATAGCTACCATACCACGGGAACTAGAAAAAGGATACTGTGTAGTCAAGCCACTGTGTTGTCTTTGCCATGACACAGAGGATATACTAGATAAATCCTAAGCCATCAGTGCACGGAGGCCAGTGTTTTCAGTACAGTGAGAACAATTTAAGGAGTTGCATCTTCATCAGTTTTACAACAAAAATGTGCTCCAAGGAGCAAACCTTTCTCAAAACAAAGTCATTATATAGATCATACCACTATGAAGAAACACCCATGGAAATAACTCTTATTTTAATAATTAAAACAAAACAAAACTGAACATTTAATTACAAATATAAAGCAGTATAAACAGCTTAAAACTTATGAAAGAATTTCCAATCAATTTACGAGGGTTGAGTAGGATCAAAAGTAAAAAATAGAAGTTGCCTGATGTTCTGAAAATGATGAGCTCAATGTTGTGAAGAAAAAATTGCTCAATTAGAAATCAGATCTTTTAAGTCACAACTTAGAGGTAGATAGAGTTCCTTCCAGAAAGTAGGGAGTTTTTATTAGACCTCTCTACCACTTCCCATCTCAAAAAGCCAGAAACCCAAAGGGTAATACCCTCAGTTAAAAGGCAGACCAAGAAAAAGAAAACACATGTCTATAAACAGAGGGAATTTAAAACACACACAGTCTTATCTGTCTTTTCCAGAGCACTGAGTGGCAAAAGAAAAATCTCTCCTGAGAATCTGTAACAACAGGTCTGCTGCTGCAGCTGCTGCTGCTGCTAAGTCACGTCAGTCATGTCCGACTCTGTGCGACACCACAGACAGCAGCCCAACAGGTTCCTCTGTCCCTGGGATTCTCCAGGCAAGAATACTGGGGTGGGTTGCCATTTCCTTCTCCAATGCATGAAAGTGAAAAGTCTAAGTGAAGTCACTCAGTCGTGTCTGACTCTTAGAGACCCCATGGACTATAGCCTACCAGGCTCCTCCATCCATGGGATTCTTCAGGCAAGAGTACTGGAGGTCTATCCCCCCAAGAACTCGGGATCTGAATTTACACACCAGAGAGGTCCACAAAACCTTACTCCAAGAGAGTAACCTAAAGTGATCTTAGGTTGGTAGCCCCTACCCCATCCCCACCACATACCTGGCAGAAAACAAACATAGGTTTGGAGAATGTTACTCTCAAAACAGGATACCTAAGGATTCCCACAGATAAAATCCTGCCAAGTTCAAAATTCAAAATTACAAAGCACATGAGTAAACAAACCCCATTAAACAAAAGTCAGCAGAAAACAACAGAGTAGAATTTGATACCTCCTCCACCCCCAGAACTGCAGACAGTGGAATACTGAGGCACAGACTATAACATGAGTGAAAACCACGCTCAAAATCCTTAAAGAAAGAAATTAAAAGTAGGAGAAAGAAACAAGATATTAGAAAGACCCAAGTGGAAAGAGAATAAGCTGGAATACAGATTTGGAAAAACCAGTCAGACTCAAGCACAGAAAAACAGAAGATATATATATATATGTAAAAGAGAGGTTGAGAGACACAGACAACAAAGAAGTTCAACCTACTGGAATTCCTAAAGAGGAAATGGAATAGGGAAGAGGTCATGTTTGAAGAGATCACATCTAGAAGTTTCCCAGAAATGCCCAGAGACAAATCACCTGTAAAGGACTGACAATTAAATTTGCAGTGGACTTGAAAGAAAAAATAGTTGTATGACACCGAAATATTTCCAAAGTGCTGAGAGAAGATAACTGTCAGTCTAGAACTATACATTGAACAAAACTATCAAAGAGGAAGTAAAATAAAACAGTCTCACTAAAATGTTCTATGGACTTAAAGGAACTTTCAAAGGATTAATTTCAGAAAGAAAACTGGAAGGAAGAGCTGAGATGGAAGAAGGAGTGAGCAAAGAAATTGGTAAATGAGTGGTTTCTAAAATGCTATATAAAACAATTGCAATAACAAATGTTGGCGGATTAAAGACAAGGTAGAACTGAAATGCCATCACATAAGATGGGAATGAGAACAAAAGTTAAACTGTTTTAAGATCTTCATATTGGTCAGAAGGGGAGAGAGACAGAGCTATTACCTTTGTCTATAATATTCTCAAAGCCACTAAAATCAATAAAAATAAAACAAGACAACCTAATTCTGGCCACTGGTAAAAGATCTGAACAGGTACTTCACAACAGAGACTACCTAAATGACCAATAAGTACATAAAAACTGTTCACACTATTAGCCATCAAGGAAATACAAATTAAAACCATAATGGGATATGGCTATCTACCAATAAGGTTAAAATGTAAAAAACAAACACAAAAGAACTGTGAATATCAAGTACTGGCACAGGTGTGAAGCGTCTGGAACACTACAGGTCCTTGTGCATTTAGTATAAATATGATGGAAGATTTTTTGGCATCATTTACAAAAGCCGGACACATATCAGCCCTGCAATCCAGCCATTCCTCTCCCAGGAACACATTCAACAGAAATGCATACATATGAACATCAAAAACTGGAAACAAAATCTGAATGTCTATGAACAAAATTGGTAGATTACTGGGTATTCATAAAATGGAATACACACAATGAAAACGAACTACCATTACATGCAACAACTTGGGGGAAAAATGTTGAGCAAAAGAAGCCAGTAGATATTGAACGATTCCATTTATACAAAACTCAAAAGCCAGTAGGAGGGGATGCCTGAGGAGGCACAGCACTGTGTTCCTCATGTTCCATTTCTTGACTGAGGTGAGGTACACAGGGTGTTCATGTTGTGTATATTCACCAAGCCATACCTTATGATTTGTGCACTTTCCTATGCATCACGTTAAACTTATATTTAAAGGTTTACCTGAAAAAAAATCAGAACAATTTAAAAGAGAAAAGCCTCCTCTCTGCTGTAAAAAAAAAGCATATACAAATATTGAATCAGTATGTTGTATACCTAAAACTAATGTACTGTTGTATATCTATTATACCTCAATAAAATAAATATACTGTTGTATGTCAATTATACCTCATTAAAATAAATACAGAAATATTTTTAAAAGCAAATAGTCTTTCATTAGCCAGTCCATTTTTTTAAGGTAGATTTCCACACAAATGGATATTCCTTATTCCTCTGCAAGCACCTGATCTGCAAGTACCTGATTTCATCTGTGCATCACAGCACACTACAGGAAGTTTACTCTGTGTGGAGTGTAGCACCTATTTGCTTCACTTGTTACAAAAATACTTCTTGAAGATGCTCTCATTCTGTGTTCCCAAAGGAAGACTTAACTCCAGTCAATTTTGTCACTGAGACTTCCCCAAGACCACTAGCAGTAAGAGGAAAAAAAAAAGACAATGTTTCTAGATTGTGCTGTACAAATAAAAGTGAGTGTCAGTGAACAAGTCAATCCATTAGCCCCTACCATCAGTCCACTACCTGCACTGTCAGGAGGCCATCAGCGTTACCTGTGGCTACTTTGGCTGTAGTTTGTGGCTCTGCTGGATGAGTCTCACCATCTGGAACACTGTGGCTTCATCCTTCTAAATCAAAAAGTTCAACTGGCTTACTTTCTTTTCATCTTTCACATTATAGAGTGGGTCTTTGGAGAAACAGCCATTAATATAACGAGCGAGACAACTGAATTTTGTTCAAGCAGAGAACTCATGCTCCCAGAATGTCAAATACAGCTCAAAGGATGTTTAAGCTCATCTAGTCCCATTCTCTTTTCAACTGTGAGAATTCTGTTCCCTAAGGCTGCTACCTAAGGTCACGCAGAGTACTTATCTCTTGACTTCAGGCCAGTACTCTTTCCACTCTTTCCATAAACGTTAAAGTTGCAATTCAGGAAAGAATGCTCAAATTGGAATCCTCTCTCCTATGGAATTGTTGATTGTCATTCCGCTGAATCATCAATGAAACATTCCATCCCAACTGAGATGAGATACTGAAAAACGTTTCCAAGCTATCTGTCTCACGTGAAGAGATGAGCTGGCACTGATGAAAGCACGTTACCAGTGTAACAGACATTAGAAAATGAAATCCCAAAGAAGGAAAGAGCTCTGGGTAATTAGTACTGTTCAGTGGCAAACAAAGACGGAAAGATGAAAGAAGTTAGGTCCTGAGGTTGTTCTAAAGCTTTGAGAATAACATGGTAGAATGGTTACAATACAGAGCAAGTATTTAGTTCTTTGTAAAGGAATTGAGAGGTTTATGTTCCTGGGACCATCTTTTAAAAATTTATTTGGGGGGAGGGTGGGTTTCTCCTTGTCATTCAGTTTTTGCAGCACACATATCCCATATTGAATTCACTCTGCCTCTAACCTAGTATTTAACTATTGTTCACATTGTAATCTGGGCATATATCCAACCCCTTGCTCCATAAAACACTGGAATAAACTTTGATGTATTACGAAATTAGAAAAATGAACGGCAGGGAAAGCAAATAGATTTTCACACAAAGTACAGGATACAGCTGTGATCTGTCAAGCTTACGGGACCATCTCCTTAGCTAACAGCAAAGTTACAGGAGTCTCCTTAGTCCAACAGGAAGTAGCAACCTAAAACCTACAAATGTTCCTAAGCCTCAATTCTATTCCTTTCCCTTCACATATTCAGTGCACACTCACCCTTTGACCAGGCCTGTGCTGAACACACCCATTCAAATAGCCTTGATGAAGTGTCACTGGTCTATGGATGACAAGCACTTTGAGAGTTCACAAGAATAACCTTTAATCATGACATCTCCAAAAAAAAAAAAAATCTATGTTGGTTGTACTTTTCTGAGCAAAGAGGTTGTAGTAAGAAAGACAAAACGAGTCTTGGCTCTTAAGAAATTCATACTTGTATGAATGATCTTTAGTTTCCCATTTCTGAAAGTTGTTTCCATGGCACCAAAATATAATTTTAAAAAAACAGAATTTCCTTTTATATCCTTTGCAGGAAGACACTATGTGAGTTCACAAATAAGACTACCTCACCCAGGCCCAGCGCAACAGAAGTGGAAAGGGAGCATTTCATAATGGAGCTAACATGTGATTACAATGTATACAATGTATATGAGACTTATAAATTGTATATATTAGATTTATAAATTATAATTTAAAAGAATAAGGGTTATTAGTCAAGCAAAGAAGCAGTGAAAGAGAATGTTCTCTTTGCTCTAGCAGCAGCTTGAGCAAAAGCAATGGTATATCTGGGACCAATGATAATTTAACAGAAACAGCAGATTCTTCCTATAGGTCTACTTCAG
The DNA here is from genome assembly GCF_014754425.2 of Oryx dammah. Lineage (NCBI taxonomy): Eukaryota > Metazoa > Chordata > Mammalia > Artiodactyla > Bovidae > Oryx > Oryx dammah. The sequence continues at coordinate 29,489,405 of NW_024070198.1, read as the reverse complement.
GATGGGTTTGTTACTGAAAAAGTCAGTTAGCTGGTATTTGGATGCTGATTAGCGGTGCTCAGGTGAATCAACAGGAGATCGTATTCCAAATGGTAGTTCTGTGTATATAAATAAGGTGGTGGTTTAGTCACTAAGTCATGTCCTATTCTTGTGAATACATGGGATTCTTGCTCCTTTGTTCATGGGATTCTCCAGGCAAGAATACTGGAGTGGGTTGCCATTTCCTTCTCCAGGGGATCCTTTCAACCCAGGAACGAACCCAGGTCTCCTGCATTGCAGGCAGATTCTTTACAGACTGAGCTATGAGGGAAGCCCATATAAATAAGAGAGGCTCAAAACAAAGGAAATAGTGATAAGCTCAAATGGGTGTGTCTAGAGAAGGGAGGAAGTGGTGAGCATCTTAACCAAGAAAACACTATAGAATTACTTTCAAAAGAATACTCCTTTTACTCGCTTGATTTTCTCAGCTTACCTGTTAAATCACCAGTGTTGCCGCAGTCCTTAAAAGTGTTACCACAGGGTCTGACACACAAAAACAGAGCTCACTCTCAAACAGGAAGTCAACATGTTGTTAATTAGATGGTACACATTAGATATGAAAAGGTCAGCTGTATGGAAAAAGTAACAAAAGAACATACGGAATGGAGAGAAGGAACTCTTTCTGAGATTTAGCTCTCTGCCACAGCAGGCTCCACAATTTATGAACAGCTGGGAAATTTCCTTTTCACAGGAAAAGGATGGCTTCTTAGTTCACATGAAAGTGGAAATGAAAAAAAAATGACTATCACACAGAAAAAAAGGTGTTTCCTGAAGAAAGGAGACAGAGCACTGCCTTTATTAAAACAAACACACACACATGCACACACACACACAGGAAAAGCAAAATACATGAAAACAGTAAGCAGAAAAAAATCTTTTTCAAGAGATAAAGGAGAAAACAACTAAATCAAGGAACTATTTCCCATGATAGGAGTTAGCCTTAGTGGAATAATCATTTTGCCCCAGTGGGTTTATCTCAAATGCAAATACGCTTAAGTGGAATAAGAACATATTTGCACTTTATATTCATGCAGGAATTTTTATATATTTAAAAAAAAATTAACTTCGTTTGTTTTTTTCTACACACACGCACACAAAGGATCCATGTTTCATCACTAACTTATCAGTAGTTCTTATAGTTCAGATTATTTCAAAGAATTGGTGTGTGAATGGTTTATTCTTTAAATAAATCATACTAATCTTAGGAAGCATATTCTTTCATTCAACAAAAAAATATTCTCTGAGTGCCTACTGTGCACCAAATACCTGTTTATCTATTTGATACACAATGGAGCACAAACTTCCTGCCTTCCATGAAATTATACTACTCAGAACTGTAAAGGACGCATTTTAAAAATTGCTTTGTCTAGCTTTGTTGTACTCAATCGCAACGGTGATTTTAAAACTTTACCGCAAAACAGAATTACATGAGTTTTAAAAAATCCCAATATCCAGGCTGCATCCTATACCATTTAAATCAGAATCTGGGGGTGAGACCTGAACATCAGTATTTTTTTAAGTTTCTTGAATAACTACAAAGAACAGTCATATTTGAGTACTAGTGAACTAGTGCATTAGTTCGCAACTTTGAGTCTCTGAAGAAATGAAGATAAAAATAAAGGATGCCTAGAAATAGATTCTTCCATGTTCTTCCCCCAATCCTACCAACCCAAAGTTAAGGAGGTTTATTTACAGTACAAGACAATTTTCTTAGTGAGAAGGTGAAGTCTACTTTCTATCTACATCAGTAACTCTTCCACCCCTCACCCTAGTCAAGATATAACCCTGCAGGGGGCGGCTATCAAATTTGCTATTTCTGCCTACTGCTAGGACACCTGGGATGACTGGGGACAGAACAGTCATCCTGGATATGCTGACACACAGGAAGCATATAGGGGTGCTTCTGTAATGCAATAATCGTAGTATAAAATGTAATTGTTTAAAAATTCTAATTGGATTATTTTTTATTTTCCTTAATTTTTATTTATTATTTCCTTTTATTTATTTGGCTGTGTCGATCTTAGCTGTGACACACAGGATCTTTAGTTGTGGCATGTGGTATCTATCTAGTTCCCTGACCTGGGAACGAACCTGCCCGTCCCCCTGCCCTGGGAGTGTGGAGTCCTAGCCACTGGACCACCAGGGAAGTTCCTGGACTGTTTTTTTAAATCTTAGGATCAAAAGGGCACACTGGGGTTCAAATTAGCAAGAAGGGGTTAGGCACCATTAAGGCAAATACATGTTCAGGGGAAAATTAAAATAACCCAAAATCAAGATGTTTTGGTTCTCAGTGAGAAGAATACATGCAAAATCATTAGGAACTGCCCAAATCCGAAAGTAGGTATTATTAACAATGTTACGAAATTAAAGGGAAGAAAAGACAGACAAAAATTAAAGTCCTTTATAAAGCAAAATATAGTCCCTTTAACTTTCATATTTTTATACGTTTATTTAAAAAGCAACTTAATTAGTAAAAGCAAAATTGAATTAAGTTTTTCCCCATGAAAGGTCATTCCTTGCACTTAACTATTTCATTAAAAATCAAAAGCTGATTTAAAAAAAATTAAGAACTGATTTATAAAATTCCATAGCATTCGCATTCTAGACCTGCACAGAACTTTTTAGAGAATATTGCTTCATGATATCACAAAAGTTACATCTTTTAATTGAAAGTCATTACCTATTTTATAAATCTTTGTGCTTTTCTAGTTCACTGTATCCAAAAGCCACCTTCCCATTAGATTTTACAGCCAAATCCTTCAGGCGAGTCACTGATCCCTTCCTGATTATTTTCATCTCACATGTGAGTCACAAGCATTTCTCAGTATTTATACCATGTGTTGTAATATCCACTATAATCAGTTTTTAGTATATATCTTTTCTCTTTGGAGTAAATATTCTAAATGCTTTAAGCATGTCCCATTAGTATGTCCCAAGAATGCACTTGGTAATAGTCCATGATTTTAAAGTAACATATTGGAAAAGTAACATCATTCACAGACACCACAAAATCACCATTTCTAAGATGGCAGAACCATTCATTATACCAAAAGTGAAATCGCTCAGTCCTGTTCAACTCTTTGCGACCCCATGGACTGTAGACTACAGGCTTTTCTGTCCATGGAATTTTCCAGGCAAGAATAGTGGAGTGGGTTGCCATTTCCTTCTCCAGGAGATCTTTCTGACCCAGGGATTGAACCCGGGTCTCCCGCATTGTAGGCAGACGCTTTACCATCTGAGCCACCAGGGAAGTCAAACGATCCATTTAATATCTTTTGACATGTTTATGTACAAAGTTCACCCCATGTTACAAAGAATGTATTCCAAGTTGAAAACATCTTTCTCTCATCTATGAATAGAGAGATAGAGAGATCTTGTGGCTAAAAGCAAAGCCACTCTTGGTTAAGTCCCACATCTTTTCAAAGGAAAAAGTTTCCAGAGCTAACTATTAGGAAAAATTGCTGGCAATTGTTTTTGGACACATGTAGAATGTTCAATATAGAGTAAAGTTAGCTGTCACATAATAAGCAGTTAGAAAGGGAGTAGGATGGGGTAGTGAAGGGGGGACTGGGGCTATGAGAAAAGAACATGCAAGTATCACAGATTTCTTAAGAATCTGTGTCACCGAGTAACTACCCTCACCCCACCTCTTATCAACAAAGGCATCAAAAGATTTTGCAACGAAAGGAACTCTTGAGGAAACCATTGGAAACTGTTAATAACCTAGTGTTTCCTTATAACACTGACCACAGGAATCCAAACAACTTTCTAATAAAGACATGGCTCTGGAAAGAACCAAAGTAATCTAATTATAATTCCATCTTCCCACTAGTATGCTACTGCTAAGTCACTTCAGTCGTGTCCGACTCTGTGCGACCCCATAGACAGCAGCCTACCAGGCTCCTCCGTTCATGGGATTTTCCAGACAAGAGTACTGGAGTGGGGTGCCATTGCCTTCTCCGTCCCACTATATAGCCACTGTCCAAACAGTCCCTTTGGAAGCTGAAGAAAACCCATCACGAGTTCTCCATTTGTTCTAGATATATGATGAGGGTACCTTTGAGGAAGATGGGCTATAGAGTAACTTCATCAAGTGCACTTGGGAGGGACTGGAGATAAGGATCTTGTGTCTTAAATCTATGCCAGTGGTTTTAAGTTCAATACTTCTGTGAATCTATTCAGTGTTGACTAGATGAAAAATCTGATTTGTCCATTTCCCACTGCCTCTGTTAACTCTTGGTCAGAACAAATTAACACCCTAAACCATGAAGTTCATTTTTCACTTTCTATCCCAAATCTGGAGTTATTCAACAAAAAATTCCATTTCTTCCCAAAGCATAAGGAAAGGTATTCCCCTATTTCTAAAAATTATATGTACTACTGTTCGTGAAGGGGGAAACCCTCAACTTCAGCTGAGCTGTAATCTTCAAATTAATTTTAATTCTCAATATAAAAAGAGGTCAAGACTAACTTTTTAAATCCTTAGTAGTTCTTACTTGCACTCTCCTGCTTTTTATAAATATTAAAGTATAAGAATATATAAGCACATATAAAAGTGTTAGTTACTCAGTCGTGTCCGACTCTGCAACCTGGTGGACTGTAGCCCGCCAGGCTCCTCTGTCCATGGAATTCTCCAGGCAAGAATACTGGAGTGAGCAGCCATTCTCTTCTCTAGGGGTCTTCCCAACCCAGGGATTGAACCCAGTCTCCCACATTGCAGGCATATTCTTTACCACTTAAGCCACTAGGGAAGCCCAGAAATATACATGCGCGCACACACACACACACACACACCCAAGTATATATAAGTTTGTTCCTGAAATTGATCATTAAAGGAACCAGCTGACTAGAAGACATACAATTCAATCCAGGGACATTTTGCAAATGCAAAAATGGAAGTTACTCTGATATGCAATTTATCAGAATATGAAACTAATTATATATTTGAGGCTCATCAGAACCCTTCTGAATTATGACAGCTCAGGGATTAAGGTTTTCCCTTCAAGTCTAAGCTTTGGAGATGAAGGAGGGTAACAGTTATGCAGCTAGTTATTTCATTAAGAACACTTGGGATTGTGATGTGATTTTGGATTAATGTCTTTGCTGATTTATAAAAATCTGTTTGTAATTCAAACAGCCTTCAGGTCATAAGCTCATATGCTACCACAGGCACTATAATAGTCTGCATGTCTAGCTAGGCCAAAAGATTTCATAGTGGTTAGCCTGAATTTACCGTAAGTGTTCCATTTTACTGTTACTGTCTAATTCCATCAAGAAAATTGGTATGATGGGCTTTTATGTCATCTAATAAAACATACTATGCAAAGGAAGTCCAGATTGCAAAAAGATTACGTAGCCCCTTCTATGTGCATACTGCCTTCTAGTTTACAATACACTTTCATAACTAGTGTTTCATTTTATGCTTAAAACAAGTCTGAAAAATTATACTTCCATTAAATAGACAAAAACCTATCAAAGACACAGAGTTAATAATGGCAGGATTAGGACTGGAATCCAAGTCTTCTGACACCTGTGTTTTTATTCTTAGGTATACTTTAGAAACAAACTTTCAACATATCAGTTTTTTTCATTAGGGTTTTCTTAGACTTATGAAAAATCAAGTAAAAATAGTAAGTTATTAACATTGTAAGCACTTATAAAGAATTGAACTTTAGCTAATTCCATCACCTCAATAATTAATATGTGAAAATTATCAACTCTATTGTGATAAAGTACACACAACATAGAATTCAACATCCTAACCATGTTGAAGTGTAGAGCTTACTGGTATTCAATATATTCATAACACTGCACAACCATCTCCACCGTCCACCCCCATAGCTCTTTTTTCTTATAAAACCAAAACTCCAACCTTATTCAGCTCAGTCGCGTCCAACTCTTTGCGACCCCACGAACCACAGCACGCCAGGCCTCCCTGTCCGTCACCAATTCCCGGAGTTCACTCAGACTCAGTCCATCAAGTCAGTGATGCCATCCAGCCATCTCATCCTCTGTCGTTCCCTTCTCCTCCTGCCCCCAATCCCTCCCAGCATCAGAGTCTTTTTCCAATGAGTCAACTCTTCACATGAGGTGGCCAAAATACTGGAGTTTCAGCTTCAACATCAGTCCTTCCGATGAACATCCAGGACTGACCATATTAAGAAATAACTTATTTCCCCTCCCCATCCCCTGGTGAACCACCATTGTATTTTCTGTCACTTCAAGTAGTCAAAATCTTAGATTCTCACATAAGTGGAATCATCAAGTATTTGCCTTTTTTAACTGACTTATTTCACTTAGCATAATGTCCCTAAGATTCATCCATGTTGTAGCATATGTCAGAATTTTCTTCCTTTAAAAGGCTGAATACTATTCCATCGTATTTATATGTCACAGCAAGTTTATCCATTCATCCACAGATGCACACTTGAAAGCATGAAACTGAAAGTCGCTCAGTCCTATCTGACTTTGCAACCCCATGGACTGTATGTAACCCATGGAATTCTCTAGGCCAGAATACTGGAGTGGGTAGCCGCTCCCTTCTTCAGAAGATCTTCCCAACCCAGGGATCGAACCTAAGTCTCCCACACTGCAGGTGGATTCTTTACCAGCTGAGCCACCAGGGAAGCCCACTTCTTTCACTTAGGAGCAAACTGGATTTTTTATTAACTCTGCCAAATATGAAGCACTCTACTCAGCACTGAGCCCAAAATATGCATATTTTAAAGCAAAGTAATGTTCAGGAAGTACCACATGTAATATTTCTGAAATTAAGGGTGAGAGTGATAATTAGCTGAGTAGTCTACGTAAAGATGCTGATTTACCACTGTATTAATGGCAATCCACTCCAGTACTGTTTCCTGGAAAATCCCATGGACAGAGGAGCCTGGCAGACTACAGGCCATGGGGTCGCAGAGAGTCGGACATGAATGAGCGACTTCACTTTCTATATCCACACATCACCAAAATAATTCAGAACACTTAGGCAAGAAGTTCAACAGTTCAATCAAATATTGTGAATACATCTGTCTGAATGTGTTATCACTACAGCTTTCTCCTGTTTCTTTCAGGTATTTTTTCCAGCTTGACATCATGTCAATCAATATATACATTAGAATTAAATTTTCATTTACGATTTCTGTTCCAGGAGACTCTTACTCATTTCTTTACTCAGTGAAAATATTAATGATCAAGGAAAAGGAATCAGCGGTTCTATTAACTTCCCTGAAAGATTAGACTACTAATTATCAGTGAAGGTTCCATTTACTGGTTTTAAGTTAAAAAAAAAAAAAATCAAGCTAAAAAAAAACAGTAACTCAAGTACATTCTGTGAAATAAACCTTGCTACTTTAGGTTCACAGAAGAATAGTATTGGGTATCAGAGCATATGCACTTGATTCTATTATACATATGCTATTCTATTATTCAGCATGAGTATTACTAGAAATGCTGACTTAAGATATCTAAACGCCCAACAGTGACCTCATAGAATCCAGTTAGACAGCTTCTAACAACAATAACCCAAAAGATAATATATTGAGGAATGCTCGCCGAGAAGTGAAAAGCTTTCATACTCCATTATCATCTGCCACAAAAAAGAAATGTTCACATTAAGTCCAAACAGAAACTGGCATTATTTACATTCACCTACTTTAAAGTGAATCTAACAGCATCCTTTTTATTACTATTGAATAAAATGTGAAAATGTAGAAAGATGACTAATGGTAAATTGTTGAGAGTACCTCCCCTCTTCTGCTGTGATCTTATGCTGTCAGCCATCTGGATTGTATTTACTGTACTACTAGGAAGTTGTATTTGCTCACTAACAAAAGTAAAATTTCTATTTTTCCTATTGTGTTTGCAGTTATTCCCATGTGCTAGACCAAGTATTTTGACCACCTCAGAATAGATTCTTGAAGGTCTCATTACTATTTATTAACAGAATATACCATCCTCCTTATAGTATGGTTGTTTCTGACAGTTGAACATCAATTTCTTTAAGCTGTAAGAAAATTCCTCTCTTCAACTTCTCTAGCAACCCTGTTGTGAAAGGGTCTTAGTGCCTGTGATAGTTAATTTCATGTGTCAGCTTGACTGGCCACAGATGTCCAGATTAAACGTTATTTCTGGGTTTGTCTGTGAGGGTGCTTCTGGATAAGATAGTATTTCAATCAGTGGGTTTATAGACTGCCCTCCCCAAGGGATGTCTATGTGGATGGGCATCATCTAATCCTTTGAAGGCCTCAGTTCAGTTCAGTCGCTCAGTTGTGTCCAACTCTTTGTGACCCCCATGGACTGCAGCATGCCAGGCTTCCCTGTCCATCACCAACTCCCATAGCCTGCTCAAACTCATGTCCATCGAATCGGTGATGCCATCCAACCATTTCATCCTTCTCCTGCCTTCACTCTTTCCCAGCATCAGGGTCTTTTCCAATGAATCAGTTCTTTACATCAGGTGGCCAAAGTACTGGAGTTTCAGCTTCAGCATCAGTCCTTCCAGCGAATATTCAGGACTGATTTCCTTCAGGATTGACTTCTTGGATCTCCTTGCAGTCCGAAGGACTCTCAAGAGTCTTCTCTAACAAGTCAGTTCAAAAGCATCAATTCTTTGGCCTGAACAGAACAAAAGGTGGAGGAAGGAGGAACTCGCTTTTAAGCCATTCTGCCTTACTGTTTGAGCTGGGACATCTCATCTCCTGCTCTCAGACTGAGATTTACACCATGAGCTCCCCTGAGCATTTAAACACATTACTGACTGGAGATATATTAATGCTACTGGTGTTAGTTTCTACAAAAATCCCCCGATCAATAATGTGTTAAAAGTAAAAATTAACTTATTTTTAAAATAACTATACTTCAAGAACACTGCTCCTGCTGTAAGACTCTATTCCTGTATCTATGACTGTTTCTGTTTTGCTCATTTGTTTTTTTAGATTCCAAATATAAGTGAGATCACTGGCATTTGTCTTTCTCTATCTAACTTCTTTCACTTAGGATAATATCTTCTAGGTCCATTCATAGTCTTACAAAGGTAAGAGTTCATCCTTTTATATGGCTGAGTAATACTCCATTATATAAACATTATATATTACATATATAATGCATGAATATTATACGTGATGTGAACTCACTGAAAAAGACCTTGATGCTAGGAAAGACTGAGGGCAGGAGGAGAAGGGGGTGACAGAGGATGAGATGGTTGGATGGAATCATCGACTCAATGGACCTGAGTTTGAGCAAACTCTGGGAGATAGTGAAGGACAGGAAAGCCTGGAGTGCTATAGTTCCTGGGGTCGCAAAGAGTCAGGCAAGACTGAGCAACTGAACAAAAAATGTATAAGATATATAAACATATATAATTTTATATAATAATTTAGTCATGTTATATATAATGACATACATATCAATTTATCAATCACATCTTCTTTATCTATTCATCTATTGATGGGTACTTAGGCTGCATCTATACTGGCTACTGTAAACAATGCTTCAATGAATATAGGGCTGTATATATATTTTGAATTAGTGTTTTGTCTTTGGGTAAACACCCAAAATTCCACTGTCTTTAAGAAGACAAATACTTCATCTTAGTAGAATTTGTCACACATGGATAAACCTTAAGGCACATTGTAAATATTAGAATCATACTGGATCTCAGCACATAAAACAAACAAAAGGAACAAATTGTCCTGCATTATGACAGTATTTCAGTTTTCTTCTCTTTTCCAATTTTAAGCCAATATTTTCAAACCAGTACTTTATAATGCTTCATCAAGCACTATATATATGAAGTTCCAGAAACAAAAACATCGAAATATACAATTCTTACTGTCAAGGAGCCAATGACCTAATAGGCCGGAAGACACAATAATACAGTGATTAAATTCTCACATAATGTCTCACATAGGATACTCATACCTATGAAGTCTAATTAATGCAACCGTAAGTTTTCTTTTTCTACTAAGTATTTAGCGAATTTTCTTATAAAAGATTCGAAAGAATATCATCCCTGATTCTCTTTCCAAATACAAAAAAATCAATCCTTCTTTGAACTACCACAGTCATTGATGTGTACCTCTTCACCACTTTATACATACAAGTATACAGCATGTTCTCTTGAAGCAATTTGATATTCCTTAAGGAAAGGATCTATTTCTGGTTTATCTTTGCATCCTTTATCTTGTTTAATAACAGCAAGGATTAAAATATTTATCAAATGAAGAATTTAGAACCCCATGAAGTAATTTGAAAATAACATCTTAGTTTCAAGGGATTAATGTAGCTTTAAAAAATTCCCAGTCTGTCTTGAGAGAACTTATTCAGTGGAAAAATGTGGCTTCCAATGGTGATTTTTTTTTCTCCTCAAAGAAAGATAGGTTCTTTTCACCATGTTATTCTTCCCAAGCTATTCATCCTTTGTTGAAACATAAGAATTAAAAATTGGACTGAGTAATTCAACCATAAAAATAGAGTAACAGCAAATCAGTAAGTAAAATATCTGGAAATATCCAGATAGAACTTATATAGTAAAGGTAGAAAGTCGTAAGAACCACCCATGGAATTCTCCAGGCCAAAATACTGGAGTGGGTAGCCTTTCCCTTCTCCAGGGGATTTTCCCAACTCAGGGATCGAACCGGGGTCTCCCGTATTGCAGGCGGATTCTTTACCAGCTGAGCCATAAGGGAAGCCTAAGAATACTGGGGTAGGTAGCCTATCCCTTCTCCAGGGGATCTTCCCGACCCAGGAATCGAATCGGGGTCTCCTGCATTGCAGGCAGATTCTTTACCAACTGAGCTATTAGGGAAGCACCAAGGAAAGACTAGCTATACTTTAAAAATAGAATTGTTAGCAAATACTAAGGTGGGAATCAATTTCTTTACATGATAATGTTAAGAGCTTTCTCTGAAAACATTATTCGGATACACCTGAAAATAAATTCTACTTCTTTCAAAAATATACATGCCTGGATTTGAAAAGTTTCTATTATATGATTTTAAAATACCAAAAACCTTGATGAATATACTAATCTTATTTTATTAGAGCTTAAAGTTTATTTCAGGAAAAAAATTCATATGGCTTTAAGGACTAAGACAATCTCAAGTAAAGTTGCAGTTACTACCAGAGCAGAAAGAAATGTTCACCTGTAAAGAGCAAGCAGGTTGACTAAGAACTGAACTGGCCTAACAACCATACAGACCAAGGTCTCCAGCACAATTGAAATGCAAACAAAATCACTGTGTCCTCCCTAGGCTGTTCCACAGCCTGGAAATAAGTTTTTTAAATCAACATTCTTGACCACTGAACCAGGATTAATCATTACTGGCCCAGTGCATGCAATTTGCCAAAAAGCTGAAATACATAACGATTCATGAAAAACAAAATAAAAGGTAACCCATTAAAATTCTAAAGTGAAAAAACATGCATTCTACTTTTTCTCAAAGTTTTAAATATTAATTTAGATCAAAATTAATTTAAATTTTCTTTGACAGGTATTTATTTTTAGACAAAGAACAAAATCAAATTTTTTCACCATTAGTGGAAACCTTCTTATGAAATAACTAGATGATGGAAACTGTTGAAGAAGTACTTATTTGTAATTACCAGGATAATTAGATTTGGTTCCTGAGTTTAAGATGTGAAAAACTTGATGGAAAAAAGTAGCAGACACAATCAGCTATGAGTAAGATTATTAGTATCATATAATAAAGCTAAAGCTAAACTAAAATCCATATTATATGTAATTCCAGAATATTCTCTGATTAAAAATAGCATTAATTGAAATAAATTATTTTTTCTCTTTTAAAAGTACGAGGCTTTTTGGAAAAATATCTGTAGGCTTATTTCTCACATAGGATTGTTCTTATAGGATTATTTTATTTAAAGAAATTTTTTCTAGTTCACCTATCATACACTCCTAAACATTTCCAAATCACTTGGGCAAGACTGAACTTGACAAACATGTTGTCATAAATAAGCAAAACACTTGTCTACTCGTCAAACCTCCTGAAGGCCTGGGCTCTCTGTAACCTCCTGGCTGTCTTCCCCACCACTGCCCTCACTGCCCTCCTCCTGAGAAGACAATATAGAATGTTAGTATAAAACAGGCTTCCTTGGTGGCTGAGACAGTGAAGAATTCACCTGCAATGAGGGAGACTTGCGTTCGATCTCTGGGTTGGGAGGATCCGCTGGAGGAGGGCATTGCAACCCACTCCAGTATTCTTGCCTGGAGAATTCCCATGGACAGAGAAGCCTGGTGGGCTATATACAGTCCATGGGGTCACAGAGTCGGACACGACTGAGCAACTAAGCACACAGCACACTTCAATATAGTTGTGTTTTAAATCACCTTATTCTTCTTAATATGGTTTCTAGTTTTCCCCCAGAGAAGTAACTGTTTTCTAATTATGACAAGCTCTGATATAAGCAATAATAATGCCTTTAAGACACAACATTATTTGAGAACAACTACAGAATTCCTTACCTACAATTATCTAATCACAAAGTATATTTTCAAAGAATGAGGACTCCTTTTACAACATATAAAGTCATAAAATCTTCCAGAAGATTTTTCTAAGATAAGGAATTTAATGCAGGACTCATGGATTCCAAGAGCTTCTTGGAATGAATAACTTCAGAAAAATTAATTTGGATTCCCTCAAATCAAATACAAAAATTATATGTATTCTTTTCTGGGGAGAGTCCATAGCTTTCGTCAGATACTCAAAACGGCCTGTGACCCCAGAAGAGGTTAGGACGTGACCTAACTAGATTGCGAGTTGTAAGTATGGTTTCTTTGGCACATGCCTGTCATTGTGAGGTTATCTATTACATGTAGCTTCTTGCTGATTTAAAATTCTCACGTTTGCAAAATATTTGCTTCTTGAAATATATAATGGAACAGACCTAAAATATCTTTATATTAACATAACTCATTTACTTGCCATTTCTTGTATGACAGAATCAGAGCAATGAATTTGCCCATAATTCTGAGCACACAAGTGGAAATGTGCTATGCATGTGAACATTACACATAACCCTGCAGAAAAAAAAAAACCTTGAGAACCGCTGATCTGAAACAACCTCCTTATTTTAATGATGAAGAAACAGCCTCAGAGATTTGAAGTGATTTCTTCAAAGTCACAGAGGAGTTCTAGTACTTCTATCTATGTAATCTCAAGCAGGGCTGGGATTAGAATGGATCCCTATTTTTTTGATCTGGATTGTAACTATAAAAAGAATTGTCTTATACCTTGGTATCTGACAAAGTTTCAGCTTTGGCATACTTCTTTCACTCTGCACATTCACCTTGGACAACCTCATCTGCCTCCCATAACCTCAACTATCACCCTCCTCTCCCATTTACAAATCTGTATTTCCAGTCCTGTCAAACTCCTTGTGCTTTATACAAAATGTTCAGTTGCCCACTTGATATCTCCTACTGCTGTCCAAGTCTCAACTTTCACATGCTGAAAAATCAAACTCATATTTCCCACACATCCCTCTATAGAAATAGATGAGATCTTCATCACAGCTTTCTTTCTCTATGCCAGAAACCCAGGAGTTTCTTGAACTGGACCTTTACCTCCTACATCAGGGTTAATAACCAACTCCTTCTGATTGTACCATTTTTCCTCTCAGGACTCTTCCTCTCTATCCCTGAGACTACTAATTCATTTCAGACGCTTATTCTCTCTCTCCTGGAATACTACAACAATCTCTCTGCCTTCAATCTTTCATCTTTCAATCTACTTTTAATATTGTTGCCAAAATGAGATTTTTTAAAACCAATCTGACCCCATCACTCTTTTTCCCATAAATTCTTCAATGGCTCCCCCATTTCCCAAAGAATGAAGTCTAAATTCCCTCACATGGAAATTTTACCATGATAAAATCTTTACTATAAATTACTACTGCAATGAAATAGAGTACTTAAACCTGCAATAACAACTATGGATAACCATTAAAAATATTACTATAAAGTATGTGTGCATGCTCAGTTATGTCTGACTTTGAGACCCCATGGACTGTAGCCCACCAGGCTTCTCTGTCCATTGAATTTTCTAGGAAGGAATACTGGAGTGGGTTACCATTTCGTACTCTAGGGGCTCTTCCTAACCCAGAAATTGAACCTGAGTCTCCTGCACTGGCAGGCAGATTCTTTACCACTGCGCCATCTTTACAACCAGATATACACATATATACATCTATCTATCTCACATCTCCTGTGTCCATTCATCTGCTGACGGACATTTAGGTTGTTTCCATGTCTTGGCTATTATAAATAGTGCTGCTGTGAACAAAGGGGTCCATGTACCTTTTGGAATTAGTTTTGTGTGGGTATACATCCAAGAGTGGGATTGTTGGATTATATGGTTAACTCTATTCTCAGTTTTTTCAAGGAACCTCCACACTCTTTTCATAGTGGCTACACCAATTTACATTCCCACCAATGGTGCAGAAGGGTTTCTTTTTCTCCACACTCTCTCCAGCAGTTATTATTTGAAGACCTGTTGATGATGGCAATTCTGGCTGATGTGAGGTGATACTTCATTGTAGTTTTGATTTGCATTTTTCTAATAATTAGCAATGTGGAGCATCTTTTCATGTGCCTGTTGGCCATCTGTATGCCTTCTGTGGAGAAATGTCTATTTAAGTCTTCTGCCCATTTTTTTGAGTGGGGTTATTTGTTTTACTGTACACATGTATCAATTAGTACATGTATTAATTGGTTTTGGATGTGGGCTATATATTCTGCCAGTGTGAATTTGTTCAACTATGTTTCAGGTAACCTGGCCCATTAATCACCTCTCAATCTTGGCAAATGTTTTACATGATCTACCTTCACCAGGTAGAGAAAAAAAGCTACATCACTTTTCTTTCACCGAGTGTATTCTCATCCAAACCTCACTTAAACAAGCATTGCTGGCAATGTCTAACATCTCCTTATAAGATAAAGGTCGGAAATCTGTGGAAACATTAACTTCCCTAATGATTTACCTAAGACACCATTGGTATTCGTTGTGGGCAGCCTCTAAGATGGCCCCCTGTGAGGCCAACCTCCTGGTATTCACACTCTTGTGAAGTCCACTCCCACACTGTATTGTGACTGCCAGCTGCAAAAGATTCAAGATCTAGTGCAGGATCTGAAGACCTGGGGGAAGGAGCCATTATTTGGATGGGCCTGGATCTAAAAACCACCCCTCTCCCATTTACACTGAAGGTCACATAGTGAAAAGTAAACCGCTACATTAAGTCACTGAATTCTGAAGCTCCAATGCTTTGGCCACCTAATGCAAAGAGCCAACTCATTAGAAAAACCCCTGACGCTGGGAAAGACTGAAGGCAGGAGGAGAAGGGGGTGACAGAGGATGAGATGGTTGGATGGCATCACTGACTCAATGGACATGAGTTTAAGCAAGCTCTGGGAGATAGTTAAGGACAGGGAAGCCTGGCGTGCTGTAGTCCATGGGGTCACAAAGAGTCAGACATGACTGAGCGACTGAACAACAACAAAATACCAAAGTGACTGTAATGTATTAGGTGCTCTCTGGGGGATGATTAATTCTTGGTTTTTATTTACTAACGTGTATCTATACTTCCTAAACATCTTATAATGGGCTTATACGATTCTTACAGTCAGAAACAAACATTTTTAAAAAATGAAACACACACATGCACACAGTATATGCCACGAAATGGCAGTAATTTATTTGGATTTACACAGACTTTTAAGTCACCAAAAACATTACAATTTCAAAAATAAATATTGTGTGCCATTAATTTTTAAGAAGTTGAACTATGTGGCTAGTTACTACCCCAATGTGCCACGAAATTTCCCTTCGTGCCAGTGTCAAAGAATAGCAAGAGCCCTGAGGCAAGACAGAACCAGTGGTCAAGTGACCTGTAAATGGCTGGCGCTGTGACCTTGGGCAAGTCTGGGAAAAGTTCCCTTTTTACCATGTCAAATGAGAAAGGTGGACTAGATGACCTCTAACGTTTATGAACAGCTCATACAAGTAGCATTTTCTCACTTTTTTATTATGATGTACCCAGTGCTCCTATAACTGTCCATCCTCCAGAAACCCACCTGCTCATTCTCAGAACTCAGTACCTGGCTATTTCTGGAAAGGAAGAAAGCACTAGTCTGATTAGCCACAGGCCAGGAAGGGACTGAGATAACAAAAGAACAGTTCCTTGAAGAGGGATAGTCTGATACTCTTCATCTAACTTCTAACTCCAGCAGGCTAGTCGTGACACTACTTTTGACTGCTAGGCAGTAATCTGCACATCCTGCTGTGACACAGTATCCTCCTGTCCTAAAATGCCAGCATGAAATGAGAAGATCACATATATGACAGTACCCCAGAGAGTGGGAATCATCTGTTTGAAATAAATGGTAACTAGATTTGTGGTGGTGATCAATTCGTAGTATATACAGATGTCAAATTATGTCATACACCCTAAATATATAACAAAAAAAAAAAAAAAAAATACAGGTTTCTCTGGAAAGGACAAGGAGTAATGAGTTGAAGCCACACAGGTGATCTGAAGCTGCTCGCGAATCTCGTGAAGTCCATGGTAGAAGTTAAGAATGACGAGACTGTCCCTGAAGCTTAATGCCTGGGCATGGCAGTGGAAGCTAAGGCCCCAGTGTGGGTGCTACACAGAGTCCTTCCCTAGCAATGGAGGAAACATCAATCTCCTTGGACACACTCAGTGGCAACTCCCTAACAAGTCATTACCACAGCTCGATGGAATTACCTTTTGGTTGCACACACAGTGATGCTTCCAAGCATGGCCCAACCCTGAAGGCTGAACAGCATCCACTTCTGTGTCAACCACCTCACAGACCTAGAAGCTGTGACCTACCTCTCAACAACTAACTTTTTCGCTTTTTCTCAAGTGGGGGTAAAGCATCTTAAGCCACAAAGAACTCTGTTGATGCTGCATACACATGACTCAGGAAGGCTACTTACATGACTTCTGCCTAAAGACTTTCTGGTAGAGTCTACACTGAGGAGCAGGCAGAGCCTTCGAGTTAAGAAAGGACACAGGAGTTTTAACCTTCCCCTGAAATAAAGGGTCTGACTCCATTTTTGATATCTGACTTATTTTTCTCCCAGTTTTATTGAGGTATAATTGTTATTTAAAAACTGCACATAATGAATGAATTAGGTGAGTTTGGATGTATGCATATACTCATTTTACCAGCACCACAATCCAGGTAATAAACACATCCAGTACCTAAAAAAAAAAAACAAAAAAACCTAAACAAGACAACTTTAAAAGATGTATTTTCTAAATTATGAAAGGGGATGTTTACGTGAGAAATATCAAAGCTTGGAGAAGGTATAAAGAATTCCAAGACTGGTAAAAATACTGTACAATTATAAACTGACTCCACTGTATAAAACTGTCTCACTGTAGATTGTTTTAAAAAATGAAGGAAACCAATGTAGTAAAAGCTAGTAAGAAAAGAAGGCTTCTGGAATAGTTCCATAACAGAAGATGGCTGGCTTTTGATGGGGACAGTGGGTGGCCTGAGGGAGGAAAAGGGATGAAAGGAAAAGAAAGATTCAAAAAGATTCCCTAGTCTAGAAAAAAATAACAGTGGTTCTCAAATCTGGTCTCAGAACAGCAGCATCACCTGAAAATGTGTTAGAAATGCAAATTATTGGGCGTTACTCCAAACTGCTGAATCAGAAAGTGTGGGGGTGTGGCCCAGCAAGCTATGGTTTAACAAGCCCACCAGCTGCTTCCAATGCAGGCTAACATCTGAGAACCACTAGTCAAAAAGGCTTTACAGTATCACTGGTGGTAAGAGAGTGAGTCCCTCTCCAGGTAGCTAGGATGGTTAACTCCACAAGTGAGTCTCTCTTTTAGTCAGCTTGTCTAGTTTGGCTTGAAGTTTTTCAATACCGTTTCTGTTGCTGAGCAGTTCCTTTCTGGTATAGTTAGTTATCACTCTAATCTTTTGGCTTTCTCACCAAGCAGTATCTTATGGATGAAAGGAAACTGTGGATAAGACAACTAATTACCTTATGTTCCACAAGAGAGCTAGTTTAAAGATCTTGTACTAACATAATACTAAAGGGAAACTTTTTTATATTTCAGTAAAAGAATCTCTCCCTCAATTCCATTTGGGGTTTGATGGTCTAGTCATAAATGCCATTTTTAGTTATTCAGCAAATGGCAAGCCAAAGCTAACAGATACATGGTCTTCCAAATACAACTGAAAATAAAATACTGCCTCATGGTTTGGTTTGGTGGTTAATGGTAAGAGCTATTTCTTTTCTTGTAGGAGGTTATATTTATACATTACATATTCCAAAACCTGAAACATGGCTGCCTAAGCTTTTTTGGTTTAATTTAATGTATGCACCAGCTCACACTGGGAAGCTTGAATATATTTAGTATTTTCTATTACTCACAATATGACACAAATTTCCAGTTTTCCAACCTGGGGATGATTCAAGATCCACATTTAGCTGGAACATTTTTAAAAATTCTCAGATGTCATTTAAGAAATTCATGAAAAGCAAAAAATGCTTAAAATCCCTGATGCATATTCTGGTTAGAGAATATAAATAGTAGGCTTTGAAATAGTGGGTAATTTGTTTATTCTTAGCGTGTCATTGTCTAGATTGACAGTCTCAAAACTTCATTTCATAGAACTAATTACATGGCAGTATCTTGGGTTACTGAAATCTTTGGTTCTCCTCCCAGTTCAAATAAAAATAATTACAGACTGGTCTGTTGTTTAATCGCTAAGTTGTGTCCGACTCTTTGCAGCCCCATGGACTGTAGCCTGCCAAGCTCCTCTGTCCATGGGACTTCCCAGGCAAGAATACTCGAGTGGGTTGCCATTTCCTTCTCCAAGGGATCTTTCTGACCCAGGGATCGAACCCACATCTCCTGCACTGCAGGTGGATTCTTTACCACTGAGTCACCAGTAAAGCCCAGAGACTACTTTAATTGCTACTAAAACATCTCTTTACCTAATAGTTGAATTTAAGACAATTATATTTTATTTTATTCTTGAAAAAAATATATAATTGGAAAATAGCATGTTAAATTATCTGGCCTACCAAAAGTATATGTAAATTTTAAAGTATAAGAAAAATTGTATTTATAAAAAACATCCAAATGCCCCCAAAAGATAATGTCAACATCAATGTAAAGACATACCACATATATAAAATTACAAAATTTCTATGTAAAGTTGTCTTATAAGATCATTTTAAAACAAAAGTTTTAAGCACAACCATGTCTCCCCTAGGCTAAGATATCAGTAACTGCCAAATATAATTTTAAAAAAGGGGAATAATCACAAAAACAAGCTCTGAGATCTGCTAATATATAATTTAAGGCATTATTTCCCCCCAGTATAGTCTATAAAACAAGAGTTCCCTGGGATATAATACATTTTACTACAGAGACTGCTTTCCCTGGTCTATGTGACATATTCAATTTGCAATATAGACTTTTTTAAAAAGGTAATCCCAGTACTTAGCAATACCTCTCAGTCTTGGCTTATGCTAATATGCATTATGAGCCTTTAAGAGAGACTGAAGAAAACAGTTTCCCAAACATATTTGGAACTACTTTTCCTGGGAAATCTTTTAGAAGTAACGATCTACAGAGCATGCTGTGGGAAATGCTACTCTGTGGCATGAGGTTTCTAACATGATCATGAAAGTGTATATTAACACTTATGCGCAGGGTAACTTTGGAGTTTAAAAGGATCCATATTAGTTCTTCAGGTCTAATCCCCATCTACAGTGTTTGAATTCCTTTTCATTTACAGCAAGTGATCTTTGACTAAGCCTCTCTACCAGTTCACCTTTTAAGCAGCGTATTAGTGTAGAGCTTATTCTGCACTAGGCAGAAAGTTAGCTGCCTACAGTTTCTAGGGTTAACCCATCTGCACTTCAGGATCTTTCCTGTTCATAGAGATTAAGGAGGAAACAAGATATGATCCTAAGAACTCAAAATAGAAATGAAAAACAAATGAATACAATACAATGAACTTATTGTTCCTGCTATTATTCACAAAAATGCATGAAGTATTTGCACTACATATATTACATGTTTATACTATATACATTCAATAGAGCACATGAGACTTTTAAAATTAAAAATTTACTTATTTTTAAAGTAACTATACTTCAAGAACACTGCTCCCGCTATGAAATTCCATTCCCCAGAAATGGGCTCATCTGATTAGCACAACTGGATGCCAGCTGGATGGATCTCAAGTAAAGTTCAAACTGGCATTTGGCAAAACATCCCTGTACCCAGCATTTTACATGGAATACAAATTAAAGATGCATTCTGGGATTGCCCTGAGAACCAAAAAACTGCATGGCAACATGAATATATTCAATAGATATCCTCTTTATGCTAAATTTGCAAGATGAGCAGTTTAAATAATACTTCAAATTCTGTGCTTGAATTCTGCTTACATTCATTCTGTGTAAGTCTGTTGGTGTCTAACACTGGATTAAGAAAGACTGCCATCTGGCAGTTACAGCAACCCTTTATTAACGTAATCAGAAGTTGAAGACCATGAGCCTCAAAGAAATGCAAACCAGGTTTATTACTATATCAAAATCCTTTTTTTTTTTTTAAGTCATTGCATTGGGCTTTTCACTTAAAGAGAACATTGTGTGTGGTTGCACACTCATGCATTATATAATCGACCTACAAAAGTCAAGTTTTTAAAGGGGTTAAAAGGATGAATGATTGAATTAAATAAGCAATTAGGTCTACATTCCCTTCACCCACAAGGCTGCCACTGTCCTTTTTATAAAGCCTAGGGATGACAGCCAAATTAGTCTGACTTGCTGGCCATTTAACTCTAACTTCCCTTAATCATGTGAGTGTTCTTGGGTACACATTTTTTCCTATCAATGGTGTTTCAGGTAAGCAACACTTCAGATGCAGAGTAAACAACAGTATAAAAACACTAATAACGTGAATACAGCACATGAGCCTATCTAAAGTGTTTTCAAAATCATCATGATCTTATTAAAACATGAAGGTAAAGTCAGAGAGGGAGAAACACAATGATTATCTCAGATTCTGTAGTTTCCTAGGGTTACACGGTTAGGGATGGTAGAGCTGGGAGAACTGAATCTACATCACCTAGTTAAAAATTTCGTTTTCTTTCTAGTATATCAGTTTCTTCCCTGAAATAACAGTATCTTATATTTACATGGCTTCTAGTATTATGTATATAATGTGTATACATGAATAAAAGGGCTTTGCATTTTGAACTTGTCCAAACCTCCCTGTAGCCCACCTCCAGTCTAGTTTCACTCCTTGAACCTCTCTGATCTTCCTTTTCTCCCCTTATTTTTTTCAAAGTCACTACCACTTGCTTGAGCCAAGTGAAGGCAGCAGAGTAAATGCCACATCCAGCCTTCCAGAGCATTCATGGATTATGACTACATCTACTCCAATTTATAGACAAACAGGCCAACACATGGACTATTTCTCTCTTGTTCTCATTCTTCATGCAATAATGTCAAGGACACAGCCAGCTCAATACGCTTATTCTACCCCATTATTTCATTTCAACCCCCTTTATTAAAAGAAAAAAAACAAAAAACCTTTATTAAAAACAGAAACAAAAACCCTTCCTTATATGGCCAGTCTCTGAAGTCTAAGATTTGATAGCCCTGGAATTCAGAGAAATTCTCCCCTTGTGTCTCTTCCTGAAGGCATCTGAAACATTCTTTGTTGATTGATTTTCAAGGTGGAAGCGATGCTTTCCCAGGAGGCCTCAAGATTATCTATCCTGCTCCACAGGCTGTCAATAAACTTAAGCCTCTCCATTAAAGTCTGGGCTACTGCTAGGTACTAGACAGGGAAGGAAGGTAACCTGGAGTGAGGAGCACTGAGGTCATTCACCAAGACAAAGGAAACCAAAGATCAGTCAACACTATTTGGCCAGAGACCCCTTCATATTGAACATTCTTTTTCAGACTTAAGTACAGACACACAGTTAATGGAAAACATGAGTAGAGCATAATAAAGGAGAAAGAACAATGGCTCTGGGATTAGAGAGATTTGGGACGGAATTTTTATTTTGCCACATAGCTGCCACTAGCGGAGAAGGCAGTGGCAGCCCACTCCAGCACTCCTGCCTGGAAAATCCCATGGACGGAGGAGCCTGGAAGGCTGCAGTCCATGGGGTCGCTGAGTGTTGGACACGACTGAGTGACTTCGCTTTTTCACTTTCATGCACTGGAGAAGGAAATGGCAAGCCACTCCAGTGTTCTTGCCTGGAGAATCCCAGGGACGAGGGAGCCTGGTGGGCTGCCATCTATAGGATCACACAGAGTCGGACACGACTGAAGTGACTTAGCGGCAGCAGAAGCAGCAGCTAACCCAGGGCAAAGAACAATGTACACGGATCTCTTTTGGCATTTGTAATATCGATCTTGAAGAACTGACGGGAGGATTCAAGATTTTATATAAAGTATCTAGCACACTATCTGATACATGGCAGGTACCCAATATATGGTACTTATAAATCTATCTTTTTAATCACTTAGCTTCAAGAAATTTCCTAAAGGAAATCAGTCCTGAATATTCACTGGAAGGACCGAAGCTGAAGCTCCAATCCTTTGGCCACCTGATGTGAAGAACTGACTCGCTGGAAAAGACCCTGATGCTGGGAAAGACTGAAGGCAGGAGGAGAAGGGGATGACAGGATGAGATGGTTGGATGGCATCACTGACTCAATGAACATGAATTTGAGTAAACTCTGGGAGTTGGTGATGGGCAGGAAGGCTTGGCAGTCCACGGGGTCGCAAAGAGTCGGACACGACTGAACAACTGAACTGAACTGAGCTTCAAGAAGCTGGTCAGGAACTAGCAATCATTTGGTGTGGTGGGCAGAGCAACTCTCTCACTGGGAGAGTTAGAGAAGAAGTGGGGAGAGAGTGGCTGCTTGTGGACAATGGCTCTTAGAACAGCACGTAATAGGAAGTGGCCCAGCCAACTCAGCCGAAAGAGCTGTCGCTGATGCGGCCTGAGGGGGCATTTCCCTGAACATCTGCAAGCTCCCAACAGTAAGAACACAATGTAAACTCTTACAACAGCATTGTCCAATAGAAATAAAATGTGAGCCACAACTGCTTTTATATTTTCCAGCAGTCACATTAAAAATGTAAAAAGAAACAGGTGAAATTAATTTTAACAATATATTTTATTTAATTCAATATATCAAAATATCATCATTTCAACATGTAATAAATATTAAAAATTGAGTTCCTTTACAGTCTTTTTCTTGTGCAAAGTCTCAGAAATCTAGCATGTATTTTTCACTTAACAATACATCTCAATTAAGTCTTAGTTACATTTCAAGCAGTCAGTAGCTATACACAGCTACTGCCTGAGTTACTGGGCAGTGGGGCTCTATAATCCTGACCCCAAGGCTGGGCCCAGTCCAAAGACTCTACCTTTTAAAACTCATTCTTCACCATCCCACTGTGTGCATGCATGCCAGGTCACTTTAGTCGTGACCAACTCTTTGCGATCCCATGAACTCTAACTTCCAGGCTCCTCTGTCCATGGGATTCTTCAGGCAAGAATACTGGAGTGGGTTGCCATGCCCTCCTCCAGGGGACCTTCCTGACCTAGGGACTGAACCCCCACCTCTTATGTCTCCTTTACTGGCAGGCAGGTTCTTTACCATTAGCACCACCTGGGAAGCCCCACTATCCCACTAGGGACCTTGAAAGCCTTGTTATTAAAAACCTCACTTTTAAAATGTAAACATCTCTGGAAAAGCGGTAAACTAATCAACTAACATTTCAACAGAGATTATCTGAGACAAGTTAGCACCTGGAAAGTCAAGAAAGCAAAAAAGAGGTGCTGAGAAGGGAATCTTAAGGAAACCAAGAACATATTTCGCCCAGTTCACAGGTCAGCCTAGATTTAGGCCACTGAATACATCTCACAAATCTTTTCTAGGTGGCCGAGCCCTAGATTACTCTTATTACATCAAAAGCTCACACAATCAGTTATGACCAACATCTATATATGTAACAAGTAACACCTGTAGGGAGCTGTAAGCAATGGATAGAGGAAGGCCAATCACGTCAATTAACACCATTTCTTGATCGCCAATTAGCACCGTGTATTTCAATCAGGTCAGTACCTTCAAAATTCCATAAACTTGAAAGAACTTTCAATAAGACGATCTCTGTACAGGGACACTAGAATAATGTAAAAGTCTGGACAATTTGAAAAGCTGGTAACTATAAGAATCTCAGGTATCAGTGTTAGGAATCCATGCATTTGGACAATTATGCCTTTGTTTGTTAAAGTTCATCTATAACTGTAAACAACTTTCAATCAGGTAAGAAAATATGTCATATGGTTTGCTCTTTTACAATTCAAAAAGTACTTTCAAAGTATGTAAAATGCAACCAGATGCTATTGGCAAAGAACTGACTCTTTAGATGTGACCAATTTCCAAGAACATTATCAGCAATGTGGCCTACACATTGGGTGCATACAAAGCTTTGAAAAGTTCATATCTAATATAATCATCTATTCAAAACACTCCACGCTTTCCCACATTTCAGTGGTGTTTCAAATTTATAAATAAATTTCTCAAAATGCGTAGAAAATCAGAAATACACGTATAATTGAAACCTCCCTCCTTCCAAATAGATTCAGAACATGCTACCCGGCTAATGACACTGAAAGTCCCCTTTCTATCTAAAAACACAAATTGATGGTAATGTCTGAGAAAGAACAATAGGTCACTTGCATTGTAACGTAAAGCTTAGTCACCAAGTGACAGCTTTCCTTTAATTTAGAAGAGATTTCCTTAGTTCCAGCTACTACACAAGTTTAAATCATCAGTATACTATTACTCTGAAGACTAGCCTTCTGTAGATGCAAAACGTATTTAAATTCCAAGTTGCAATAACCCTTGTGATAAAACTTAAACAAACGGATGATACATTTCTACCATATCTAGAAAAAGATAAAAAGAGGTATTTTAATAATTGATAGTTTTCTCTTAAATAATTAGAAACATCTGCAGGTGCTATTTTTACTGATTACTGAAATAAAACTGATACTATTCATTTATATTTCATGTGTGAAATCAGGATAAAAATACCCATCTCTTGAGTTGCAATGAAGATTAAACAAGGTAACACATGTGAAGTGTGTACCTATGAGTTTCTCAGTAAATTTGTGTTAAGTGATTGTTGCTTGCTTAGGAATGTGGAGGATGAACTATTTCACATTATTACTTTGTGAACCTTCCAGATAATGGTCCTAAATTAAAATCTCAATCACAATGCTTAGGGACTAGTTTGTTCTGGACAAACACTGAATCCTAGTCAGTTTAGTAAATGGATAGGTTTCTTGACTATATTACATTTACTTTAAGTATACCTCCTCCTCCTTATTCCTCTCACAAGCAAGGATTTAGGAGTGGGCGATGTAAGCAAGCAACAATCACTTAACACAAATTTACTGAGCAACTCATAGGTACACACTTCACATGTGTTACCTTGTTTAATCTTCATTGCAACTCAAGAGATGGGTATTTTTATCCTGATTTCACACATGAATAAAGTAAAAAGGCTCAGAGAAGTGAAGTAACTTGCTCAAGGACAGCAGGTTTCTGTTCAATTTGTGCTACCCAGTGCTGACCCTTCCTTTTGGATCCCAGCTCTCTTCACTTGCCCACAACCAACTGAACTCACCCTCTAAAGTTCTCATTCAGTTATACTGACCGTTCTTTAGCAATACTACTTTTTGGTTATCACATTATAAAGGCAAAAAATGATCAAAACAAATATGATTGAGAACTTTCTGTTAGAGAAGATCATACACACAGATAGATGGCAAAATTTTAGCCCCCCTGGAATAAATTTCTAGTGGAAGAATCTGCAACACTGATATGGGACAAAAGAGAAAGATGTTCTAGAGCTATGCTGTCCAATTTGGTAGCCAACAGCCACATGTGACTGCGAGTACCTGAAATGTGGCTACTGTGAACTGAGAGGTACTACAGTGTAAAATATACACAGGATTTCAAAGACTTGGTATACAAAAAAAGAGCAAAATATTTCATTATTTTTTCACTGAATCAATACTTCAATGAATCAACAATTCATTAATACTGATTACATGTTGAAAGGTATTTTTAAACTGTGTTCAATAAAATTCACATGTTTCTTTGTAGTTTTTTCAATATGGATAGTAGAAAATTTTAAACTACACTTGTATTTTGAGGAAGGAAACAGCATTAGCCTAGGGCCTCCATATGAGGCTTTAAATCAAACTTTGTACAAAAGCCATTCTTGAACAGAAGGCCCAAACTCTTATATTAAACTCTTAAAAGAAAAAGTAGTAGGCTAACAAAACACTTTGGGGAAACCTATATAATTAATTATTCTGATCATAAATGGTAAATAATTGTCAATTGTTATAGTAAGAAGCCAAACATGTAGCCTTCTCATCCACGCTCCTCCAAAATCTAAAAAGCCATCATTCCAACTTTTGGTTTCATATACATCTGTGAACACATTTGTCTTTATTGCTTAAGACTTGTGCAAATATTAGGGTCTTCCCTCTGAATGACCATTCTAAGTGCAGTAGATCACACAAGATAACAGGAGTCAAAATACACCCACCTACAAGTCACTGCTTCCAATACATCCGACACTCTTTTGTATGCTTAATCATTTGGTTATTTCCCATTAAAGGAGCCAAGGAATTTCAGGTAATTGAAGTTTCTATTTAAAAGGCATTTTATCTTCTATAGACCAAAATCTCAGGGGAAAGCACCAATAGAAGCTTTTTTTTAAAAAATCATAATTAAAAGAGATATGACATGGTTTTCATAATAATTGATCTATAAAGTTTTGGGGGTATTTTGGCTGTGTGGCATGTAGGATACTAGTCCCCTGACCAGGAATGGAACCTGTACCTGCAATTCCTAGGCCTATAGTTACCATGAAACACTGCTAGTGCCCAAGTGGTTTAAATCAACTTAATAAAACACTGAACTCAAAGTTCTCCAGTAAGTATTTTGTTGCTGTTGTTTAGTTGCTAAGTTGTGTCGGACTCTTTGAGACCCTGAGAACTGCAGGCTCCCCTGGCCTTCACTGTCTCCCAGAGTTTGCTCAGATTCATGTCCAAGTACTTTGACTTTGTATCTATTCCTTAAAACTGATTTAAAAATAGATCAAAATACATCTTTTACATTCACAGTAAAATCAAAAGCAATTCTATTTTATTTATTCCCCCCACCATAAGAATGAATTTTTTCAGTTGCTCAGAAGGATGTATTATAGAAGACCATACGAAGTATTTTGAAAAAAAACAAAAAGCCAGTTATCTTTTTAAAATTTTAACTGGAGGATAACTGCTTTACAATGTTGTGTTGGTTTCAGCCATAAAACAACACAAATCAGCCATAAGTGTGTGTGTTTGTGTGTATGTGTGTGTGTGTATATATATCCCTTCCCTCCCAACCCATCTAGGTGCCAGGCTAGGCTTCCTGTGTTATACAGCAGCTTCCCACTAGCTATTTTCACACATAGACTTGGTTATCTTAATGCCCACTAAAACTGTTGTCATGAAATCAAATGTCGCAGCAAAACACTGGAAAAAAAAAATCTGACAATCCATTCAAAGTCCTTGTATGATGCAATAAATGGTGACTAAAAACCTTATTTGATAAAGACTTTAATCACAAAATTATACTATAACATCAACATTTCTAATACGTCCAACTTCTTCCTTCACTGTGTGTTATGTAAGGCACTATGCCTTATGTGCCACTTAGTTGAAAATAATAGGAAATTGAGGCCAGAAGTTCTATAACCTACTTTTCATTGGAGGATGGAACTGTTTCTCATTTAAATATGTTCTTTTCCAAAAGAAAAAAAAAGTCAAGGCAGCCAAATACATCCAGTTTGAATTTTCAATATAATGTTCCTAAACATGTCAGAAACATTTACCATGTACATGACTTGTTTCAGTGGGGAGCACGCTTAAACAGGAACAATATACAGAAGGTCAGCAAAGCTTTTTGTTAAGATAACAAGAAAGTTCATGACAAAGTCCAGATTTTTAGAAAAAAGCTTTACAAAATACTCCCCAATTCATTAAGAGATTAAAACAGACAGGTACCAACTCTTTCTTGAAAAGCAGCTTCAAATCCCTAAGAGACAAAGGTCTCCCATCCTAAGGCTAAGTGGAATTCTGGTGAACCCCCTCACCCCAGAATTGCATGAATGGGTTAAGATGGCTGAGAATGTAATAAAGTAGAAAAAGCTCTGGCCTGAGAGTCAGAGATATCAGTTTTGAGTCTAGATCAGCCATTTTGAAGATGTCACTTCATTTAATCAAACAAGGTCATTGATCCATAAAAATGAAGCAAAGGTTTCCAAAATTCTGCAGGTCTAGATTTCATCCTCCTCCTCAGTCTACCAAGCTCTGCTCCTCCAAATGTTAAAGAGAACAGAGAATTCACACTTTGACTCATAATAGAAGGTCTGAATGATTCAACAAAGGCAGAGTTTTAGCATCCAGTGATTTGTGCAAACCTGTGGAGTCTCTGTATCTATTACTGGGAAACTTCCTTTTTATTAGGTCATGGGGCAGAGGTTGGCTAGCACCAGTTTGCTGATCTCTGCCTTTCCCATAATTAACAACCTCCCTCTTCCATCCACTAAAATATAATTTGCACAGCTGAGGGGTGAGGCCTCTTTTAATTATAATGAGGCTATATAATTCTTCACTTTGAAATATGTATCAAAGGCCACAGGTTCTGTGACCCTTGTCTCAATCTTTCAGGGTCCTGAATGTCAATCATAGTCTTTGCTGCATAATACAGACCTGTATAGGCATTTCAAATTACAATCTTGATTAGGAATAGGAATAGTAGATCTTTGTATCACCCGAAATTTTGATCTTAATTTTTTTGATCCAGGAAGATACGAGGGGAATGGGAAGTTATTGTTGAATGGGTATCGGATTTCAGAGTTACATGATGAAAAGAGTTCTGGAAATGGATGTTGGTGATGGTTACCCAACATTATGAATGTATTTAATACCACTGAACTGTACACTTAAAAATGGTGAATTTTATATTGTGTACTTTACCACAATAAAAAGTACTGGAAGACAGCAGATACCCAGGACTCCAAGATGGCATCACTTGCATCAGTAAAGAAGAAACTCATGAAGGTTAAAACAGGGGAGCTGCCAATCTGGATATGAGATAGGATTTTGCCCCTAAAGGCACTGCTGGAGTGTTTCAAAGAGGTTACTAGTGGTATGACAAGTATGTCTACGTGAAGAAAGGAAGCACTGCTGGGGTTTCTACTGTGCTGGTACCTTACAAACTTTTCAACTATGGCCTTTCTTAGAAGGAACTCAAACATGAGCAGCTAAGCAAGTACCACTGGAGAGGGCCCAGTGCAGGGGACACACTCTGCTTCCCTGACCATGACCTTTGCCCAACACTCCTGCCTGAGGAACGTTATCACTGCTGAATATCCTAATTTGCAACAATGAACAATAAGAGATAACAAGTACAAAAATGAAAAAATACACTGGAAAACTTTTTTAAAGGACCCCTCCACGTATACACAAATATGAGACTATTACTTACAGTATCTGCATAGGAATGATGTTCTATTAAATACCGTCCAAAGAATAAAAGAAACCAAGTCTAGTATCGAAAAGTTTTGAGTCAGGTAATCCCAAGGCTTGGGAGGAAAATCTTATGACTTGGTGGGTAGCCAAAGGCAGAATCAACAAAATACTGCCAAGTACTAAAAAATTAAAAGTCAAGCTTTAGAAGCAGTCCAGTCCAGCTGGCCTAACAGGGCAGATACATACATGGGAAAGGCTGACCATTTTTTCCCCTCCCTACTTGAGGATGTTTTCCATGGGAGCACTTCTCAGTTGGAATTTGCTTTGCTTGCATGTATCATTTCATAAAAGTTACCTGTCATTGCCTAGGGTAAAATATGAGTGAAAGATGATTACAATGACCACCTACCACTTTCCATAGCTTTGTCTGAAGGGGAGGGGAAGCTAGGAAAGCACACTCTTTAATTAAGAGACAATGAATCTAGAAAACACACCAAGGAAAAGAATAGGGCTGGCTATTTCCTCAGATTGTTTTGAGCCTAAAATTGTATTTTATGCAGCAATCTTATACAGCAATTTATCTACCAGGTGTAGGTAGGCAAAGTCTTGATTCAGAAATTTTAAAATAAACAGTGAAAAATATCTCTAGAATAATACACAAGAAAGAGAGAGAGTAGAGTAGTTCAGGGATGGGGTGACAACTTACTTTTCACTGTATACTCTTTTGCGCCTTTTGGATCTTGCTTCATGATCTCATATTTCATACTCAAAAGTTAATTTCAAATATTTTAAAATGAAGTTGATTTTATAAAAATGTGACTCAAACAGTAATAAGTTTACCTTAGAAATCAAGTTAACAAAATCTTTCTTGCTTTAAAAAAAGAAAAATCACTGCAAGTGCCTTTATATTTCTGATTTTTAAACTTTTATTGTATTGTATGTCCATAAAGTATTTTTAATTTTATTGAGTTGCTTTTGAATACGTTATTTTAAACATTTAACACTTAGAATTTTTAAGCACGAAAGCAAGTTATACATTACACTAATTCAGTAGTCAGTTCTGTCAAATTTGGTATTTTCTTCTACCCATTTATAAAATCACTGTGTCCTAATATAACACGCTCTTTGCACATCTTTTATTAAAGGGAGCTACAAACAAGAATGGTCAGTTGTGCCTGTAAATAAGCGATGAAAAACATCAGAGGAGCCAAATCTTGTTTCACTAAGCAAAAATGCAAAAAAAAGTCTTCCTGGGTTGGATTTGCCACTACATTTACACAGAAAAAAAACAAATGATTTTGCAAGCTGCTTTTGACATTTCTAATTGTTTCTTACAGGTGTTTACCATGTGTTATTTTATAAGTTACAAGATAAACCACTAAATGAAATAAGGGGGAAATTCAAGATGGCACAATGACTTCCTGTAATGACAGCATACAGTACTTGATATTGCAATGCCCAATGCCACTTTCAGTTCTTTCTTTTTTATTATTCCACTACACAGAAGTATAAAATGAAACACAAAAGCACAGCATAGGAAGGCAGTTTCATTTGGAAACAAAAATACTATTCTTTTGCCAAAATGATGATTATTCAACCATTTCCAAATGCACAAATGAAAACATCGCCAAAGACTGGGAAATTAACTAATCACTGACATGCACTGAAAATTAAAGAAGATTATGAAACAGTCACATTTCCAAAGTCTTTTATGTATAGTAAGGACAAGATACATTCAAGCCTTGCTGAATCTACCTAAATTCTAGCTTAACAAGTGTATTTTCCCTCTGTCATAAATCAGAGTATCAGAAATGGAGTAAAATACAACATTTAAATTTCTACACCTGGTGATCAAATGTTCCCTCAACATCCTTATAGGTCAGCAAGTTGTATGGATTTCTGTGTCCAAAATGTCCCATTCCTCCCTTTCTATTTCAAAGCCACTGCCTTAGTTCATTTGCTTGTCTCTAAATGCCTTTTAACTTGTCTCTCTGCCAACATTCTATCACCCCATTCTTCACAACACCAAATCTCAGACACATCTGATTATGCCTCTCATTAGCTAAAATAAGTGCCACAGAATAAAACCTTAATTTCTTAAAATAGCACCCAAGGCCTTCATGACCTAATGCTCTCCATCTTATCTTTCCTGTTTTCTCTTCCACCACATCCATCCACAGACCCACATGCCCATGGCATAGCCTATTATTTCAGTCAGTAATTTACTCTCGTCTTCAACATTTAAGAGATCTTCTAAAGCTCAACTCAAATGTCATCTCCTCTGTGAATTGTTGCTCTCCATTGGGATAAACATTTCCCTTTTCTGTGCCCATCTGCACTTCCAATAAATGTTGCGATAGCACTGCTCTCAGGCAGGTGTTGGAGTCAGTTACATAAGAATCTATTTTCCCCACTATAGCTCTTGTCTGGTTCACGTATGCTTTCCTTAAGATGCTGAAAACGTAAGCCACCAAAAATATTATTCTAATAGAGGAATATATGAATACATATATTGTTGCTTTTGTTTAGAACTAAGTCATTCGTGTGTGACTCTTGAGACATGGTTGTAGTCTGCCAGGCTCCTCTGTCCATGGGATTTCCCGGGCAAGAACAGTGGAATGAGTTGCCATTTCCTGCTCCAGGGAGATCCCAACCCAGGAATCAAACCTTAGTCTTCTGCATTGGCAGGCAGATTCTTTACCGCTGAGCCACCAGGAAAGGTCATGAAAATATATATGTGTATATGTATGTTGCTAATAAATTAGGGGGTGAATTTTATGGTATGTGAATTATATCTTAATTTAAAAAAAACATTAGGGTGGGTGGTACATGAAAGTTAAAGAAGACAATCCTTTCATGTACTTCCTCAACAGGCAACTCTTTGATGGTAATAATAATTTTAAGAAGGTAAATATCTTGGGTTGGCTAAAAAAATTACTGGGAATTGAGTTTGCCATACTTTCAATTATAGGTATGGAGAAAAAAATAAGCCATCTTACTGACTTAAGACCTAATAAAGTTATTTATAAATGAGTTCCTGCTTTCTGAAGCCCACAAAACTGATTATTACAGAGCCTTCTTTTGCTTATCTAGGTCATCTCCATGAAACTGGGCATTTAAAAACATTTAGATTCATCCATGACTTGCCAAAGACAGGATCACAAACTGCTTCCTGATTTCCACCTCAATGATCTAAGTATTTTCACTCTGCCTCTTTAAGCAAACCAAGCTAAACCAAGTTTAGCATGATAATTCCTGCTTCATCAACTGGGGAAACTAGTTTGATTTTGGAAGTTAAGATCTATGTAAGTCTTTTTCAGTTATTCTTGTGTACATATGAATGCGCACTTGTTTCCTGGTATCTTTCTTCAAAAATAGAGATATTTCACACAACATAATATAAATTATTACTGCAAAAGGGACAATCTGCTGTTGTCGTTGTGCAGTCTGTAAGTTGTGTCCAACTCTTTGCAATCTCATGGACGTAGCCTGCCAGGCTCCTCTGCCCATGGAATTCTCCAGGCAAAAATACTGGAGTAGGTTGCCATTTTCTCCTCCAGGGGATCTTCCCGACCCAGGGATCGAACCTGGGTCTCTGGAGTCTCCTGCATTAGCCAGGGAATTTTTTACTACTGAGCCACCTGGGAAGCCCCTCACACACCATAAAATTCACTATTTTTCAAACTGCACGATTCAGTGGTTTTTAGCATATTCATAATGTTGTGCAATCATCAACACTCTGATCTAGAACTTTTTCATCACCCCAAAGGGAAACCCAGTACCCATTAAGCAAATACTCGCTATTTCCCTTATTCTCATCTCCTGGCAACCACTAATCAATTTGCTTTCAGTCACCATGGATATGCCTATTTTGCGCATTTCACACCAAATGGAACCATACAATATGTGGCATTTTTGTGTCTGGATTCTTTCACTTAGCATAACGTTTTCAAGGTTCACCTATGTAGTAAACAGATTTCATTCCCTTTTATGACCAAATAATATTCCTTTGTGTGGATGTACCATGTTTATCTAGCCATTAATCAGCTGACAGATATTTAGGCTGTTTCCGCTTCTTGGCTATTATGAGTTAACGCTGCCATGAACATCAGTGTACAAGTTTTTGTGGGAACATGTGTTTTCAATTAAGTATATAATGTAGGAAGAGAACCGCTGGGATATAATGGAACCTATATGTTACTATTTTTAACCATTAAACCATATGAACTTTTGGAGGAATAAACTGTTCATTTTACATTCACATACATGTTTTTAAGGGCGGTAACAACAGTTTTTATTTTCTCATTTTGTTTATAAGTAAATTGTTCTATCCTGGAGGAAAAGATTTCCTTTGGGATTCAGGGTCCTTAGAGCAAAGCCAAGGTTTTACAAGACAGATTCAGTTCAGTTCAGTCGCTCAGTCGTGTCTGACTCTTTGCGACCCCATGAATCACAGCACGCCAGGCTTCCCTGTCCATCACCAACTCCCGGAGTTTACTCAAACTCATGTCCATCAAATGGGTGATGCTATCCAGCCATCTCATCCTCTGTCGTCCCCTTTTTCTCCTGCCCCCAATCCCTCCCAGCATCAGGGTCATTTCCAATGAGTCAACTCTTCGCATGAGGTGGCCAAAGTACTGGAGTTTCAGTCCTTCCAATGAATAATCAGGACTGATCTCCTTTAGAATGGACTGGTTGGATCTCCTTGCAGACCAAGGGACTCTCAAGAGTCTTCTCCAACAACACAGTTCAGAAGCATCAATTCTTCAGTGCTCGGCTTTCTTCACAGTCCAACTCTCACATCCATACATGACCACTGAAAAAACCATAGCCTTAACTAGACGGACCTTAGTTGGCAAAGTAATGTCTCTGCTTTTCAATATGCTACCTAGGTTGGTCAAAACTTTCCTTCCAAGGAGTAAGCGTCTTTTAATTTCATGGCTGCAGTCACCATCTGCAGTGATTTTGGAGCCCCCCAAAATAAAGTCTGACACTGTTTCCACTGCTTCTCCATCTATTTCCCATGAAGTGATGGGACCAGATGCCATGATCTTCTTTTTCTGAATGTTAAGCTTTAAGCCAACTTTTTCACTCTCCTCTTTCACTTTCATCAAGAGGCTTTTTAGTTCCTCTTCACTGTCATCTGCATATCTGAGGTTCTTGATATTTCTCCCGGCAATCTTGATTCCAGCTTGTGTTTCTTCCAGTCCAGCGTGTCTCATGATGTACTCTGCATATAAGTTAAATAAGCAGGGTGACAATATGCAGCCCTGACGTATTCTTTTCCCGATTTGGAACCAGTCTGTTTTTCCATGTCCAGTTCTAACTGTAGCTTCCTGACCTGCATAAAGGTTTCTCAAGAGGCAGGTCAGGTGGTCTGGTATTCCCATCTCTTTCAGAATTGTCCACAGTTTATTGTGATCCACACAGTCAAAGGCTTTGGCATAGTCAATAAAGCAGAAATAGATGTTTTTCTGGAACTCTCTTGCTTTTTCCATGATCCACCAGATGTTGGCAATTTGATCTCTGGTTCTTCTGCCTTTTCTAAAACCAGCTTGAACATCAGGAAGTTCACGGTTCACATACTGCTGAAGCCTGGCTTGGACAATTTTGAGCACTACTTTACTAGCGTGTGAGATGAGTGCAATTTATGTGGTAGTTTGAGAATTCTTTGGCATTGCCTTTCTTTGGGATTGGAATGAAAACTGACCTTTTCCAGTCCTGTGGCCACTGCTGAGTTTTCCAAATTTGCTGGCATATTGAGTGCAGCACTTTCACAGCATCATCTTTCAGGATTTGAAATAGCTCAACCGATTAAACCCCTTCAAAGAATAAAGATGTATAACAACACATCAAACCCTTACTACAGCAAAGTCTAGTCATCAAAGGGATTAAATATCCAAATATTTTAAATAAAAGAGGAAAATAACTCCTAATTTTATACAGTCAGTCAATAACTATGCACTGATCTCCATTCACAGACTCTTCTACTCCAACATCTCTCAGACATTTCAAACTTCCTATGTCTCTAACTAAATTTCTACTCTTTTCTACTCCCCCAAATTATTCCTCCTGGCCAAAATTATTCCTCCTGCAAACTTCTGCCTACATCCCAAACCCTGGTGTCAAGTTTGACTTCTTTCTCTCACGTATACTCCACATCCCAGTCAGCAAACCCTATTGGTTCTATTGTCTAAATAGTATATTCAGAATCCACTCAAATCTCACCACCTCTACCAGAGCAATTTCTTACCAACATTATCGTACCACTATGATCAACTGTCAAAACACAACCAAAATAATCCTTGTAAAATATATGTCAGATTATGTCCCACTTCTAACAGTTATCAGTGACTTCCCAACATCCATCCCCCATTTTGTTTCATCCATACCAGACACCCTTGGGCCTCAAGGTGTTTGCCTGGCATTCCCTCTGCCTGCCATGACCTTCCCCTTGGTATCATCCACAGTGCTCTTGGTACTCAAGGGGGATTTGTTCCAGGATCCTGGTGATACCAAAATCTGTGGATACTCAAGTCCTTTATATAAAATGGCCTAATGTTTGCATATAGCCCAGCACATCCTCCTATACACTTTAAATCATCTCTAGATTACTTATAATACCTAATTAAATGTCAATGCTATGTAAATAGTTATAAATACTATGTAAATTCTATGTAAATAGGCTCTGAAAGTGAAAGTTGTTACTCACTCAGTCCTGTCTGACTCTTTGCAACCCCCTGAACAAGGCTCCTCTGTCCATGGGATTCTTCAGGCAATAAGACTGGAATGGGTTGCCATTTCCTTCTCCAGGGGATTTTCCCAAGGCAGGGATTGAACCCAGGTCTCCTGCATTGCCATCTGAGATTCTGTACCATCTGTGCCACCAGGGAGGGAAGCCCTGACAAACAGCAAATTCAAGTTTTGTTTTTTGGACCTTTCTGGAATTGTTTTTCCCAAATATTTTTGGTCCATGGTTGATTTAATTTGCAGTTGCAGAACCCACAGACAGAGTACTGATTGTATCCACTCCCTTACCTTCTTTAGGTCTTTGTATACATGTCAGCTTCTTAGTAAGGACTTCACCTGGTCACTTAAATTTGTCACTGCCCCCAAACACTTCCTTTATCTCCCTTTCCCCTTCTATATTTCTCCAAAATATTTATATCAACACAATATATACTTTACTTATTTATTTTTCTTTACCCCCAAGAATATAAACTCCTTTAGGACAAGAGAGTTTATCTGTTTTGCTCACTGCTGTATTCCCAGCACTTAGAAGAGGGTCTAGCACATAGTAAGTGCTCAATAAATATTTGTTGAATGCATAAACGAACAAGCAAAAGGAAGCATAAAGGTGCTCAGAAAAGCTAAAGAGAGGTCAAAGAAATATTTATGAGGAACTAATATACCAAAACATAATAAAGTTGTGATGGGAAAGGAAAGTACATTTCTTAAAAAAAAAGGGGGGGGGTGGCAATGTTTCTAGTTAAAACAAAAGTTCAATGTTTCCTAAAGCCTAGTTGGCTTTAGGAAAAGTTACTATCCTTGCCTATTTCATTGTTTTCAAAGAGGATCTATCCACTGTCCATTGATAAGGGCCCTTAGCTTCTGAAGAACTGAAAGAAACTCTGAGAATGGATAAATTCCTAGAATGATGATGTCCTTTTCTCAGCTACCACATACACAAAGAGACAAGGGGTTGTCTTAGCCTTCTATCAGACCTAGTCCCAGGATCTTCACCCAGTACAATCATATGTTTCTTAGCCACCTTTCAACTAAAACCACTAATTGGTAAACTCACCTTTCTAAGAACTACAATCACAGCCTCTTCAAACCAAAACGGATCTTAAAATGATCTCAACCCCTCACATATTTTATTTAAAAAACTACAGTGAAAAAGAAACAGTGACTTGCCCAAAATAACTTGAATAGTTAATTATACTAAGTATTTTTCAAATAATAAGTGATAAATGTTACCAAATCTAAGAGAATTCAGACAATTGGAACAAATTCTCTAGTATCCAAAACAAGATAGTAAAAAATTAAGTCAAAATTATTATATCTCATAATATCAACAACTCCATCTATCCACATGTTAGATTCAAAAGTTACAACAGAGCCATCAGAAAACTATACTCCAGTATTCAGCAAACAAACTAAATGATGGAAGAATTTAGATTTAAGAAAAATATACACCTTCTCCCCAAAGGAGGCTTTCATTGTCCAGTGTTGGGAATGATAAGGACTTCTAAAGTCTTTTTGCAAGTACCAACTTTCCTAAGCATTACTGGCTTCAAAGAGCAGTATAAAGATGTTTCTATGAATCAATCATTTTCATTTTTCACATGAGGTCCAGAGGGAACAATTTTTAAAAGGCACCTGATTTTCACCACGCCTGCCACCCTCTCCTCCTTGCCCTGCAATATTCTAACACACTTCCTCGGCAGTGTGTCCTTGGCACTGTTTCTGATAGAGTATGTGATAGCCTTCAAGTGCCTTACAGTGAGATGAGATTGTGAACCATGATTATAAACTATCTCCAGCGTGCTACAGGAAAAAGGATTACTATTTTTTAAAATATTTATTTATTTGGCTGCACCGGGTCTTAGTTGCCGCACGCAGGATCTTAGTTATGGCATGTGGGATCCAGTTCCCTGACCAGGGATCAAACCTAGGCTCCCTGCTTTAGGAGCATGGAGTCTTAGCCATTGGACCACCAGGGAAGTCCCAAAGGATTACTCTTTTCATGGTCAAAAATTTCTTACCAAAACCCTTTCCATGGTCTGCATCTAGTGAAACTAAGGACCACCCTTATTCTTCTTTCCTGGGGACCTTTTTCTGACTGTTCTATCCATTGGTGCTCTTTTCTTGATCAGATGACCTATAGCATTTGTTATCTGTACTTGTAGCATTCATCACACACTGGCAAGTAACATCTTTTGTGCAGTCATCTTAGTTGTTGCTGGCTTTTTTTTTATGCTTGACTGGATAAAGAGTCAGAATCTCAAAGAGTTACACAATTGATATTCCTAAGGGGATTTTCCAGACAATAAAGCGTAATCTTTCTACATATGAAGGGAAAGAGTTAGAAATTCTAAAGGAGCAATTGGGTTTTAGAATACACAGCACAACCATCACTGAACTGTAATTTTAGAAGCTTTGTATTATACCAAAATAATGATTCCCATGCTTTTAAAGTAATAAGGATGCCTTTTAAGGTCAAAACATATTTTAAAGTTAAAATATATTTTGTATACCGAAAACATACTCAATATTAGTCAGGTGTTAAATATCTTTTAACAGAGAATACATGCATTCAAAAGTCTAACTACACAATGGTATGTAAGATGGTACTTAGCTGGTCTACAGAGCTTACCTGATGTGCACAAGAAGTTGAGGTTACCCCAGGACCTCAAACTGCACATGACTGAACTTCATTGTGCTGTGGACATGCAATACTATTGCCATATCAAAAAGTACTACAACCTAAAACTATTTAGGAGTGAGCAAAACACAGAAGGACTGATGGTGAAGCTGAAACTCCAATACTTTGGCCACGTGATGCAAAGAACTGACTCATTTGAAAAGACTGATGCTGGGAAAGACTGAAGGCAGGAGAAGGGTACGACAGGATGAGATGGTTGGATGGCATCGCTGACTCAATGGACATGAGTTTGAGCAAGCTCCAGGAGTAGGTGATGGACAGGGAAGCCTGGCATACTGCAGTCCATGGGGTCGTAAAGAGTTGGACACAACTGAGTGACTGAACTGAAAATACAGAAAAACTAACAAATCCCTACCTATCCCCATCCCACTCCCTCTCCCAAATCGAACACAAAATCCTTCATTAACTCAATCTTTCTTTCCAAGAAGCAGCCAGGTTTTTAGCAACGTGAAACAATTCACTTCAATGCTTCAATAACGAACTTCTTGTGGTTTTAATATTATAGCAAAAGGAACAAAAAAATGAACATTATAGACAAGCCAAATATTTGAAAGTCCATCTCTCATGTATTTCCTGATTCTACTGAAATCTCAATCCTATTTACCCATTTTACCACCTTCTTCAAACAAACAAGCAAAAACCACCAATATTTTCCAGCAAAGGTAGAAATACCATTGTAATGTCAGTTCTAGTCTTTTGTGCAGTTACCAAAAAGAATGAGCTTAAATAAATAGCAGGTGAGCAGAGCGTTTAAAGGAATTAGCCCTGGGCTCAAGTCTTGGCTCTGTCACTTATTAACTGTATGATCTTGGGCAAGTTACTTAACTAAACTTCAGATAATTTATGTAAAGTGCTTAACAGGATCCTTGGCAGGTTTTAAGGGCTGAGAAAAGTGGTTACTGATTAAGTAATTATATATAATAGATACATAACAAAGATATCCTTCTTATCATAACAATTTCAAAGCTTCCTTTCAATTCCCTCTTGTCTGGCTCTGACAGGTCTGTCCCAGGTATCATAAACCTCCACCCCTGACCTATACCTGGTTCTACTACCTTATGAACATAAGCAGTTTCTGGAAGCGAGGGAACACATGACAAAAAACAAAACAGGAGGCCACTTGAGTAAAGTTAAAACAGCAACAAAATCCACTTCGAAACACTGAGTTCACTCAAGCAGGGCTCCGCCTTAGAACCAGAGACAGAGAAAGGCAAGAGAGAAAAACTAACCAAATTATTCAAATACTTCTAAAACCCTTACCTCCAGTTAAACAAATGACTGAACATTTGAAGCCCAAATTTTAAACAACAGCATTATTGTCTGCAGGAGCCATCAATAATCAGTGCCACTAATGAAACATGCCTCACTAAAACAATTCTTTACCATTTTAAATTTAACAATGATTTAACCATTGCTAGACTATTTTTTAAGATGACATCTCAGCAACTTTTTCAAGTTTCTTCTTTCCCCATGCATTTCAACAGGCAGTGAATTAGTTCATCATGTGTTCAGGCCTCCTGCTGGCAAGCATAATTAAAATTAACAAGCAACAATTCCGCTTGGTGTTAAGATCCTGTCAAATTCTTTGATGAAGCTGAGTCTGGTTTCTCCAGGAGCCAGTTGCAAGTTCTGCAACAAAAACTTGGGGTTGCTCAACTTGATGCTGGCCATTCCTTCAGTAGATGGCACTCTTCCCTTTGAGCCCAAACTACACAAGCGCCAAGAAGCATGTTCTGTGACATTCAGGTGTGATACAAAGCAGAGATTCTCTCTTCAAAGCTCCTAACTGGCCGT
The DNA here is from genome assembly GCF_014754425.2 of Oryx dammah. Classification (NCBI taxonomy): domain Eukaryota; kingdom Metazoa; phylum Chordata; class Mammalia; order Artiodactyla; family Bovidae; genus Oryx; species Oryx dammah. The sequence continues at coordinate 29,448,475 of NW_024070198.1, read as the reverse complement.
CACAACCCCTCCAGAAACTCATTTATCAAAAGTTGATGGTCCAACCAGACACTTTTAAAGAGCCCAGGGAAATTCAGATTATAAAACATCCAATACAATATTAATAAAATCACCTAACAAGTGATTACCAAGTAATCGGCTTCTCAGAGCCTTTTCTATACTTTTTTATTCAGGTATAAAATGTTCCTTCCCTAATACAGAGGTAACGGCCTTTCAGTGGCTACTGATCAAATCTTGTCTATCAAATCTCATTAAGGTATTCAAGAGAGCACAGTGTTTGGAAAACTATGATTCTGTCATTGTCAACATTCACTAAGACTAATGAAAGATGTATTACTTTCATATTACTTTCAACATTTTTGGTTGAAAAAATTCATATAATTTTTGATACCCACTTAAAAAGAATCAAACATCCTAACACAAAATTACTGTACATCTAGTTTTCCAAAAAACCAAATACATATTCCTGATTCATTAATCTGTCTTTTACTTTAATACATAATAGTTCTCAGTTATTAATGATAAGTAAGGTTTCCCACACTTCTGTTTCAGAGACTTTTTTAAATTAAAAAGCATACAGTTATGGACAGAAATAGCAGGAAATTCTTTTTAGTGCAACCTCCAGGTGAAAGCCAAACTTTTCAGCAATCACCTTAAAAATTCCACCTTTTCTAGTTGAGCTAAAACTCAGTCCTGGCAAAAAAAAAAGTCAAAGGAGAAAGGCACAGTAAAAGGAACACGGTTTTCAGATTTTAAAAAGGAAAAAACAAAAGCACTGAGAGTGGGGATAAGATATGGGAAAAACATATCAATTTCAGTAACCATCTCTTTCCTCTGTCCACTTTTACCCTATGCACCTAAGCCCATTCAGAACTCCACTTAAGCTCTGACCATCATCACCCTTCCCCAAACACTTCCTCAGATAATAAAAGGCTGACCTTACAGAATCTTTTCCTTATGTACTAATAAGACAAATGAGATTAGAGGTAACAATGCAGCTAACAGTTGCTGGCTCTAATTTCTGAAGGATTAAAAAAAGGATCCCCGGGGAGGCCTTGATCCCAAAATATACTTCTTTAGATGTACCAAATAAGCCTAATTACCTTCTCCACGAGGATACTGAGGAAGCCTATCTCTTTGCTAAGGCATGGAGTCATTCCAGTGGATCAAAAGATGACAGGACAAGAATATTGTACGGAAAAGAGAAAGGAAATGCTGTTCTCACTCAGGATGAGCTGAGCCATTGTGGAAGAACTTCACAGAAACATTGCTGACGGTGACAAATTAAAGGCACAACTAAGTCCCCAAGATACTGATAAAACTCAGCATTGCTCCAACCTGACTGCTTTCTACATTGCTGAAATTCCAGCTCCCCTAGCAAGCAACCAACAATAGCCCTGGGAGCTGAATTAAACAGGCTCTTGAACTCACACCTGCACCGTCCCTTCCTCTTCCATCCTAAGTAAGCCCTTCTTTGGTGGGGGATGGGGGAGTGAAAAATTACAAGAACAAATTCAAAGAGGTATGAGAATTAGCAAAAAGAATAAAGTAAGAATTCCATGTATGTTACTTAGAGTTAAGTTTTCATATTACTTCCCTTAATGAACGTTGTGAGCATTAAATTTTGAAAATTGTTTTATTAATATAGACAGTGTGCTTCTTGAAACACTGGTTTTAAGAATGTAAGTTGTTATTACTGCCCTTATGTTTCTTAAAAAGTGTTTCACCCCTTGGCTGGCTGGTTGTGAGAAGTTTTTAAATCTTATGGAGGTTAGTATGTCTATAGCAGAAAAAGTGAGCTTCATAACCCAATCTTCAAACTCTAGTCTTGTTTGAGTCAGTAGCAGTCTTAAATGCTAGTTAATGTACTGCTATATACCAATATCCTCAGGTCCAGTTTCAGGCAATTTAAAACAAGAGGTTTCAAAGTTCATTTTATATCAGGGAGTCTTACCATTTCCAATTAAGCTTTAACTAAAACCAACTTTTAAAACAAGTAATTGTGACGTATGTACGGTGGTGAGACAGATCAACCTGACATTAGGTAAAATCAACTCAGATCTCACCTCATTATAAAGATATAACTATATGTCAAAGACTAAACACATTTTATTGGAGAAGGAAATGGCAACCCACTCCAGTCTTCTTGCCTGGAGAATCCCATGGACAAAGGAGCCTGGCGGGCTGCAGTTCATAGGGTCACACAGAGTTGGACACGACTGACGCGACTTAGCAAACATATTTTATAATAATAATTCAGCTCTGGCATAGTTAAAAACCAGTCTATACAATCTTCCTAAGAAGGAAATTTACAAAAACAAAAAGACTTTAAACATCAAGGATGAGTTTCATCCATTTTTATACTTTTTGGTGATCATGCAACTACTTTTTAAGTTATGCTAGACAATTATGAAAGCCACATTTATTCTTTAAGGTTTCTAGGATACTCTTTTAAATTGCTCCTTCAGTGTAGTAAGTCATGTCCTAGAAACCTGAAAGCTGCTATTAATGCAGCTTTTCAAAGATACACAACAAGAAAATAATTTAAAGAAAACAAAAGACTCTGATTTTTATTATCTATGCTATCGTCTAAGACTTGACAGTAAGTTAAATGGTACTTTAACGTTCAAGTATGTTTTCAATTGTGTAATTAACTTACTTTTGAGCTTGATTTGTGATTAGTCCACATATAAGAGATCAACGTTAAAATACACATGAAACAAAATACTCACACATGTCTTTTTCTCTAACACTTTAAACTTTCAGTTAATTTCAGTTAAAGCTGTTCTATGCATGCAGTTGATATTCAAATAATCACTACATGAATGCCAGGTGAATCATTTTGTAATTAACCTGAAAGGAAGAGCATCCTCTAAGTAGCATGGTTACACATGTGTGTCCATAACTAGCTACTGACAGGAAAAAAAAACTATTCAAATTCATCTAACTTATTAGACATAAGGGATATACAAGGGATAACAAACTTTTTCTTTCAAGCCATAGTCAATGAAACACTGGTAACCTGTATGATTTAGAGAGGATTCTTAATATACACAACCCACTGCAGTAAAAATTTGAGACTGTCTTGGCTTTTGGCCAAAAGAATTTAGTCACTAGCAAGACCTGAAATACCTCATAACAATCTCATCTAGAAATACTGGGGCACATACCCCAAGATCAAATGATAAAGCATTAACAGAAGACATGAAATAAAGTATTAGGGCACCCATTTTGAATCTCAATGACTAGCCACAGTCTATGACTGCTCAATTAATTTCAAATAGGGTGTTTATGTTTAAAAGAAAGTACTCTTGATTAAACATTTTAAATGTTTTCTATTCAAATTCTACATGTTTAATATTTCCAAAGGAATCTGAAACAGCACTGAACTTTAATATCAGAAAAATGAGTGTTTATTTAGTGTGAGAAACATATTAGTAACCTGTGTTTTCAACAGTTTGAGCTTTCTTAATTCAACGGATGCTGTTTTTAAACACTGCTCCCTAATATTATCTTTCACTAAATTGCCAACAAAGGATATATTTGATCTCTACAATAGTAATCCTAAACATTACTTCAGACAGCTACTAATTTAGGTTATAATTAACTAGCTTGACCTATCAACGACACTGGTGAAGCAGCAACACAGAGGTCCTTGAGGAATGGGAGTGACAAAGTAAAAGCCACTTATAGCTAATTGTAAAAGGTAACTCAGGTGGAATTTTGAACAAACTGAAGTTAATATTCACCTCAGGTTGATGCAGTGTTGATAATCTGAAGATCAAGCCTACTGACTTAGTGCAGAACTAGAATTAACAAAGAGCCTGTTGGGCCAGCTGGGGCCCTACACATCTGGCAAGCTGAAAGAACAAAAAAAGACTTGAATCTTCAGTAATTAAGAAGATAACATAGTACAGCCCACATTCTAGCATTCGAGCTACACACGTCACGTGAAAAGAGAATCCTCTTCCAAAGTCAAAAGGTGATTCTACTTAATGCAGATTGGTTACCGCCCTTTAGATTTAAACACATCTTGGTGATACTAATACAGGAGGGTGTTGCTAAACAAGGCATACGCACAGTTGCAGTCTTGGGAGACCCTGTGAAGACACTTCATTCATTTGCAGGTATTACCCAAGTTTCATAGCTGCAGGGGTTACTGGCTATGTGGACTCACTTTCAAATCAGGCTCTGGGTTCAGAACCAGCCAGTCTGTACCTAGGAGCTATACAAAATACTTGAACCTTTATGTCTGTTTAGGCATTGGGTTGTTATGAGGATTAATCATATAAAAGTCTGTGCCTGGCACAGAGGTAGAGCAAATAATATTGGCTGTTACAAGTATTTGCTGAGTCTTCACTTGCTGGGTTGCATGATATAACCACCTTCAAAGAAAGTAACTTTATAGTGATGCTGATAAACACATAAAACACTGAGGACTATATTCTAAGCACTTTACACATAAGAACTCATATGGTTCTGATAGTATCATTCCCAACATTTTACAAACCCAATTTGTTCAGAGTTGGGTTTTTATGATTTTATATGATTTCTTTCTTGAATAGAAATAAAATTTCTTGTACTCTGATGACATACATAAGTGCTGCCCAGTACTGCTAACCAACCTCTTTGAGATGGCAGAGATTAAATAGCTAACAACCTGCATACGCTTAAGTGTAACAAAAACACTCAGGCACAAGAGACCTACTTCAGGAGGGCTCACAACCTCAGAGGTTGGGCCCTATCCTGCATTTAGGTTTCAGGATTGTGTGTAGGAGGTGGGCTGATGCTATGTACTCTTAATCTCAAACGACATTCTGGTTTTACAAAGACCACATCCACACTTTAAACATCACTGAGCAGAACCTGCATTCATACCGGTGTAACATTATTGAAAAGGGGGTTAGAAATAGCAAAGTGTGCAATATCATTTTCTTATTCATTTTCAGAATGTAAAACATATTCTGAAAATACAATCTTTCTATCATGCAAAATAGTTCCTAGATGTCTTATGATCACCTGTGTCATATGTCTACCAACAAACATTTGCTTATAACATATACGTAAAAAAGCTGCAACTTACTGAATGCCTCATAACCAACTATCTCAAGAGCTCAAATTATGTTTAACATTCAAAGTAGACATACCAATTTTTTTTCTTTAAAAGCAACTGTTGCCAACATTTTTCAGTCACTTAGAGTTTTAAGAGCAGAGACTGAACTCTTTGGAAAAAGGAACACTTAAATATAGCAAAAATGGCCTTTTTTCCCCCCTGGTCTTCCCTCTGCAAAGGTAATCTGCTTAATTTAAGCAGAGGAAAATGAGTTACAGTGCAGTTACAATGCAATGGAGACTTTTAGATATACAAACTTTATACATATGCTCCAAAAGTAACTTAACCCTATAAATGAATGGGTCCTATATCTTAATTACTTTTTTTTTTTTACAAAATACTCAAGCATCTTATTTAAAAATGAAAAATTATTAAGTATTCTTATTTTACTCCCTTTAACAATCTAATTAGAAGTCCTCCAAAGCCCAAAGTAGGATGTACCCAGCATGGTGCTGATGCACTCCATTCCAAGAAAAGCAACCATTTCATACTACTAAATCTAAAGTGTCATAACATAAAAAGTTCATGCACCTTTCAAATGGAGCTGATTCCTACCCCCCAAATCTTATCAACTCCCTCACCAAACTTGCATATAAATCCCCACTCAAAGCCTCTTGGTTGATTTAAATTCCATTTCTCCCCACACCACTCCAGCAGGTCAATTACAACAGCACATGTGCCAAAGAAATTAGTGGTTTTACTCACGCTCCCATTTTAAATGGGCACCTACTTGCAATTAAATCTCTCCAACAAAAAGTTTACCTGAGGCCATTCTTGCTATTTTACTAGAGGCCTAGCTTATTCTACCTGTCTCTGTGGTCTTGCCTCAGCTATAATGGCATACTTCCAAACAGCCTGGACGCCCCCAAACACCAGCTAACCGGACCTGCAGCCAACTCTTGCCTGTCACCCCGGGCAGGAAGCACAACCTAACATGTATACATTTGCAGGGGTGGGGAGGGGGGTGTGTGTCGGGGGGATGGGGACACAGATTACAGGAGAAAGGTTTGGTTGAAGACTCTCAACTTGGTAACAGAAGTTTTTTTTTTTTTTAACGAGGAAAACAAACCAACACTTCCTCCCTTACCTCCACCTTTTTCCAAGCGCGGGAACCTCCCAACCCTCCTGGAGCGCACCTTCAGAGCTTAAGGTCCCTCAGATCCCGAAGCTTCGGCCAGTTCTTGGTTTTTAGAACTCCCCGTCCTCTGGGAGAAATCAGAGGACGCCCGAAAGACTCGGGCCCACCCCGCGGCGCCCGGAGATCCTCCCCTACAGGTCCACCTTCCTCGCCCAAGGCTCCCGTTCCAATCCCGGAGGGAGAAGGGTTCACCTGAGGCCGCAGGGGCAGCCAATAGGAAAGTCCCCTCGGCCCTGCAAGTCGCCGCAATCCAACCCCCGCGCGACCCCCTTGGAAGGGTCCCCGCAGCCCAGCCCGCGCGGGCGCCTGCCGTCCACGCCGCGAGAAGCGGCGGAAAGGCCGCGCCTTCTCTCCCCTCAGGATTACCTCGCAGCGCGCAGCCGGCTTTGTGCTTCCCTCCCTCCTTCTCCGCGGCCGCCGGGACTGCAGCGGCCGCGCGATCCTCCACCGCCGCCTCTTAAGCGCCGCACGGCTCCAGAGGGGAGGGCAGAAGGGGAGGGGGCGTGCGGAGGGAGGGACCTGGGGCCGAGCCCTGAGAGGCAGGAAGCGGCGACACCTGGGTCGCGATGCTTCTAGCTCTCGCTCTCCGTTTTTAAAAATACAATTTAAACCCCTCTCTTTCCCCTCCCGCCCCGCGCCCCGCGACCGTTACCGGCAGGCGGCTCACGCTCTGGCGGGACTGGCAGAGAGCCCCTCGAGCGTCCCCTGGCCCCGCCCCTAAGGCTCCGCCCGTAGGCCCCCAGGCTCCTCTGGCTCCACCCCCACAAGCCCGCCCCTCGCGGCCCCCGAACGCCCCTGGTCCCACCCCTCGGGTCCCCGAGCGTCCTGGCCCCGCCCCTCGGAATCACAGGATGTTCCTGACCCCGCCTCCTCAAGGCCCCGCCCCCAACGCGGCCCCTCGGGCCCCTCCAGAGGCTTGGTACCGCCCCCTACGGCCCCCTCCTCTCCCGCCCGCACCAAGTCCCTAAAGCCGCGGCCGCGGGGCCCTACAGGCCTGGCCTCTGGGAGGGCCTGGTGCGGGGCAGCTGTCTGGCATCTCTTCAGCGTCCTCCTCCAGCTCTACAGCTTCGATCCGTTGCGTGCCTTGCGGGAGGGTCGGAGGAGTAAAAGACCCCGACGGAAGCTCGACTACGAGGGATAGGAAGGGCGCCTTGGAAATGCAGTCCGCCCAAACCTGAGCAAGGCGCCCCCCTCCCCCCACCGCCGGCCACACTCCTGAGGTTGAGTCGCAGCTTTCAGAGTCGACCTCGGCCGCCTACACTGGCTGTTGGGTCTTCAGCGGGAGGCCACTGCTAAGGTTCAACCTCCGCACACCCCTCACTGGAGGGGCCTGGATGTTCTCAGCATAGTTGCCTATGGGGGCGCCTCTTTCCCCCTACTCATCTCCACAGAGGGCCAGGGGCTCTCTTATCAGCTCCACTTGTACGCCTCAAGGGTCTTCACCCCGAATTTGGCCCCTGGCCTTGAGACCTTACGAGAGCTCATCTCTTGGAGGTGAAAAGTCAAGGCACTGCCAGCCTTGAAAATGAACTTGGGGCCCGGTAAACTTTGCAGGGAGGTGGATCTATCCACAGGTGACACTGGGCCACCCACCCCCTGCTGCCCAGACAAGACCTACCCTAGAAATGGACCTCCCAGCAACGCACACCTTTCTCTCCCACCCACGACTTGCACATCCCACCCACGACTTGCACACCCCTCCCGCATACGTGTCCTGCACGGGCACAAATCCACTCCCAAGTTCACCCTCTGAGCGACATTATGGTTATTCACGGTCTCTTGGGTCAACCCCACCCTAACACACAACAGCAAACTTCATTCCCCACCCTTATCTCCCTTCGTTTCCAAGGCTTTGGCGACAGTCCACTTCATTTCCTTCCTCCTCTGCAGACTCTTCTCTTCCCCCTCAAATACTTCGTGCCATCCCCCTCATCTTCATTCCCTCCTTCTTCCCTAAAAATGTGCTAATTAAAATGTAGTTTCCTCTTCCCACATATGAAGTGTGGAAAATGAATCTTGTCTTGGCACAAACTGTGATTCATTTATCCTCGCTTTCTCTCTCCACTGGACCAAAGCTATAGAAATTTTAGTCTACCACCATCTCCCATATGCTCAAAATCTAACCATGCCTCATGGTTTTTAAATACCCCTAAAGGATGGTGGGGAAGGCTTCCTGGCTTTGGGGAGAAAATATTTAGAAAATGCTTGGCCTGTCATTTTATTTGGCATTTTAAAATATCTGCAGTATTTGAGAGAGATATTGGGAGTGGCTAGATGTTTTCTTGCATTTAGAAAGCAAAAAATGAAAAAAAAGCTTGGCACGCATCAAGGTTAGCCGGTTTATGAATAGCCCCCCAAAAGTGTATTAGGGGTACATATCAGACAATAGTCTCCACTGCACAGGACGTTTGCCTGTCAGAGATCTAGAGCACCCCCCCCCAGCCCCAGCCCCAAAGGAAGACAAATTAACATAATCCATTTTAAGCATGTCTGATGAGCAATCCTTCCCGTGATCACTCCATTTCCCACAGTTTCTGGACAAAATGGATAAAAGATTTGCTTACCCGCTTAGGATGCAAGGCTTTCTTGTGTCCAGGGCAGTAGACGTGCGTGTCTTCTAGGTGTGGATTCTGCAGTGCTGCACAGAAACCCACTGCAGCCTCAGACCCGCGGCAGCGGCAGCTTCTCCCAACGCCGAGTAGTAAAGTGTGTGACTCTGGTAGAGACTCCACAATTACCATTAGGCGCTTGCTTATGAGAGAGGAGGCGGAATCTTTCTTAAAGGAATGGGTAGTGTTTTTCCTCTCCACTATTTCTTCATGAGAGGCTGAAAGGGTGGAAGCAGGGAGGTTTTTTGGACTGAGTACGGCAGTACAGCTGTGGGAGGTCAAGGTTAAAATTAACTGGGTGATCGAGGGACCGATTTAGTGTGAGTCAATGAAATGCTAGAAGCATTGGTTTTAAAGAGCCCTGCTAACTTCAAGCTCTGGGGTCCATGGCAGAAATAAAGTGATGTGCCTTGAAACTGACTAGTACTTTGTGTTAATAATTAATTTCGAATCATCGCTTTAAACTGATAACTCTACAAAGGGAGGTTATTTCATATTTAATACAAGAACACGAAAAGAATAATAAAACACACAATTGGGAACAAGAGTCAAGTCTCACTAATAAAAGCATATCTGCTATTTCAGTGAATATCAGTATTAGAAAATATTGTAAATCAACTGTACTTCAATTAAAAAAAGAAAATATACTATTGCCAGATCAATCTGTACTTGTAAAAATTATAGTATTATTTATAGAAAAAAAAACAATAAAAACCTAAACTAATTTAAGAAAATAATAGCTTGCTATTATGCTATTTCAGTGGCAATTCAAAGTTCAGCAAAATTAAGGAACTCATAGGCAGATTACTTTAAATGCATCCAAATTTACTATTTACACTATTAGAATGTGGTGTGTCCACACAGGAGGAAAATGAGTCTGCTTTATAACTTTAATTTTTATCTCAAATAATATTCCTTAATTTAAGCACTGAACATCTGAGATTTTTTTTCTTCAGTGGTAAATAAGGAGGTGTGGTCCCACAATATGAATAGAGAAAAATATGGAAAATATTCTGCAATTGATGTTTTTACACAGCTTTTGTTAACTACCAGTGATCTTGAGCAGGTAAGTAAACTTTTTTGTTCAATCGTCCCCTATTTTTTAAAATAAGGATGTTGCATTGAATTTTCCTTTAGCATTCCAAAATACTATGATTTTTATGACAAACATTTATATTTTTATTTGATGCATGTGTATTTCACTCTACACTCTGCTTCTCCTGAAAACTTGGATTAAAAATGTCTTTATTTTAAATGTATAAGCAGAGCTTATTATTTACAACTATTCCAAAACTATTTTGCAAATCACATATTGTTTTTGTAAAGTGAAAAAACTTAATTTTATCTGGCTTATGATTGTGTACCCAATTATGACCAATTTTCCTGCAGCAGAATCCTACAATATTGCTAAAAATACTGACTGACTGGAATACAAAATATATGTTTAATAGCAATTGGAACATCGTTAAAAAGAACTCATCAGATGGTAGAGTTGGAACAGAGTTTAGAGCTCACCGACTCCAACCCTGTAATTTCACAAGTGGAAAAAATGGAAACCCAGAGAAGCAAAATGGGGGCTCAGGGAAGTTAACTCAGTCTCTACTCTTCACATACACGACCCCATGGACTGTATCCCATGAGGATCCTCTGTCCATGGAATTCTCCAGTCAAGAATTCTCCAGAGGAGCTTCCTGACCCAGGGATCAAACCTGGGTCTCTTACACTACAGGCAGATTCTTTACCATCTGAACCACCAGGGAAGTGCCTTCACACACAGCAAATAAACAACATGTATGAACATACACACTGTTTCACAGACCCACACTGGGGCCTGAGCAAAACCTGTCACAACAACAAAAGAGTCTTTCACTCATTTTGTGTTCATGCAGTATAAACTAAAGACATATCAAACAAGTGCTCGTACTGTGTGTAAATATTAACACAAATATTGCCCAGTTTCTTCATCTCTTTTTATCTTGCTCTTCTGCAAGGAAGGCAGTTTGTCTATCAGGTGCTAATGGACAATGAATAAAATGGCTGTTATTTGTATAATTCAAAGCAACCCCTCAAAATTAGATGCATTTCTTTGTATCTTCCCCAAAGTACTGGCATAGTCTCTTATATAAAGGCACTTAATAGATACTTTAAAAAATGAATACACAAATTAATGAAATGAATGGCCCCCCAAAATATCCAGAAACTGATTACAAAGTGTTTTTGTATGTTTGTAATTTGCATTGTCTAAAACAACTGACTCCATTCTCTACCTCCTTTTTCTCTAACACAGTCATGATCTAAGAGAAACAATCTCCTTTCTGTAGAGCTTTTTAGGCATGCCTGATTTGTATTCTCCAATTAAATTGTAGCCACAAATCACCGCATGAACTCTGGGTAGATCAAGCAGTAGCCAAGACACTCTCTGCCAAGAGAACAGAAGATTAAGTTTCAGAATTCCAGTGCTCTAGTTCTAGTTGTGAAACCAACTGGTTATGTGACCTCAAACAAGTTTCTGGACATGCTTGTGCCTCAAGTTGAGCCATCTTTTAAATGGTAGTGGCGGATGATAAGACCTGCAGTCCCTACTTCATAGGGTGGTTATAGAGTTCAAATGATAATAAAAGAAAAAAATGCTTTGAACTTTTCAAAGCATTTTGTAAGGAAAGGTGTTATTACAGGCAGATGTATTTAAAATCAATTATCTAGTTCAAGGGACTTTACCCTAAACAACCTGTTTTACTACTTTACTAGTTCAGAAAGCAAACAGGTTTATCTCTCCCTGTGTATGCGTGCACTCACGCGCACACACACACACACGTATGCACCCTGCTGCTCCCAGTTTAACAACTTCTCAGCGTTGATGCTTTTCCCTTGGGCTGGGAAATAGCATCTGTAAAATGAAGAGCTAAGAATTTGTATAGAGAGCCCTCCACCATCATTTCCCCCCAAATTTACATTTTTGAAGCTCTCAGACAGAAAAGTAAACTCAGAGAAGCGCAACAGTCTTTTCATACTTCTTAATGTCATGTATTCTCTCAGTGGGGTTAGATGAACCATTCATTTGGAAACTTGGCCATGCTACATACATTTTGATCACCCCTTTGTGCCAAGTGAGTGTGGAAAGTATTTGGGGAACAGAGAGGGAAGGACTGACATGGAACTCATGCTAATGAGTTCCCCACTCCCCAAGGAGACATAATCAGAGTGATACTCAAGGATGTATCAACATATTTTAATAGTACTATGTGACCATATGGTTTATTTTAAAGGAATTGCCTCAGTTAAATGCCTGACAGTTTCTTATACAACTATTTAAGTAACCAGGCCTGATACATCTCAGTAACATTTATAAAATATCACCCTCAGAGTCTTCCCTTTTTCCCCAAAAGGTATTTATTGTCATTTATTCATTCTCCACTTGATGAGTCTTTTAAGATTATCATGCGGTTAGTTGCTAAGTTGTGTCTGACTCTTGAGACCTCATGGACTGTAGCCTGCCAGGCTCCTCTGTCCATGAGATTTTCCAGGCAAGAATACTGGAGTGGGTTGCCATTTCCTTCTCCAGGGGATCTTCCCGACCCAGGGATTGAACCCTGGTCTCCTGCATTGCAGGCAGATTCTTTACCAACTGAACTACCAGGGAGTCATCATGGCTAAACAAATAACTGCTAACACACAATGGCTAAACAAATAACTGCTAATACACAAAAAAACTAATAAACAGCTACTGTAAATAAGATATTCCAATAAGAGCCTCATACATAGTTAGGTTAAAAAAAATCATCCTATACAAAAAGTCAACTTACCAGTTTCTGTGTAGAGAACACAAAATGAATACAAAATATGGGCTTCCCTGGTGGTTCAGTGGTAAAGAATCTGCCTTCCAAAGAAGGAGACATGGGTTCCATCCCTGGTCTGGGAAGATCACACGCGTCACAGAGCAATGAAGCCCTTGTGCCCCAACTATTGAACTTGTGCTCAAGCCTGGGAACAGCAACTACTGAAGCCCATGCCTCCTAGAGCCGGTGCTCAGCGACAAGAGAAGCCACTGCAGTGAGAAGCCCAGGCACTGCAACCGAGAGTATGCAGCAACAAAGACCCAGCACGGCCAAAAACAAATAGTTTTTTTACATTAGCGCAAAATATGCAATTGATATGTTAAACCTAAAATACATGTTTATTATCATTACATGCCTTAAGATTTCGGGACCAGTCTTTAATGTATATATCTGAATTACATGATCTTAAAACTGGGTGTTTTACCGAGGAAACCAGAATTGAAAGAGACACGTGTACCCCAGTGTTCATTGCAGCACTGTTTATAATAGCTAGGATGTGGAAGCAACCTAGATGTCCATCAGCAGACGAATGGATAAGAAAGCTGTGGTACACAATGGAATATTACTCAGCTATTAAAAATAACACATTTGAATCAGTTCTAATGAGATAGATGAAACTGGAGCCTTATTATATAGAGTGAAGTAAGTCAGAAAGAAAAACACTAATACAGTATAGTAACGCATATATATGGAATTTAGAAAGATGGTGACAATGACGCTATATGTGAGACAGCAAAAGAGACACAGATATAAAGAACAGACTTTTGGACTCTGTGGGAGAAGGCGAGGGTGGGATGATTTGAGAGAATAGCATTGAAACATGTATATTACCATATGTGAAACAGATAATCAGTCCAAGTTCGATGCGTGAAACGGGGCACTCAAAGCCAGTGCACTGGGACAACCCTGAGGGAGGGGATGGGAGGGAGGTGGATGGGGGGTTGAGGATGGGGGACACATGTACACCCATGGCTGATTCATATCAATGCATGGCAAAAACCACTACAATGTTGTAAAGTAATTAGCCTCCAATTAAAATAAATAAATTAATTAAAAACAAAACTGGGTGTTTTAATCCTTACGGCACTATTTCTAGAATGTGATCAGAAACTATGTGCAACAGAATGACTTAGAGTGTTTCCTAAAATGCTGGTTCTTGGACTCTATCCTTGAATGAGAATCTTTTAGGCTGTGGCCCTGGATTGAGGGATTTTATAAGCACCCCAGGTAATTCCCATGTACACCAAATTTGAGTACTGCTACCCTACAGAAACAAGACAATGTAGAATCTCTGAGACAGGATGAGTGAAACACAGGTGGCTCCTTTTTTATTATGTGAGAAGGATTCAGAGAAGGACTAACCCTGGCTCCACTCTTTCTACACTGTAAACTTGGGGAAAAATTTTCATCTCTCTAGATCCTAGTCCTCATCTGTAAGATTATTCCTATTTGACCATGTTGTTGTGAGGATTGACATAACACAGGCAGAGTTTCTATTCTAGAGCCTGACCCGTAATGGAACTTATATATATGTTCATTCCTCTCTGTTCAAAAATGAGTTTCCAGGTGGTTCTTCTTGTCCAGTGTTTTAGTATGCTTGGTAGGGTAATATGAACTAGTAGTTTAATGAGAGCTGGAAGTATTACTTCCAGTACTGATAGTGTGCCAGTGCTAAATACTTTACATGCCTTACTTCATTTCATATCCACAATAATCCTTAAAGATAAGGACTATTATTATTTTCAGTTAAAGCAACAGAGGCTGATAGAGGATAAGTAACATGCCCAGAATCTCAGAGCAATGAATTAGCAGAGCTAGGATTCAAACCAGGCATTCTGACTCTAGAGCCTAACTGTTCATTATGCTGTATGTTTTGTATATTCTCTAAGTGGCTTAGATTCCAAAATAGGAGCCAGTCTCTTCGAAGGAATAAGCAACTGCAAAAATGGATTTTATAAACCTCCCAGAAATACAAACAAACGAATGTCATTCTTTGCCTATCTTAGAAGCCTTTGCCAGTTGCCTATAACAGAGCATGGCACCTAGAAGGTGTTCAGAAGTGTTAAACAGATATAAGGCAGACCTTTCATTGCACTTCCCAGGTGGTGCTAGTGGTAAAGAACTCACCTGCCAATGCAGAAGACATGAGATGAAGGCTCAATCCCTGGGTTGGGAAAATCCCCTGGAGGAGGGCATGGCAGCCCACTCCAGTATTCTTGCCTGGAGAAACTCATGGACAGAGGAGCCTGGAAGCTACAGTCCACAGTGTCACAAAAAGTTGGACACGACTGAAGCTACTTACACACACAGACCTTTCATCAGCACACTATTTAAGAAGCTCACATAGCTAAGCCCAAGTTTTAAATTTTCCAGAATTTCCAGATCAGCTTATATTCTGACATAATGCAAGTCACTAAATTTCAGAGCTACAGATAATCTTACCATTTGCAACAAACAAATGCACTTGTGATGAACTATGCACCAATTTGGCACTTAGAGGATTATTAAAAAAAAAAACAACCTTGAGACATAGCTAGCCAAAACCAACCTTGAGACATAGCTAGCCTATGCCCTAAACTTCTAGCTGGGAAATAAAACACAAATGCGTGAAGCAACCAGATTGTAAAATCACCACATATGAGATAATAAATGTGAAGTTACTAGAAAATAGTAAAGAATCAACAAATATTATCACCAATAATATATTATCAATTATTATCCATATTATTTTCTATTTCAATAATTATTGGTCTAATTGCTATTATTTATTAACAATAAGAAGAAATAGTAATTGTTATAGTAGTAGTAGTATAAGTTGCTCAGTTGTGTTCGACTCTTTGAGATCCCGTGGACTGTAGCCCGGCAGGCTCCTTTATCCATGGAATTCTCCAGTCAAGAATACTGGAGTGGGTAGCCATACTCTTCTCCAGGAAATCTTTCTGACCCAGGGATCGAATCTGGGCCTTCTGCTAAGCAGGCAGATTCTTTACTCTCTGAGCCACCAGAGATGCCCAATAATTGTTACAGCTACCATTTAGTGAGTGACTATGTGCCAAGGATTGTGCTTGGTGTCATATATATATATATTTAAGCATCTTATCAATCCTGCTAAATCAGTACCATGAATTGTATTTTTAAATGAGGAAACTGAGACTGAGAAAGGTTAAATAACGTGCCCAAGGCACACGTTTGATATGTATTCCAGTGTGTACGAACATTCTAAGTCGCTTCAGTCATGTGTGTCTCTTTTTAACTCCACGGACTGTAGCCCACCAGGCTCCTCTGTCCATGGGATTCTACAGACAAGAATACTGGAATAGGTCATGCCCTCCTCCAGCGGATCTTCCAGACTCAGGGATCAAACCCATGTCTCATGCCTCCTGCAGAATCAAAGTAAATAGTGTACTCAGAGAATCCACAAAGAGTCAGGGGAGAGAGAGATCAATTTCTGCTGGAGAAAACAGGGAGTATGAAGAGCCAGAATTGTGATGGGGGAAGGATGGAGCAGAAGGGCCTTTGGTGGTGGAGGTGGAAGGAGCACAGGTGTGTACGTGAGTTTCCTGACACAGGTCACCCAACACTTTGCTCAGGCCGTGCTCATGGTGATGGCATGACTTGGGTCTCTTCACTGAGCAGACAGGAGAGTATGAGGAATGTTGGCCAAACAGCAAGTAAACCTGTGGGCCTGGAATGAAAAGTTTGTATGGGGCAAAGTTAGAATTCATGTAGTCTCCAAACGTGACCTTGAACACTCAGCCTTTATTTACAGATGACTGGTTTAAGTAGCCCCACCTCCAGTTGAGATCTGGAAGATCCGCTCTAGGAGGGGACAGCAACCCACTCCAGTATTCTTGCCTGGAGAATCCCATGGACAGAGGGTCCTGGTGGGCTATGGTCCATAGGGTCACATAGAGTTGGACACAACCGAAGTAACTTGGCACTCACGTACATGCCACCAGTTACTTTCCATTAATACACTCACTTATTTTCACTCATTGAGACAATAGCATTATTGAACTCCTATTATGTGCCGGACACCTGGTGCTAGGGTTAGAGCAACGAATAAAGCAGACAAATATCTTTGCACTCAGGAAGCTTTCATTGTACTGAGAAAACACAGATGTTAATGTGTAAACAAGTTGACAGGTCAGGTTATTTCAGATGCTAAAAGACTAGAAAGGAAATAAAACAGACCGTTGACAATGACTTGTTTGGAAGGATGAAGAAAGCCTCTTTGAGGAGGTAACATTTGAGCGGAGGCCCAAATACCTGAAGCTCCCAGCCGGGGAGAAAACCAGGTCAAAGGTTATGAAGCCTGACAATCTTGGTATGGCTAGGAGATTGAGAACCAAGGACAAGGCACCCCATAGGTGGAGGGAGTGCTTGGGTGGGGAGGGCGGCTGAATCTTGTAGTTCTGGTAGATCAGGGTGAGTTTGAATTTTAGGAGGTTTCAAGCTAAGGAGGGGCTTTCTCTGGTGGCTTAGATGGTAAAGAATCTGCCAGCACTGAAGGAGACCTAGGTTTGATCTCTGTGTCAGGAAGATCACCTGGAGCAAGGAATGGGTGCCCACTCCAGTACTCTTGCCTGGAGAATCCCATGGACAGAGGAGCCCGGTGTGCTACAGTCCATAGGGTCACTAAGAGGCAGACACGACTGAGTGACTAGCACTACCACTACTACTACTTGAAATGAATTGAGGCCAGAGTGCACGTGGTGGGTAAGGGAAGGGAGGAAAAGAGAGAAATCAACCGAGAGTAATCTCCAAACCTTTGACCGGAGAATCTGGGTGGAGAAGGGCACCATATTATAGTCCAAGACAGAGGAGACATGAGAAGAAAGAAAATGACAGGTGAAAAGTGAACACTTCTGTTTGGTCATGTTAAGCTTGAGATCTGAAATTTTCCTGTTCGTTATTTTTTTCTGTTTATTCATCATTAATTTCCTCTCCATTGTTGTTGTTTGGTCGCCCAGTTGTGTCCGACCCTCTGAGACCCCATGGACTGTAGCACGCCAGGCCTCTCTGTCCCTCACCATCTACTGGAGTTTGCCCAAGTTCATGTCCATTGCATCGGTGATGCTGTCCAGCCATCTCATCCTCTGATGCTCTCTTCTCCTTCTTCTTCATAAGAATCTTCCAAAGAGCAAGAACTTTATCTTGTTCATTATTGGATCTCTAGAGTTGAGAACACTGACTGATGCAGAGTAGATGCTCAACAGCTATTGGGATTTGTTGACGCTGGTTCAGTGGTTCTCAAACAAACATTAAAACTACCTGGGAAGCTTAGAGAAAGTTTAGTATTAGTCCCCACCTGAACCTCTCCCCACCAGAACTCTGGGATTGCACTCAAGCAACTGCATATTTAGTCGGGACTATAGATGGGCTGCAAAGAGTCAGACACGACTGAGCGACTGAACTGAACTGAACTGAACTGATAGATGGGCCGGAGAAGGTGATGGCATCCCACTCCAGTACTCTTGCCTGGAAAACCCCATGGATGGAAAAGCCTGGTAGGCTACAGTCCGTAGGGTCGCGAAGAGTCAAACACGACTGGGCGACCTCACTTTCACTTTTCATTTTCATGCATTGGTGAAGGAAATGGCAAGCCACTCCAGTGTTCTTGCCTGGAGAATCCCAGGGGCGGCGGTGCCTGGTGGGCTGCCGTCTATGGGGTCGCACAGAGTCAGACACGACTGAGGCGACTTAGCAGCAGCAGCAGCATAGACAGGCAGTGGGAGAAGGCAATGGCAACCCACACCAGTACTCTTGCCTGGAAAATCCCATGGATGGAAGAGCTTGGTAGACTGCAGTCCATGGGGTCGCTAAGAGTCGGACATGACTGAGCGACTTCACTTCCACTTTTCACTTTCATGCATTGGAGAAGGAAATGGCAACTCACTCCAGTGTTCTTGCCTGGAGAATCCCAGGGATGGAGGAGCTTGGTGGGCTGCCATCTATGGGGTCGCACAGAGTCGGACACGACTGCAGCGACTTAGCAGCAGCATAGATGGGCAGTGATCTACAGTGTAAACCAGTGGTTGGAGCATTCATTCAACTATATACCTTAGAAACAACATTTCAGCACCATTGCAAAAGACTGAAAAGTATAGCTTTAAGAATTCAATAGTTTTCTCAGTGCAGTTAAAGTTTAAAGGTTTTTGAGACAAAACCATTGAAAGAATTGTGGAGTCACCCTTATCTCACTTGGCTTATATGCTCTCATTGGAGACCAGGAAATGGTCTCATTGGAGGGTCCTTCATGTGAAGAAAGATGGTGAGCTGAATGTGGGGACAATCCTCTTCTACCACATCTCCAAAGGGCATGTCCCACATCCATTTATGGGCTTGTGAAATGCCTTTACTTGGTGATTATAGTAAATGTGTGTTTTTGTCTGCACAGCATCTGTTCCCTTTTCCAAGAATGTCTCAGTCCTCTGTGGAATCTTGTTTCACCCCATTGCTGCAGTCTTGGCACCTTTCCTTTTCCTGAGCAAGGAATTGGCCTCAAGCTGGACCAACCAGATGTTCTTTCCCTCGCATTTAAATATTGAGTAAAATGACACAAAAACTTAAGGAGATCAGAGTTCATCTTGAAGGAGGTCCCTGAGGAGAGTGTGATTAGATACTGCTGCAAAGATCTTGCTTGACTTGGCTCTTGTCCTTCCCAAGACCTGATTCTTCAGCTTTCCTTCAATTTTATGAGCCGTGAGATTATTCTTCCAATAAATTCCTTTTGCCTAAGTTAATTAGACTGGTCTCAGTTGCTTGCAATATAACTCATGACACAGCAATTAAAAACTTTGAGATCTATAATTCGAGGTAAAGCCTTCAAACCAAATCCTTCCTGAAAACAGTAACACATTGACCCAAGTTTTCACCAAAATCTAAATGTCTGATAGCAGAGTCTGAACAAGCAGAGGAAAGTGAAAGCACTCTGTGGCTTGACATCACTTCTACCACTGAGGTAAGAAAGAAAAGGACGGCAGGGACATGACTCATTAACTCCACTTTACAAATTTTCCCTGAATTTACACATGAGATAAATACCTTGCTGGAAACTCTCAACATTTTTATTTCATGGTTTCTACTCAGCTCTACCAGCTCCTGAATTTCTGTCTTCAAACTAAACTTTCAGAGTAATTCTTTCCAAAGCAGGGCACAATTACTGGGACATATAAACCTAAGACATCAATTTATGAACATGAGAACTCATGATATTAAATTTAGTTCTCATTTCCCTCTGTGGCCCTCTAGGGGGAAAAAAGAACATCCTGTCCTTTTAATCATTTGGGTTAAATCCTAGTCATTTGTTGACCTCTCCTCTCCCCACATTTAAAAAAAGACCTATAACTCTTTAAGACTCTGAAAAAATGAATAATTTTTGTATTGTAAGCAATTTTTTTTTAACAAAGTTTCTCACAATCTCATTTTTAGTGATGGTTGGGATTAAGTCACAACAGATAGGATGCTGAACAAAGCCAAGCACATGCTGAATGTGAACCACACCCAGGAAGGATAAGATAAAATGGGTAACCAACAAGGACATACTGTATAGCAGAGGGAACTCTGCTAAATGTTATGTGGCAGCCTGGATGAGAGGGGAGTTTGTGGGAAAATGGATACATGTGTATATATATGGCTGAGTTCTTCTGCTGTAGACCTGAAAATATCACAAGGTTGTTAACTGGTTACAATCCAATATAAATAAAAAGTTTAAAAAGTTTTTAAAAAGCACATTATAGTTGAACAGGCCTAATACAAATGAAATCGAATCACTTGCAGACTATATGCAGTATAGAGTGTTGCTCAGTCATGTGTAGTGTCTGACTCTTTGAGACACCATGAACTGTGTAGCCTGCCAGGCTCCTCTATCCATAGTATTGCCCAGGCAGGAATACTGAAGCAGGTTGCCATTCCCTTCTCCAAGAGATCTTCCTGACCCAGGGATCATACCTGGGTCTCCAGCTTTGCAGACAGATTCTTTACTGTTTGAGCCACCAAGGAAGCTCATATGCAGTTTAAGTGGAGCTCAAATGTAAAGAACAGTATTGTTAATTAAAGCATTTTTAATTTTAATACTAGTCGCTGTTTGTGAAAAGCAGCCATGACAATATATGGTTATAAATCTGTACAGTCTGCCTGGACAATCATTTCCCTCTTAAATTGGAGGAGGTGGATTACCACTTTCATTATTAAAACATAAAACAATATTACAAGCATTTTTGCTTATAATTTTTGAATTGCTGAACTTTGAATTTTTAAATTGCTGAAGACTTACTATATTCCAGGTACGATTCAAAGTGCTTTATAATATAGATATCTCATTTAATCTTTACAACAATCCCACGAGATATTATTCTATTATTTTCCTGTTTAGAAACAAGGAAACTGAAACATTCAGTAATTTGCCTACGATCAAAGAACTGGTAAATGGCAGAGGCTGGGTTTGAAACCCAGACAATAAAATGACCCCAAAATCTGTTTTCTCAATCCCATCTCTCACCACCTTCCAACACTACTTGGCAAATTAGTGAAACAGCACCTAATTTCTCCTTCTGCCTGTACTTGAGCCCCTTCTAGCCCACATTTTGAATGTTTAAAACTACATTTTGAGAACTACCTGAACTAGGTAACCAAAATAAATAGACTTTCCAGATGCCAATTTGGTTGGATGTTAATTAATTGAATGGTGAGCCTTTCCAGGTGAAAGAGGAAAATGAAAAAGTTGACCTATAACTTAACATTCAGAAAACTAAGATCATGGCATTCAGTCCCATCACGTCATGACAAATAGATGGGGAAACAATGGAAACAGTGACATTTTATTTTGGGGGCTCCAAATTCACTGGAGATGGTGAATGCAGCCATGAAATTAAAAGACGCTTGCTCTTTGGAAGAAAAGTTATGACCAACCTAGACAGCTTCTTAAAAAACAGACACATTACTTTGCCAAAAAAGGTCCGTCTAGTCAAGGCTGTGGTTTTTCCAGTAGTCATGTATGGATGTGAGAGTTGGACTATAAAGAAAGCTGAGCGTCGAAAAATTGATGGTTTTGAACTGTAGTGTTGGAAAAGACTCTTGAGAGTCTCTTGAACCTCAAGGAGATCCAACCAGTCACTCCTAAAGGAAATCAGTCCTGAATATTCATTGGAAGGACTGATGCTGAAGTTGAAACGGCAATCCTTTGGCCATCTGATGTGAAGATCTGACTCCCTGGAAAAGACCCTGATGCTGGGAAAGATTGAAGGCAGGAGGAGAAGGGGATGACAGAGGATGAGATGGTTGGATGGCATCACTGACTCGATGGACATGAGTTTGAGTAAGCCCTGGGAGTTGGTGATGGACAGGGAAGCCTGGCGTGTTGCAGTCTATGGGGTCGCAAAGGGTCGGACTGAGTGACTGAACTGAACTGAAGTCTTTTCAGCGACCTGGACAGAAATTAACTCAGATTTTACATTAAGTAAAATAGTATAAATTTAAAGCTCTAAACCAAGTCAAGTCTCCAATGCATGAGCAAGGTCTTTAGATTTTAAATTCCCTCGGTTTCTAAGTTGTTAGAGCTGATTTGGGATGGGGGAATGGGTGGTGAGCTCTCACAGAAGGGGGTCCTTTCTCTGATGTGTGAGTTTTATCTCTGTACCAGAGAGATAATTGAGAGATCAGACTGGGGCATGAATCTCCAGGCAACCTTGGTGCAGAGTGAAGAACACTAAACAGCTTATTCTCAGACATTCCGAGACTCTGCAGATGCAGCGTAATTTCCTGAGCCCGTCTCCCTGCAGTCTAACCATGACACAGCATGCTTAAGCCCAGAAGGCGGGTAGTTTCTCTCAGGTTCTTAGTTTTTTTTTCTTTTCCTTGAAATGAATTGATCCAATCCTGGATCAATTAAAAAATTGATTCAGTTTTTTAAAGGAGCGCCAGAATTTCAGCAGGATGTACCTCTAACCGGGCGTGGCTTTTGTTTTTTTCTGGGAGTATGCCAGCCCCTCTTCTCTCATGTTTTTACTTTTTTTACATACAACATTAGTACTTTTATTACTGGATTAGCAATCCAAGGCATTAAAAAAGAGAGAGAATGTAGGGTGACCACAAATAGTCCCGCCCCTTGTGCCTTTGCTCTTTGAAGAGATAGGAGGGGAAAAAAAGGAAGTGATGGGAGCAGAAAACAAAGGCATGACTCCTTGCCTCTAATCTTGTATTTGTTGTGGAATATCAAAGGCACAAATAAAGGAGTGCAGACATACCTCAGAGATATCGCGGATTCTGTTCCAGACCATCAAGATAAAGTGAATACCACAATAAAGCAAGTCGCACGAAGTTTTTGGTTTCCCAATACCTATAAAAGTGTATTTACCTTATACCTCCATCTATTAAGTATGCAATAGCATTATGTCTTTGAAAAAAAGAGTACATACCTTAATTTAAAATTACTATATTGCTAAAAAAATGCCAACCATCATCTGAGCCTTAATAGTAATCTTTTTGCAAAAGTAACATCAAAGGTCACTGACCACAGATTACTGTAACAAATATAATAATACTGAGAAAGCTTGAAATATTGGAAGGCTTACCAAAATGTGTCCCTGAGACATGAAGTGAACAAATGCTGTTGGAAAAATGGCACCAATAGGCATGCTTGATGCAGGATTGCCACAAACTTCAATTTGTGGAAAAAAAAAAAACAAAACTATCAGGAAAGGGCAATAAAGCAAAGTATATCTGCAAAGGGGCTCAAAATTTTGTAGAGAAAGTGCTCAAAAGGCTACAGTCATGGAAGTAGCTGTGTGCAATGGAAAGCTCAGTAGAAGGATCAGCATGCTGCTTGGGTTCTACACTAGTTTAAGGAGTCTCAGCTTCTGTTTCCTTCTCTTAAAATGGGTGTGGGAATCAAATTATACATTCACAGACTTCAAAAGGGACTCAGAGGTCATTTGATCTGGGCTCTGATCCACTATAAGAATTTTTTCTACAGTATTTTTGACAGAAAACCAATCACCCAACTTCCCATGAAAGGGCCCTTGTAACCTCTTTATTTTCCTTATACTGAGCTAAGTTCTGTGTACCTCAGGAGGTACATCAGGACCTCCATTCACTGTTGGTGGTTCTCTTCTATGAAGTTCTGAATTGGCAAGTTTGATCACTACAGAGATAATACAGTGCTGTGGAAAGAGAATCAGGTGAGCCTGAGCCTGAACCCCATCTTGAGCACTTACCTACCTGTGAAATCTTGACCAAAGTTATCTTACTTTATGAGGAACTCCAGTCTAATGGAGAAATTGCAACCTACGCTACAAGTTTGTTGGGGGAGTTAGAAATAATTTATGTAAAATGCCTTCACATTGAGAGTGCTTTATAAAAAGGCTGTTAAAAGGATTATTTTCTTAGAATATAATAAAATCAATATTCATTGAAGCCTGAAGAATTTGTGGCATGATTTCATGTCCTTGTTACAATGGTTTGTTCTGAAGTTTTCTTAGCTTTCCCCCTTGTTCCAGTCATAAAAAAGCAACCACTTCCTATATGTTTCAATGCATTTCCCTTCCCAATAAATCTTCTCTTCCATGTACAATTAGAAAAGGAGGAAGGAGCTTGAATGTGGCCTTAATGAAATTGAAATTGTATGTGCATGTATGCTGACCAAATAGGAAAAAAAAATCCACAGTAGAGGTAGCGTTTAGTCTTTATTTTGAAACATAACAAGCTTTTGAGTTTTGAGCTGTAAAGGAATCATTTGCTTCTGAAATAAAGCATAGTTGCTAAAATGTGCACCAGAAGGAGAGATTGTGCAAAACAGAGAACAAGGTCACTTTCCTGAGGACGTCTGTGAATTTAGGAGTGAATTACCCAGAGTTGTGGATCCCACAGTCAATCAAAACTTCTAGAAAGTTTCCTTCGGAACAGACACTTCAAAGTGTCTCCTCTTGAATTTGGCCATTTAACTGTCAAAAATCAAAACATTTGACTCTTTGACCAAGTAAATCCACTTAAAATATACTATTTGTGTTGTGTTAAGTTGCTTCAGTTGTGTCCGACTCTTTGAGACCCTATGAATTGTAACATACCAGGCCCCTATATCCATGGGATTCTCCAGGCAAGAATACTGGAGTGGGTTGCCATGCCCTTCTCCAGGGCATCTTCCCCTACCAGGGATTGAATCCACGTTTCTTATGTCTTCTGCGATGTCAGGGGGGTTCTTTACCCCTAGCACCACCTGGGAAGCCCTAAAAGACACTACCCTACAGAAATCCTGTATAAGCATTTTAATGAGATAGTTACAAGGATGTCCACTGCCACGTGGTTTCCAATAGCAAACAGAAGAAACAACAATCTGAATCTTTAAACAGGAGAACAGTAAAACCTGTTATAATGGATCCATAAAACAATACTCTGTAGCATTGAAGAAGCATGTTGACCTTGATATACTAATCTGGCATGATGCCCATGATATATTGTTGAGGGAAAAAGTAGGCTGTAGAATAATGGACTGAGAGTAATGTCATATTTGTATATATACATACATATGTACGTGAATGAATTCATATTTGCATGTGTAAATATTTATGGCTGCTTGCCGGCTCAGTTGTGTCCGACTCTTCGTGACCTCATAGACTGTAGCCCACTAGGCTCATCTGTCCTTGGGGATTCTCCAGGCAAGAATATTGGAGTGGGTTGCCAGGCCCTCCTCTAGGGGATCTTCCCAACCCAGGGATCAAAACCAGGTCTCCAGCATTGCAGGCAGATTCTTTATTGTCTGAGCCGCCAGGGAAGACCAAGAATACTGGAGTGGGTAGGCTATTCCTTCTCCAGGGGATTTTCCTGACCCAGGAATTGAACCGGGGTCTCCTGCATTTAAGATGGATTCTATACCAGCTGAGCTACCAGGGAAGGGTAAATGAAAGTCACTCAGTAATGTCTGACTCTTTGCAACCCCATGGACTGTACAATCCAGGGAATTCTCCAGGCCAATATACTGGGTAGCCATTCCCTTCTCCAGGGGATCTTCCCAACCCAGGGGTTGAACCCAGGTCTCCCACATTGCAGGCAGATTCTTTACCAGCTGAGCCATCAGGAAAACCCCATAGGTTATAAGTTTTAGAAAAAAGTTTGGAATATATACACGAAACTGTTAATATTAGCATTTGTAGTTACTTTTGAGGGATGGGATAGGAGGACGAGAGACTTTAATTTTTGATTATAAATGTTTATATATTCAATGCTTTTACATGTGTACATACTATTCGCATCATTTTGAAAAAAAAAATGATGACATGAGAATAGCTAAATTCAGAAACATATATTTAAACTTTTAGTTACCTTTTCCTAAGTTTTAGGAGTCCTCACTCAGAGAACATGTTTTCAAGGGAAATTTATAAAGTTAATCTGTTTCCCTTCAATGAAAGATGAAAAAAGTCTCAGAATTGAAAACCTATCTTGTTTATTTCTCTCGAAATACACTCTCCTAAGCCCTGGAGACAAAGGAGGAGTCTGGAACCCCTGACATCCCAGGGTTTCTTCACACCTCTCCACTGCTTCTTTTGGACCTCAGATAAGGCAAAAAATTTAACTGAAGTGTGAGTGCGTTCCTTGAAAGGAAATGAGATTTGGTTATCAGATAGCTTTCCACAACATGATGTGTGTACTTGGAGTTAAGTGCTGGTCACTATGAATAAAGCTCTGCGACCCAGAAACTTGCTTTCTAAAGGTCAGCATTGGAAACATCTACCATTTTCCAAATGACAGTTCAGTTGATTAAAGAACAATGTTAATGAGCACTTGGGTTGATTTTTTTTTCCAACGGACCAAATTGCCTTCCACACAAAAATATTCTTCAACAACCAGACTGCATCACTAATTCCAGTTGGTTGCATCTTGAAATTACTCCACTAGTTGTAAGAGTTAGGGAACTAGAGGGTGTGATTGATTATGTTTATCAGTTTGTTCATTCACTTATTCATATATTTCTTCATTGTCAGCAGTAAAACATAGTAGTTAGCAGTTAGCTGGCAGCTTTGGAGTCATAAATTCTTGGGTTTGAATTCCTGGCCTGACACTGGTTTTAGAATCTTGACAAATGACATAACTGTCTAAGCCTCCATTCCTGATCTATAAAATAGGGGCAGTTATCAAAAAGTTGCTGTGAGGATTTTTAGAAGAACATTTAAAGAGCCTAGCATAATACCTGGTGGGGCTTCCCAGGTGGCTCAGTGGATAATGAATCTTCCTGAAATGCAGGAGATTCGGGTTAGATGCCTGGGTCAGGAAGATCCCTGGTATCCTGGCAACCCACTGTAGTATTCTTGCCTGGAAAATCTCATGGACAGAGGTGCCTGGCAGGCTGCAGTCCATAGGAAGAGACCAAAGCAACTGAGTACTCACACACAGTACCTGGTACATATCATATGCATAACCAAAGTTTACAACTGTCATTCATGAGTTTGTCATTAAAACATACATATATATTTATTTATTGAGTACATATGGTATGCCAAATTTGGTGTCAGAATTTGAATTTTTAATATGGTTAGGATTTGATCCTTGCTTTTAAGAGGGTTAAATTTAGCAAACTAGTACAACCATTATGGAGAACAGTGTGGAGATTCCTTAAAAAACTGGAAATGCCTTATGACCCAGCAATCCCACTGCTGGGCATACACACTGAGGAAACCAGAATTGAAAGAGACACATGTACCCTAATGTTCATCGCATCACTGTTTATAATAGCCAGGACATGGAAGCAACCTAGATGTCCATCAGCAGATGAATGGATAAGAAAGCTGGGGTACATATACACAATGGAGTATTACTCAGCCATTAAAAAGAATACATTTGAATCAGTTCTAATGAAGTGGATGAAACTGGAGCCGATTATACAGAGTGAAGTAAGCCAGAAAGAAAAACACCAATACAGTATACTAATGCATACGTATGGAATTTAGAAAGATGGTAACGATAACCCTGTATGCAAGACAGCAAAAGAGACACAGATGTATAGAACAGTCTTTTGGACTCTGTGGGAGAGGGCGAGGGTGGGATGATTTGGGAGAATGGCATTGAAACATGTATAATATCATATATGAAATGAATCGCCAGTCCAGGTTCGATGCATGATACTGGATTCTTGGGGTTAGTGCACTGGGATGACCCAGAGGGATGGTACGCGGAGGGAGGAGGGAGGGGGGTTCAGGATGGGGAACACGTGTATACCTGTGGCGGATTCATGTTGATGTGTGGCAGAACCAATACAATATTGTAAAGTAATTAACCTCCAATTAAAATAAATAAATTTATATTAAAAAAAATAAGAGGGTTAAATTTAGATCAGAGGTGAATTCAGGGGTTTCATGAACTTGGATAGGAAAAAAAACAGCAACAACCCATATTTATTTTTCACTAACTTCCAACCAAACTTTAACATCCTTTTAATTATGAATTTGGGCTTCCATGGTGGCTCAGTGATAAAGAATCTGCCTGCCAATGCGGGAAATGCAGGTTGCATCCCTGGGTCAGGAAAATCCCCTGGAGAAGGAAATGGCAATCTACTTCAGTATTCTTGACTAGGAAATCCCACGGACAGAGGAGCCTCAATTCAGTTCAGTCTCTCAGTCACGTCCGGCTCTTTGCAACCCCATGGACTGTAACACACCAGGCTTCCCCTGTCCAACACCAACTCCCGGAGCTTGCTCAAACTCATGTCTGTCAAGTCCGCGAGGCCATCCAGCCATCTCATCCTCTGTCGTCCCCTTCTCCTCTTGCCTTCAATCTTTCCCAGCATCAGGGTCTTTTTCAGTGAGTCAGTTCTTCGCATCAGGTGGCCAAAAGATTGGAGTTTCAGCTTCCAGCATCAGTCCTTCCAGTGAATATTCAGGACTGATTTCCTTTAGGATGGACTGGTTGGATCTCCTTGCAGTCCAAGGGACTCTCAAGAGTCTTCTCCAACACCCAGCTCAAAAACATCAATTCTTTGGCCCTCAGCTTTCTTTAATAGAGGAGCCTAGCAGGCTGTATAGTTCATGGGGTCGCAAAAGAGTAGAACACGACTTGGCCACTAAACAACAACCGTAAATTTATACAACAAATTACAGAGGTATTCACAATGTATGTGACCTTGTCATCCACAGAAATCATGGACATTTTCATAACACATTGTAATTTTGCAGAGATTTTGACATTTTATATACATACATCATTGCTTCAAAATTATAATAGTTATTAGACTCACTGCTGGCTCTGGGAATTGTGTTAATAAAGAAGCATATACATAACTATATCTCAAATTTATAACTTGACAGCTATATATTAGTTTCTTTATTTTGTGGTCCTATGTATTTTATCTTATGCATTTTAAAACATTGTTTTGAAATGCGTATATAACATACATCTACCATATATGAGTATATGGTAAATGTATGAGGATGTCCATAAAAACACTATTCAGAAAACTGAGAACAAACTACATCTTCATCAACAGAAGAATTAATAAACCAGTGGCAGTATATTCACACAATGAGATACCACCCAGCAGTAAAACTGAATATACAATCGCTACATTCAGCAACATGGGTGAATTTCATAAACATGATTTGAGAAAAAGAAACCTGACATAAAATGGAACATACTATATGACTCAATTTATATGAAGCTGAAAAACAGGCTAACTAATATCTGGAGTTAGACATCAAAGATAGTGTTTATCCTTTTGTGGGGTGATGGTTGGGATGGTGTGTGGGGCTTTGGGATTATTTATTGGTCCAGATGTTAGCAATGTCAGTGTGTTCACGTCATACACTTATTTAGAGTTGTTGTACTTTGATAAGGGGCTTCCCTGGTGGCTCAGAGGTTAAAGTGTCTGCCTGCAATGCAGGAGACCTGGGTTCGATCCCTGGGTCGGGAAGATCCCCTGGAGAAGGAAATGGCAACTCACTCCAGTATTCTTGCCTGGAGAATTCCATGTACTTTGATAAACATTTGCTTGAAAAAGAGACGTCCAGGGATTTCCCTGGTGGTCCAGTGGTTAAGACTTTGCCTTCCAATGCAGGAGGTTTGGGTTCAATCACTTGTGGGGAGGTAAGATCCCACATGCCTTGGGTCCAAAAAACCAAAACTTAAAACAGAAGTAATATTGTAGCAAATTTAATAAGCACTTTAAAAATGGTCCAAATCAAAAAAATCTTTTAGAAAATTAAAGATAAAATAAAAGGAGGGGTCCATAGACGTCACCAGGCTACCAAAGGAATTCACAACACAGAAAAAAATTAAGAATCTCTGGTCTAGGTGGAGACACAAATCCAGAGAAATTACTGTAATATGAGGTTTCATATATACCCTGGATGTTCCAGATCTTTCCTGATCCCGGTATTCTATGGATCTATAATTCATACTTTTTGGACCAAGAATCCAATATTTTTATATGGAAAGGGATGGTTACTGCAACTGCAGGAAAGGAACCACAAAGTACTGCGAAAGCACGGAGAAGGGAACCGTTAATCTTGCCAAGAGTGCTCAGGAAAGGGTCTCAGGGAGCGGGCGATATTTTAGTGGAGCCTCAAAGGATAAGCTGACTTTCAACTAAAGGACTTCCTGTCAAAGAGAGCAGCATCAGGAAAGAAAATAGGAAGCATGCTGTTTGGAGAACATTGAGTCATCTGGTGTGGCTGGATCCTGGGAAGATAATTGGGATGGTGGGGGAAGGTGGGAGATCCATGACAGACTGTGTGTCATGCTAAGGGGAAGCAACCTATGCTGGCTATTTCTTTCTGCTTTGTATTGACAGAAAAGACATAAAGAAAGGTGCCTAAAATTTAAGTGTGCAGCTTGATATATTTTCTCAAACTGATCACATCTGTTTTACTAGCACCCAGATCATGAGATAGGACATTAACAACATCCCAAAAGCCTCTTTGTGATCCCTACTAGTCCCAACAATGATTCCCAACTTTATTGATTGACATGTAAAAAGCTAATATTTAATGAATGTGACTTGATGAGTTTGGAGATATAAGTATACACCACTATCAAAGCCATAAACATATCCATTGCCTCCCAAAGTTTCCTCCCACTTCCTTTTTTATAATTATCTTTGTGTGTGTGTGTGTTGTGAGAAATTTTAACATGGCACACTCCCTTAGCAAATTTTAAGTGTACAAAAGAGTGTTGTTAGCTCTAGGAACTACATTATATAGTAGATTTCTGATGGTGGTTTAGTTGCTCAGTTGTGCCCAACTCTTTGCAACTCCATAGACTATAGCCCACCAAGTTCCTCTGTCCACAGTATTTTCCTAGCAAGAATACTGAAGTGGGTTGCCGTTTCCTTCTACAGGGGATCTTCCTGACCCAGGGATCAAACCTGCATCTCTTGTGTCTCCTGCTTGGCAGGCAGATTCTTTACCACTGAGCCACCTGGGAAGCCCCATAGTGGATCTCTAGAACTTATTTAACTTCGCAGAACTGAAACTTTGTACCCTTTGATTATCATATCCTCATTTC
Organism: Oryx dammah; assembly: GCF_014754425.2. Lineage (NCBI taxonomy): Eukaryota > Metazoa > Chordata > Mammalia > Artiodactyla > Bovidae > Oryx > Oryx dammah. The sequence continues at coordinate 29,417,293 of NW_024070198.1, read as the reverse complement.
ACCCTTCCTTGGCAACCACCATTCTACTCTATGCTTCTATGAGCTTCACTATTTTAGCTTCCATATATAAGTGAAGTTGTATAGTGTTTGTCTTTCTGTGTCTGGCCTGTTTTGTTTAACTAATGTTCTCCAGGTCTGTTCATGTTGTCACAAAAGGCAACATTTACTTTTTTTTAAGGCTGGATAAGATTTGATTATATGTATATATCACAGTTTCTTTATCATTCATCTGTTGACAGGTGAACAGGTTATTTCCTTTTCTTGGTTATTGAGAATAATACTACAATGAACATGGAAGCTCAGGAACTCTTTGAAATCCTGATTTCAATTTTTTTTGGGGGGTGGGGTGGGGATAAACACCCAAAGTGAGATTGCAGTACCATACAATAGTTCTATTTTTAACTTTTTGAGGAATTGCCATACTGTTTCCCATAGTGACTGCACCAATTTACATTCCCACCAACAGTGTAATAAGGTTCCATTATCTCCACATTCTCACTAACACTTGTTATCTTAGGGGTTTTGTTTTTTTTTAGTAATAGCCATCCTAACAGGTGTGAGGTGACATCTCGTGCTTTTGATTTGCATTCTCTCAAGATTAGTGATGTTGAACACCTTTTCACATACCTGTTGGCCATCAGTGTGACTTCTAACACCATAGATTGGTTTCCCTGGGTTTCGTGCTTTATTTAACATATGTACTATTTTGTGTCTGGCTCTTTTACTCATGTTTGTAAGTGAAATGTAACATCATTGTATGTAGTCATGGATCATTGCCACCTAAGTTTAAGCAGGGGAATGGCTTGACCTGATTTCTATTTTAGAAAAATCACTTTAGCAACTTGGAGGAGGGTGGGGTGGTAAGATAAGAGACAAGTCCCAAGCAGCTATCTAGAGCAATAATCTAAGTGAGAGATGATGAGGGCTTGACCCAGAGCTCAGTCAGTGGGAAAGGACAAGTGGCGGGCAGATCATAGTCACCCTGAGCTCCAGAGAAGCAATTCAAAACATACGTTCCATACAGTGTCCTTCAAACACAGAGGAGAGTGCTCAGAATCAGATCAACATTAATTGACCACGACATTAGTTTGTGTGCTTGTCAAGACTTAAATGAAACAAGCTATATCCCTCTAAGACTCTATTGTCATAGATGACAGGAATGAGACAGACCCAAAGCCAAAACAATGTGGAGAAATGAAGACTGTCCCTTGAGATGTTAGTGATCTCAAATGATATTGGAGGAGTTCTGCAGTTGAGCTATTTTTTCTTAAATTTCTGTTGAGCCGTGGAGCTTCAATCTAAAATATAGATTAGTTAGAAAAATAAAATCAAGATCGGAGAGACAACAGGAATAGGGGAGAATTTCAGCAGAATGTTGGGAGAAATTAGATGGCTGAGGGTATGAGATGGGTATGTAGGATGAAGAGATGGAGAGAGAGTTGGCAAAGCATGCAGTGAGAGCCTCTGTCTTACTGGTCATGCTTCTCAAACTCAGAAATGCATAACCCTGACAACTTGTCAGGAGGAACTTGAGTCACCTGATAAATATGGTACATCTTGCTGGAGTGTTCCCAGGGTTGAGGAGAAGGATGCCATGTATATAAAAGTAAACAACATATTATGGAGTAGAATATAAATTTTATGTGAAGTATCAAAATAAAACACCAGACTTTAAATAATTTTTTAGCCAAAATGCTTTCACATTCAGCCCCAGTGTTCCCCTTTCCATTCAGTACATGAAATTTAGAGGAGAAGTTTTAAGAAGCTTCATCTCAGCAGCGAAAAAAAAAACCAAACCCTCATCTCCTTCACTCCCAGCTCCATGCTGTACTCTACGATGCTAGGACCTCCACTGAGCTCTTTTCCAGACTGGGTGTTGCTACTCATTCAACAACATTCCTTCCTTTACTCATTCATTCCAACAATATTAAGTAAGAGCTTACCACACACCAGGAGCTGAGAGATGTTTTTCTCCTATATACTATCGTAAGCTCCAAAAAGGATTGTGCCTTAAAACAAACAAACAAACTTAGAGTTCCCTTAACATTTGTCAAATCTTGTATATATCAGATGTTCTGTTTGTGTTCTGTCTGTTTCATTAAATGAAATGGGATCTTTGCAAAAATCTGAGGAGGAATTAGGAGAGAGACAATAAAAGAGAGAAAATGGGATAAGCATGTGTGAACTAACTGCTAACTATTATGAATTACACATATTGTTTCACCTATGAACTACTCTGAGATAGGCTATACATTATATCCACTTTATAGCCAAGGAAATTGAGGTTGAGAATGAATAGTGTAACTTGTTTGAAGTAATACAGCTAGTGACAGAGCTCAGATTCAATCCCAGCTTTGTCTGGTGCTAAAGTCTATGGAGAACATTTATGGAAGTATAAAACGCATATATCCTTTGACCCAGTAATTCTACTTCCAGAGGAATTTATCCTCCTGATACTGTGATGTATAATAAGAAACATATATTTGGTCTACATCCCATTTCTGGCACATAGCTCCTGGACCTCTTGGCATTATCCGAGCGATGGGAGAAATAAAGATGTCTCTTGTTATGTTAATGAGGTGACTCCTGTACCACACCTACAAATGCAGTCTGGGTGCCAGTGAAGCAGACCATGTAATCAGAGGCCTGTGAGTCACAGCCCCTTTCCTCTCCCTGCCTTGACCTTAATCACTAGCAGACAGTGACCTTCATGCCTCTGTAAAGAAGCCTCCCTAAAAACTCAAGAAGGATGGGGTTCAGAGGGCTTCCTGCCTGGTGAACATGTAGATATCTGGAGATTTCAGAGCACATAGAAACTTTGCACTCTTTCCCCATACCTTGCCCTATGCACCTCTTCTGTCTGGCTGTTAGTGATCTGTATCCTTTTATAATAAACCAGTATTCTAGTAAGTGGGCTGCCCTGATGACTCAGTTGGTAAAGAATCCGCCTGCAATGCAGGAGACCCCGGTTTGATTGCTGGGTTGGGAAGATCCCCTGGAGAAGGGAAAGGCTACCCACTGCAGTATCCTGGCCTATTGTCTGTGGGGTTGCAAAGAGTCAGACACAACTGAGTGACTTTCACTTTACATTCTAGTAAGTAAAATGTTTCTCTGAGTTCTGTGAGGCTGCTCTGGTAAATACATTGAACCCAAGGAGGGGGTCATTGTAACTTTGATTCTACAGTGGTCAGTCAGAAGCATAGATCAGAAGCATTTGGAATTGTGATTGGTGTCTGAAGGGGAGCACTGGGCCCTTTAATCTGTAGAATTTGATGCTGTCCCTAAGGCAGAAGGGACCTCCCTGGTGGCTCAGACGCTGTTTACAATGTGGGAGATCTGGGTTCGAGCCCTGGGTTGGGAAGATGCCCTGGAGAAGGAAATGGCAATCCACTCCAGTACTATTGCCTGGAAAATCCCATGGACAGAGGAGCCTGGCGGGCTGCAGTCTATGGGGTCGCAAAGAGTCGGACACGACTGAGCGACTTCACTTCCCTTCACTTCACTTCTAGGCAGGTGTCAGAATTGAGTCAAATTGTAGGGAACTTGATTAGTGTCAAAGAACTGCTTGGTGGTATGGTGAATACCTACCCTCCTCCACATTGTAAATTGGGTTTAGAACTGTTAATCCTGTAGATATTCTGAAATAAGTGGTTAAATATATAAATACAAGAATGTTTATTTCAATGCTGATTACAATAACACTATACTGAAAATTATCTAAGTGAAAGTGAAAGTGAAGTTGCTCAGTCGTGTCCGACTCTTTGTCACCCCGTAGACCGTAGCCCACCAGGCTCCTCCGTCCATGGGATTTTCCAGGCAAGAATACTGGAGTGGGTTACCATTTCCTTCTCCAGGGGATCTTCCTGACCCAGGGATCGAACCCAGGTCTCCCTCATTGCGGGCAAACTGTTTAACCCCTGAGCCAACAATCCTTTATTGGCCATTTGGTTGAATCACTTAAGGACCATAAGAAGCATAACTGTGTATACTGATATGGAAAACTTTTCAAGATATATCAGTAGTTAAAGAAAAGCAAGTATAGAACAGCATATATTATTTGATTACATTTTACCTTTTTAAAAAAACAAATGCACAAATCATATATGCTTGCGTATATAGGCACCAAAAATTCTGGAGAGAATCACCAACAGAGATTACCTCTGAGGAAGTTATGTGATATTCTGCTCAGGTGGGAATGAAGAAAGAGGTCTCTCTCTCTTTTTTTTTTTTTTCCACTTTATTTTCTTTACAAACTATGTGAAAGTAAATTTTAAAACATGACTGTGTATTACTTTCATAATGAAAACAAGTTAGTAAATTAAATAAAAATGAAGCCTTTTTAATATATCATGACTCATGGATAAGTAAAAGTTCCAGGGACAGCGAAGCTGTTGGGAAGAGAGTTGAAAAAAAGCATAAGGAGCTAAGGGGCAAAAGAATCAAGGAAAAAAAAGAAAAGAATCAAGGAAAGGGAAAATGGTAGCATTAAGGAAGCTCATGCCAAGGCTTTTGTTTTTTTGTTACTTTTTATTGGCTCAATCAATAGTGTGTCATGGTTCTGGGAACTACTAGTCCAAGATCAAGGTGTCAGCAGGGTTAGTTCCTTCTTCGGGCTTGGGGGAAGAAGCTCTTCTACGCTTCTTCCCTAGCTTCTGGCAATCTTTGGTATTGTTTGGCTGGTAGATCTCTGCCTTCACGTTCACATGGTATTCTCCTCGGGGGTGTGCCTGTGTCCAAATTTCCTCTTTTTATAGAAACATGAGTCATATTGAATTGGGGACCCATCTTACTCTAGTGTGACCTCTCCTTAATTAATTGTGTCTGAAAGGGCCCTATTCCTAAATAAGGTCACATCTGAGGTCCTGGGAGTTAGGGCTTCAACAGATACATGTTTCAGCCAGGAGGGAGGAAACACAATTTAACCCATGAAAGCAGATGTCGACTCAAAAAAGATACAACTTGAGAGTTGTGAGTTAAGTTTTATTTGGAGCAAAATGAGAACTACAGCCGGGTGGGGAGCATCTCAGATATCTCTGAGAGACTGCTCTAAAGAGGCAGTTGGGGAAAGTCAATATATAAGGTTTTGGTGAAGGGGGAGTTCAATGCCATGAAGCACTCATTTTACAAAAGATTTTTGTTAGTCAGGAGGATCTGATGTCACCATAAAGGGATTTAGAGCTTCTCTAGATATGAGGAGATACAAGAATTGAGATCATAAATCTGTTCCTAGGAACATCCAACTATCTAAAGATTCCCTGGAGCACAGAGTACTTCACTCTATCCTGAACTCCCACCAGATTCCCTGGAGCACAGAGTACCTCACTCTATCCTGAACTCCCTCAGGGGTTGTTGAAGGTCAACAGCTATAGCAGCATGGGGTTCAATCTCCGCAGAGGCAGATGGCAGATGTTCAGTCATGGGCAATGCTCTTGGTAAGTGCCAGTTTGTAGTTGACACACACAGATATAAACATGTTTATAATCTGCGTCATGTGCAAAGATTTGAACTTTAAGATTTTGGATTTCTCCGTTTTAGAGATAAACCAATTTTTTCCTGTGAAATAATCAACATACTAGTTTTCACGTTTTGGTCAAAATCATATTTTATGCAAGGGAACTCTGGGAATATTGACAAAACTGGAAAAACACATATCTCTAGCTGATTGAAGATCACTATGAGCTGAGTGGAAGCCTGAGAAATTCAGAGGCACAATATGTAAATACTTGGTCTTGGATTTCTTTCATTTGTTGTTGACTAACCCTGTTTTAAAGTGGATGCTTTTTCCTGCCTCAATGCTCTCAGATTTTACCAGTGAATCTCACAATTACACTGCAGTATAATGAGACTATAGTCACATTTTGAACTGTGTTCACATTTTGAACTGTGGTGTTAGAGAAGACTTTTGAGAGTCCCTTGGACTGCAAGGAGATCAAACCAGTCAATCCTAAAGGAAATCAGTCCTGAATATTCATTGGAAGGACTGATGCTAAAGTTGAAACTCCAATCCTTTGGCCACCTGATGCAAAGAATTGACTCACTGGAAAAGACCCTGATGCTGGGGAAGATTGAAGAGGGAAGGAGAAGAGGCCAACAAATGATGAGATGGTTAGATGGCATCACTGACTCGATGGACATGAGTTTGAGCAAGCTCCAGGAGTTGGTGATGGACAGGGAAGCCTGGCATGCTGCAGTCCATGGGGTCGCAAAGAGTCAGACATGACTGAACAACCGAACTGACTGATAATGAGACTATAATAACTGTATGTCTGCTTGTAACAAACTGTGTACAGTTTGTTAAGGACTTAGATACTTACCATTTCTTTCTCTCTCACTCTCCTCTTTCTTAATTTTTCAAATAAAAAAATTACACAAAATATACACATTAAAATTAAAAATTACACATACCAATAACCAAATTAAAAATACACATAACAATAGCCAAATTAAAAAATGCACATAACAATAACCATCCTAATCATTTTAAAGTGCATAGCTCAGTACTGTTCAGTACCCTCATTGTTTGCAACCAGCCTCCAGAACTTTTTTACCTTGCAAAACTGAAACTGTACTATCCATTAAACAACAGCTCCCCATTTTCCAGTTCTCCAAGGCCCTGGCAACCACCATTCTACTTTTTGTCTTTATAAATCTGACTACTCTAGATACTCATATAAGTAAACTCATACAATATTTGTCATTTTGTGTCTGGCTTATTTTACTTAGTATAGCATCTTTATAAGTTATCCATGTTGTAATCTATGTCAGAATTTCCTTCCTTTTTAAGGCTGACTAATATTCCATTGTGTGTGTGTGTGTGTGTTTGTGTGTGTGTCTGTGTATACATATATATGTAAATCACATTTTATTTACCCATTCATCCATTGGTAGACATTTAGGATACTTCCAGCTTTTGACTATTGTGAAAAATACTACTATGAACAAATATGAGTTTACAAATATCTCTTCAAGACTCTGTTTTCAACTGTTTTGGAGATGTACCCAGAAATGAAATTGCTGAATCACAAGTAATTCTTTTTTGAGGAGCAGCCACACTGATACAAGGCTTTTAAATTGTTCTATACTTACTGCTTGGTTCAAAATATAGAAGGCAAGAGGTGGCTATTTTTCAACATATAAACCACACAACATCCAGGGAAGTAGCCTTGCCATCAGTAAAATCGAGAAGATTTTTTAAAAGATCTCTGATCCTACAGCAAATGTAAGAGTATGCTCCAGACTGTTTCCTTGAGAAGAGAAGGGAAAGCAATTACTGACTAAGTTGCTTAAGGATCTAAGTATTTTCTGCTGGGAAATATTTATTCGTTTGGTAGAGCTGCAAGTTCTGGGGAGTGCTCTCATTAGAAAACAGCTGATGATTCCAGGAAAACTTGGAAGAATCACCATGGTGATGGGGAGTGACCCATTTAGAGTGTAAGGCCTATTGTGGGTTGAACTTCAAAAGATGCCTGTATAAAAGTTCCTCTTTCATTTTTTGTTGGACAGATGATGTGAAATGAGGTAACATTATTATTATTATCTCCATCTCTCTTGCAGTCTGATGTGCTAGGGAGATGCCTTCAGCGTCTAGTACTGGCTTGGTTATACCTTGACAGCCCTGTGAGTTGAGCAGACCACTTAACCTCTCTAGCCTTTGAGGGTTGACCTAAAGACCCTCTAAAATCCCTTTAGTTTGTGGGTTTACTTCTATGCATACTTATAATTGCTTCAGCTTCTTTTTGTTTGCCACTTACTTTCTCTGGAACTTGGCTATTAAGCAAATCCACTTAATCAGATACAATGGAAAATGAAGAAATAAGCCGAAAGGTGCTGAATGGACAAGCACGGCATCAAAGCTAAAGCTCCTTCACCTTATTGCTTTCCTGGGACCTCAGGTGCACAGAGTTGATCTGACCATACTCAAGGGTCAACTCGTCTTTGATGGTTAGTCTGGACCTTGTTGGAGAAGGCAATGGCACCCCACTCCTGTACTCTTGCCTGGAAAATCCCATGGACGGAGGAGCCTGGTAGGCTGCAGTCCATGGGATTGCTAAGAGTCAGACACGACTGAGCGACTTCACTTTCACTTTTCACTTTCATGCATTGGAGAAGGAAATGGCAAGCCACTCCAGTGTTCTTGCCTGGAGAATCCCAGGGACAGGGGAGCCTGGTGGGCTGCCGTCTATGGGGTCGCACAGAGTCGGACACGACTGAAGCGACTTAGCAGCAGCAGCAGCAGCTGGACATTGTTAGTGTTTCAGTTGTTAGTCTGGACAAGGCCCTTCTCTGTTTAATCTCACTCTATTTTCTTCTCCTTCATCTCATATCCCATTTCTCATTTCTAGCACTGGGTTTGGTGGTATAGATAGACTACTGTATTAATATGTAATTCTAATGGCAATGTTTTTGGGATGGACAATGGTTGTTATCCCCATCTTACATGTGGGGACACCAAGGATTCTGGGGTTTAAGGGGCAGGGAAGAATTTCAGCCCAGCTAGATAGATCCAGAATCTACACCCCTAAACACTACATCATTTAATCAAGAAAACTTGTTTAAAATACAATTTGTCTCTAAGTTATTTTGAACTGCATGTGGGAAACTCCCCCTTCCATTCTTCAAAGAAAATGTTAACAGATCTATTTTGAGGCACTTTGCTTGTCTTCATTAATCTTTTGCAGAACTTGGTCACCAACTCAGGTCACTGTCTCTTTGGATTTCCTTTTCCTCCATTCCATTTCTTGGGAAACTTGGAGTTATAATTGTCAGCTTGGCCCTTAACTCTATTGCTTGCTGGGGACATAACTGAAATACTACATGATAGCATTTCCTCTCCATAAACAGAACACCTTTCCTCTCACATTGTATTCTTCATGAATCTCGCTTGTAAGAAGATGATTGTTGACGTGCAGAATAGCTCTTGAAGTCACATTTCTACCCTGAATGAACAGTGTGCTGCTGGTGCTGCTAAGTCGCTTCAGTCGTGTCCGACTCTGTGCGACCCCATAGATGGCAGCCCACCAGGACAACCCTCTCCCTGGGATTCTCCAGGCAAGAACACTGGAGTGGGTTGCCATTTCCTTCTCCAGTGCATGAAAGTGAAAAGTGAAAGTGAAGTCGCTCAGTCGTGTCTGACTCTTAGCAACCCCATGGACTGCAGCCCACCAGGTTCCTCCATCCATGGGATTTTCCAGGCAAGAGTACTGGAGTAGGGTGCCATTGCCTTCTCCAGAATGAACAGTGTAGAGATTTATAATAAAATGGAGTGTATGTCACCTTGAAGGTAAATCCATCCCAAACTGATGGTTAGCTAACGTGATGGCCATTTGACATTCTTGGCGTTCTTAACACAACTCTGATAGGTGATGGGCCCAGAGAGATTATTGGCATTGGCTGTATTTTGTTTGTGAGCCCTGGTGAGAGGGAAGGACATTCCTGAAAGAGTTGCAGGGGAGGAAGAGGTTAAGGGCTTGGTTGATTAAAAAGATTCTTTCCACATTTGTCTGAAGATGGACTGGCAGGATGGAGGGTTCAGATCATAACTGAGAGGGGAGAAACTACAAATATTGATGATGGGGATGATGATGATGAACTTTGGATCCAAGGTTTAAGGTGAAGATAGAATGAGAGAATGACTTTTGAAGGAGGTGATTGAGAACGTCTACAGTGGGACTATGTGAAGGTGTCTCCGTCTGGCTGAGTGGTTCAGGATTTTACTTCCATGTGGAGACGCAGTACCCTGGGGTGGTCCTCCTGACTAGTGCCAAGCATCCATGAATCCAGGCCAGGGCCACACCCTACCTTTAGAGGCATCTCTTTTCTATCTTTTTCCGAGTTTTAAGGCCATGCTATTACACAATTTGGACATAACAGCCAGAGATAACTTTCTGCTTGAAACAACTGTATTTTTTATTGGATAGGTTTGACTAAGTAAAAGACTTCTTTCTTCAAGTGAGCATTTTTTTCTGTTAATTGTAGAAAGTCTTTGCAGAGACATTTTTGCAAATGATGGAATCTAACACTTCCCCTAAGAGAGTGATCCCTAAGAATTCCCAGACCTTACAAGGAAATCGTGCACCCCTAGCATTAAATTCATTAGAGTCCCATCAGAGCATTCTAATGCAATTTTTATGAAGTGTCTTTTATTTTGTACTTGGTTCTTCTGTAACAAATGAGTCATTGATTTTCAAAAAATTTTAAATATATCCAGAACCTTTTTTTTTTGGGTTTTGTTTTGAACAGCCACTTAGACGCCAAAACCAGTAACCCTGTCCTGTCTCCCTGCTGCTTTGCTGTAAAGAGAGCTTTCCTCTAAATGGATCACCATGGTTCTGCTGACAAGGAACCAGCCAAATTGTTGACTAGGTGAAAGAAACGCCTCACAAGTCTTTGTAAAATGTGGCCCAGCAATTATTATTTAACACTTGTGTGCTCTGTTCCAGGAAGGCCTGAAAACAACAATTTAAAAAAGAATTTTAGGGCTAATCTCAGATCTCTTTGTGATTTATAAGGTATTCTAATCTTGGGTTTGTTTGGAAGCCTCTCCACGTGAGTTTAAATAGGGAAGCTGACTGGAGCCTCACCATAAAACTGTGGTTGGGTACAATAAACCGCGGAGGATTTAGTCAAAGACAGATTCACTTGATGCCAAATTCTTTTCTCTCATCCAAGAGTGGCCAACGAGACCAAGGGTGGGAGTGGGAATTCACCAGGGTTTTTCAACAAAGCATTCCAATAAATTAAAAAACAAACAACCTTTGTTAGAATGAAAAAAAAAAAGTGTTTGTAAATGCTGGCTTGTTAGAGCGCCCTCATGTGTCTCAGTGTGGTAATACCATTTTGGGGCTTTCAAGGTGCAAAAAAAAAAAAAATGCTCTTCTGAGTCACTCCAACACTGTTGAATGACGTTCTGTTCCTTCCCATTTGTTTCCAGGGCCACAGAGGAAGCTCCTTCTTGTTTAGGTGGTGTTAGAACTTCCAGTGTGATGATTATTTTTTATCAGAGGCTGTAAGCATAAACGACCTCATTTTTCAGAGTCTAACATGCATATAGCATGTTCAGTTAAGTACCTACTCCCGGCTTCCCAGATGGCGCTAGTGGTAAAGAGCCCACATACAATGCAAGAGACATAATGAGACTCGGGTTCAATCCCTGGGTTGGGAGGATCCCCTAGAGGGCCTGGCAACCCACTCCAGTATTCTTGCCTGGGGAATCTTATGGACAGAGGAGCCTGGTGGGCTACAGTCCATAGGGTCACAAAGAGTCAGACACAACTGAAGCAATTTAGCACGCACCTGACTGTATTAGTCTAAACTAAGAACTGGCATTGGTGGTATGACACTGAGCTTAGCTTCCAGAACTCATCAAACATACACTCAGAAAAGGTGAAATTTACTGCATAAATTAAATTCTACCTCAATATAATATAAACTATACCTTAATAAGCCTCACATAAAAAAATTTTTCAATTCCTAAAAGAATCACCATGGACTTCTTCCAGTCTACAAATCCCTAACCCTTCTGGGTTAACAAACTCTTGGCTTCCTTTTCTTTGCCCATCTGTAAAAGACACCAGGATGAACTCTTATGAGTCTGCAAGTTCCAATCCATTTCAAAGCCCCAGTGGGGCCAGGCTGCATTCCAAGCAGTCCACTCCCTGACTCTGCCATTGTGCCTGAGAAGGAGTGTGCAGTGACATGGAGCCTCCGTGGCATTTAGATATTGAAAAGGAAAACTTCAAAGTTCCAGGCCGGTGCTAACTCTGTTACCAACAAGGGGGAACCCATTGAGGGGAAAGGAGAGCTGGGCCCTGAAGGCAAATTCGAACTGTCAGTTTGCTGGCTTGCCTCCTTGGCAGATAACAGCCAGAAGCCTTGCCTTGTGCAGACCATTGATTAGTCACAAGACTGAATGTTCCACCCCAGGCAGCGCCCAACATCTGATTCTAAAGCAAACAGCTTTGATTCAGTGACTCCCAAATGTTCTACCCACCCTTTTCCCCAACAATGGTGATCCACAAATGTTAATCCAGGCCAGTGTTCTTAAACTTTTGTGGGCTCAATTATCCCCTACCTTGCTAAGACCTAATTCTTATATGTTCTCATCACACCCACACATAAAAGTAACTATGTGAGGTGATGGATATGTTAATTAGTTCAGTTATAGTAATCATTTCACAGTATATACATTTACATTAAATCATCACGATGTATACTTTTTAAAAATCACATTGTACAACCTAAATATATCCATTTTTTTACTTGTCAATTACACTTCAGTGAAGCTCAAAAAAAAAAAAAAAAAAAAAAGAGGTAATAATCAACTAAGGAGGATATTTTCTAAATAACAGTTCCCGGGCTTCCCTTGTGGCACAGCTGGTAAAGAATCTGCCTGCAATGAGGGAGACCTGGGTTTGATCCCTGGGTTGGGAAGATCCCCTGGAGAAGGGAAAGGCTATCCACTCCAGTATTCTGGCCTGGAGAATTCCATGAACTATACAGTCTATGGGGTCGCAAAGAGTCGGACACGATTGAGTGAAAAAAAAAAATAACAGTTCCCAGCACCCACCCATGCCTGAGGTTCCAGTGCAGTAGGTCTTAGAGTAGTCCCTGGAAAATGCATTTTAAAAATTGAATATAAGTTTCAGGTATGCAACATAGTTATTCAATAGTTTTATGGCTTATACTCCATTTAAAGTTATTATGAAATAATGGCTATATTTCCCTGTACTGTACAATATATCCTTGCTGCTTATTTATTTTGTACAAAGTAGTTTTTATCTCTTAACCCCCTACCTGGAGAAGTCAATGGCAACCCACTCCAGTACTCTTGCTTGGAGAATCCCATGGACGGAGGAGCCTGGTGGGCTACAGTCCATGGGGTCACGAAGAATCAGACATGACTGAGTGACTTCACTTTCACTTTTCACTTTCATGCACTGGAGAAGGAAATGGCAACCCACTCCAGTGTTCTTGCCTGGAGAATCCCAGGGACAGGGGAGCCTGGTGGGCTGTTGTCTATGGGGTCACACAGAGTCGGACACGAATGACGCGGCTTAGCAGCAGCAGCAGCAGCAACCCCCTACCCTGGTCCTCTTCCCACTGGTAAAAACAAGTTTGTTCTCCATATCTGTGAGTCTGTTTCTGTTTCGTTATATTCATTCATTTGTTTTATTTTTTAGATTCCACATATAAGTGATAGCACAGTGTTTGTCTTTTTCTGTTTAATTTATTCCACTAAGCACAATACCCTCTAGGTCCACACATGTTGTTGAAAATGGTAGAATTTCATTCTTTTTGTGGCTCAGTAATATTCCAGTGTGTGTGTGTTTGTGTGTGTGGCTCACATTTTCTTTATTTATTCATCTGTCTATGGACACTTGGGTTGCTCTCGTATCTTAGATGAACACTGAGGTGTATGCATCTTTTCAAATTAGGGTTTTTTGTTTTCTTCAGAGATATACCCAGGAGCAGGATTGATGGATCGTATGGTATTCCATTTTTAGTTTTTTGAAGAACCTGCTTGTTTTCCATGGTGACTGCTCCGATTTACATTCCCACCAACAGCTTACTAGGGTTCCCTTTACGCTACATGCTCAAAAACTGCATTTTAAAAAAGGACCTCGGATAATTCAAACGTAAGAAGTCTGAGAACCATACATTAAAAAATGATGATCTAAAGCCTAGAAAATGTTTATTTTTAGGCTTTTGCTTTTACTTAAGAAAGTTTAACATTTTACTTTAAAAATATTTCATCTACAAAGTGGTTGAATAGCACTGTGATTAAGAATGAGACTCTGGAGCAGGGTTCCTGAGTTCAAGGCCCACCTCTACCTATTTTTATCCATGAGGTCTCAGACAACTTACTTAATCTCTCTACATCATGTGTGTAAGCGGGGGTAAGATCAAATAAGCTAACACTTAGAAGGCACTCAGAACAGTGCCAGTAAGCATTAGATAAACATCAAGTATCATTCTGTCCAGATCAATAAAGACTGAGGGGAATATTGCAAACTGTGAACAAAGAGAGTTACTTCAAAGAGCTTTTCATTTCAAGCATGGACATCTCCAAATATTTCAAATGGTAGGGAAATTATAACCACCTTATGCTTGCCAACTTTCCAGCATTCCTGATTTCTTTACCCTGTTTTCAATATTTAAACATGTAAGCTGGAAAAAGAAAAAGCTAATATTAGCAGCACCTTTCTTTGACTGATTAAGAAGCTTAAGACAGCTCATATATTAGCTTGTTCATATTTAGAAGTTGTACATAATTTTGGTGATTCATTTTTAAAAAATAATTTTATTCGTGTATTTATTTATGGCTGTGCTGGGTCTTCATTACTGCACAAGCTTTTCCCTACTTGTGGTGAGTGAGGGCTAGCTACTCTCTAGTGATGGCACACGAGCTTCTCATTACAGTGGCTTCTCTTCTTGTGGACACAGACTCTAGAGTGTGGGCTCACTAGTTGCAGCTCTAGAGTCTAGAGCACCCGCTCAGTCGTGCGGTGCAGGGACTTAGTTGCTCTGTGGCATGTGGGATCTTCCTAGACCAAGGATCGAACCCATGCCTCCTGCATTGGTAAACAGATTCTCTACCACTGAACCACCAGGGAAGCCCCCTTTGGTGATTCTTCAACATAGATGCAAATCAGAATCATGTGTAGAGCTCTTGAAAATTACAAATTTTGACTCAGTAGAGATTGGGAGGAGGGGATAGGGAATCTGAATTTCTAAAAGCTTCTCTCTATAGTTTGGCTATACATTCCAAATTACTGTTACAGGTGATGGTTAGGATAATCTACCTTGTTTTTTATCTTAAGAAACAGACCAAAGTTAAATACTTTGCCAAGGTTACTCAGCAAATTATTTGCAGAGGTAGGAGTTGGATTTTGATCAGTAATTTTAAGGTCAATGTTCTCTCCACTACAGTTCATACTGTAGGGGCTATTTGTGCAGGGAGGAATAAACATAGTAAATTTTCATTTGCTTATGAAATGATACTCTCTGGTCTGGACATTATCTGTTTTGATGTGGACCATTTTTTAAAGTCTTTATTGAATTTGTTACAATATTGCTTCAGTTTTCTCTTTTGGTTTTTTGGCCATAAGGCATGTGGGTTCTTAGCTCTCTGACCAGGGATTAAACTCCTGTTCTTTGCATTGCAAGGCGAAGTGTTAACCCCTGGACCACCAGGGAAGACCTTGATCTTTAAATTAGAACTGATGATCTAGGATTCTGAATTCCTATTAGACTGCACCTTTTACCTTCTTACCTGTGTGTCCCCATTTACTGATTATCCCCATTACATCCCTGGACATGTAAAAGAGAGCTGGCTCCCATGGAGACTGGGTCAAATCCCTATGGGAAATATGATCATGAACTTGAGGATTCTTTCTTCTTCTCCACTCTAAGAGCTTAAGAAGCTCCAAGAACCACAGCTTCGTCATGGACTAATCCAAGATAAATGGCATGTAAAATGAGGAAATGAGGAGCCTCTAAGATCATGATCCTAAGACTGTTATCCTGTTAACAAGTCCCTGGGACATGAATCAGGAGAATATCTGAAAGGTGATTCTAGTGGCTAAAGGCAGTGGCATTTTGGTGACCTCAACTCTGGGATGAGGTTTTTATGGGCTGGCTTTTCAACTCGGGACATATATGTGACCTATAAAGTCGCTCAGAAACCATTTTCTTCCATGTATTATCAGAAAAGAAAATCTGTCAAATTAAAATCTGCCACAGGAAAGGGGTGGCTACCAGTCAAATGAAATCATTCTGCTGAGCTTGAGCCAGGGAATCAAACTGGGGCAGTATCATTTCACTTACAAAATGGCCCTGCAGGCTGGACTCCCTGCGTGCAGGCCTTCACACATCACCAACCCCCTGTAAATAAAACAGATCTTTATTAGTTACTTCTTGGCATCCACTGGCTGGTTTCCTTTTAGATTTTCTGTTGCCCAAATTTCAATATCCTGCCTTTGCATTTTGCTCCTGATCTTGTTAAAATACTGTTTCTTTCTTTCTTCTTCTTTTTTTTAATGAAAAGATCCCCTTTAATCAGATAGCTCTTGCTGGCATCAGCTGTCGGAGGTATTCATTTCAGTGGACTCTGGCCGTATGCTGTATTACCGTGGCAACAAGATTTAGAGGCACAATCCTGGCCTTGAACTTGTCAGAGTCTCCAACGATGTGAACTCAGCACATATTACTCTCCAGCATATTAAGTTGTCATGCCAACCACTAACATAAAATCCATCTCTCTCTTGTAGGGTTTTAATTCAATAACTTTTCAAATTGGTTCCTTCTGTAATTCAATTTGGCCTGAAATGTAATATATAAGTGTGTGTGTTTGTGTGTGTGTGTGTGCGCGCTGGGGGTTACCTGTGTATTTAACCAGTCACTAATGGTCTTCCACTAAATTACTGGAGATTGGAAAAGCAATTTAGGTCAAAAGTTCATCAAAAAGCAAAGGAAAACCAGTGCTGGCTCTAACATAAGGAGACTACGGTTTTGGAAATTTTGACAAAGAGGTAGCTAAATAAAATCTCAAGAGCTGACTTCTGCCCTTAGTATGTAAGGGACTCCATCTGCACAGCTGCACAGCACATTCAATAGCCAGAGTAGCTGCACCCCTGTATGTGTTCAGAACTCTTTTGATAAGTTTTGAGTATGAACCAACTTCAGTTTCTTAAAAGTACTTACATTTTATTTTCTTCTAAGCCAGAAAGCTTTGTAGGAAGCTGTCCCCTTAGAAAGTCTCTTTAGGCAGACGACTATTTTTATCATCCCAACCTCACAGAGTAAGGAACGGAAACACAGAATTTAAGCAGTGTGTCCACAGCCCCCTGGCTTGTAAGTGTCAGGACTGAGGCTCAAAACTGGCAGTGTGGTTCGAGTCTCAACTTTGTGTACTGCTTCATCGGATTCTGGCTGATTGAGCCCCTTTGCAAGATCTTATGTAAGAAGCACTGATTATCTACACTCACAAACTCCTTGAGGGCAGAACAAATCTAACACTTCTGTGTCTTTCTTAGTTTCTAGCTGGGTGCCTTTGGGCTTCCCTGGTGGCTCAGATGGTAAAGAATCTGCCTGCAATGTGGGAGACCTGGGTTTGATCCCTGGGTTGGGAATATCCCTTGGAGGAGAGCATGCCAACTCTCTCCAGTATTCTTGCCTGGAAAATCCCCATGGACAGGGGAGCCTGGTGGGCTATAATCCATGCAGTCACAAAGAGTCAGACATGACTGAGGGACTAAGCACAGCAAAGTACACAATAGTTACTCAGAAATATGGTTAGCTTGGTAAAGATTGATCTATTAATAAGAGAATCCTATAATAGAATATAAAATTCAAGGTCACTTTGAAAATAATTTTGAGTTGTAACAATAGGGAATATCATCACCCCCAACCCCTTGGCATTCCACAGACCAAACTCATTGAGAACAGAAGTTGTGTTTCACGGGGTGTTGGTGTGTTTAAACATGATGTTCAGTTCAGTTCAGTCGCTCAGTCGTGTCTGACTCTTTGCGACCCCATGGACTGCAGCACATCAGGCTTCCCTGTTCATCATCAACTCCCAGAGTCCATCCAAACCCATGTCCATTGAGTCAGTGATGCCATCCAACCATCTTATCCTCTGTCGCCCCCTTCTCCTCCTGCCCTCAATCTTTCCCAGCATCAGGGTCTTTTCAAATGAGTCAGCTCTTTGCATCAGGTGGCCAAAGTATTGAGTTTCAGCTTCAACATCAGTCCTTCCAATGAACACTCAGGACTGAACTCCTTTAGGATGGACTGGTTGGATCTCCTTGCAGTCCAAGAGACTCTCAAGAGTCTTTTCCAACACCACAGTTCAAAAGCATCAATTCTTCGGCGCTCAGCTTTCTTTATAGTCCAACTCTCACATCCATACATGACTACTGGAAAAACATGGTTTGTTTAACATTAAACATGGTGTGTTTCTTGGCCCCACCAGACACTTTCTACCTTTTCCTCCTGTGTTCTCTGCCCAGAACACGTGACTTTTTTAAAAAAATGTTTTTAAAATTGAGGTATAGTTCATTTACAATGATGTGTTAGTTTCAAATATATAGCAAAGTAATTCAGTTATATGCACACATATATATACACATATGTATATATATTCTTTTCAGATTCTTTTCCATTATAGGTCATTACAAGATATTGAGTATAGTTCCTTGTGCTATACAGTAGGTCCTTGTTGCTTACTTATTTTATATATAGCAGTGTGTACATGTCAGTCCCAAACTCCCTAACTATCCCTTCCCTCCACCGTTCCCTGCTGGTAACAAGTTTGTTTTCTAAGTCTGTGAGTCTGAGTTTGTCTTGTAAAGAAGTTCATTGGTATCATTCTTTTTAGATTCCATGTATAAGTGATACATGATATCTGCCTTTCTCTGTCTGATTTACTTTACTTAACATGATAATCTCTAGGTTTATCCTTGTTGCTGCAAATGGCATTATTTCATTCTTTTTATGGCTGAGCAGGTCAGGAAGCAACAGTTAGAACTGGACATGGAACAACAGACTGGTTCCAAATAGGAAAAGGAGTACGTCAAGGCTATATATTGTCACCCTGCTTATTTAACTTCTATGCAGAGTACATCATGAGAAATGCTGGGCTGGAAGAAGCACAAGCTGGAATCAAGATTGCCAGGAGAAATATCAATAACCTCAGATATGCAGGTGACACCACCCTTATGGAAGAAAGTGAAGAGGAACTAAAAAGCCTCTTGATGAAAGTGAAAGAGGAGAGTGAAAAAGTTGGCTTAAACCTCAACATTCAGAAAAAGAAGATCACGGCATCTGGTCCCATCACTTCATGGGAAATAGATGGGGAAACAGTGGAAACAGTGTCAGACTTTATTTTTGGGGGCTCCAAAATCACTGCAGATGCTGATTGCAGCCATGAAATTAAAAGACGCTTATTCCTTGGAAGGAAAGTTATGACCAACCTAGATAGCATATTCAAAAGCAGAGACATTACTTTGCCAACAAAGGTCCATCTAGTCAAGGCTATGGTTTTTCCAGTGGTCATGTATGGATGTGAGAGTTGGACTATGAAAAAAGCTGAGTGCCGAAGAATTGATGCGTTTGAATTGTGTTGTTGGAGAAGACTCTTGAGAGTCCCTTGGACTGCAAGGGGATCCAACCAGTCCATCCTAAAGGAGATCAGTCCTGGGTGTTCTTTGGAAGGACTGATGCTAAAGCTGAAACTCCAGTACTTTGGCCACCTCATGTGAAGAGTTGACTCATTGGAAAAGACTCTGATGCTGGGAGGGATTGGGGGCAGGAGGAAAAGGTGACGACAGAGGATGAGATGGCTGGATGGCATCATGGACTCGATGGACGTGAGTCTGAGTGAACTCCAGGAGTTGGTGATGGACAGGGAGGCCTGGCGTGCTGTGATTCATGGGGTCGCAAAGAGTCGGACACGACTGAGCGACTAAACTGAAATGAACTGAACTGAACTGAATATCCATGTATAAATGTACCACGTCTTCTTTAGCCGTTCATCTGTCAGTGAACACTTAGGTTGCTTCCATGTCTTGGGTATTGTAAATAGTGTTTCAGTGAACATCTGGGTGTGTGAGTCTTTTCAAATTACAGTTTTCTCCAGATGTATGCCCAGGAGTGGGATTGCAGGATCAGATGGTAACTATATTTTAATTTCTTTAAGGACCCTCCATATTGTTCTGCATAGTGGTAGCACCAATTTACATTCCCACCAAGAGTGCAGGAGGGTTTCTTTTTCTCCACACCCTCTCCAGCATTTATTTGCAGACTTTTTCATGATCGCCTTACTGACTTGTGTGAGGTGATGCCTCATTGCAGTTTGGATTTGCATTTCTCTCTAATAATTAGCAATATTGAGCATCTTTTCTTGTGTCTGCTGGCCATCTGTATGTCTTCTTTGGAGAAATATCTATTTAAGTCCGAGATTTTATTAATAGACCTTCCAATAAATACATCGTTTCTCTCTTGACAGGATTTTGGCTCTTCATTCAGTCATTTGGTCCAGTGCTTCTCACATGTGAATCACTCACAGATCTTGTTAAAAGGCAGATTCTTATTCAGAGCACTGGGGTGGACCTTGATATTCTGCATCTCTAACAAGTCTTTGAGTAAATGGATCCTCCAGAGGCCATACTTTCAGTAGCAGAAATCTAGTAATTGGTTATTGTTGTCATTCTATAAGTATTTAAGTTGAATAAAAGAATGATTAGATGAACACCTTGGATGCAATGCTGCATCTGTTGAACTGGTGGAGGAAGCCATGCCCTCGTCACACCTATCTTCTAATCACTTACCCCTGAGGTCCCTGAGTGGTTACAGCAGACCCATCTGGTCACATCTGGAAGCTCACAGCTGGCTGGACATCCTTATCTTTGTCCTCATTGCCAGAGCTATCCTGTTGATTCTCATCATCTCTGGTTAATACTGTTTATAAAAAATAGCAACGGCCACAACCAACCTCCAAGAAATTGACTTCACACACATGAATACTTTTTTCTTCACAGATAAAAGTAAAACACATACTTTCTACATCAGCACTGATCCCCTCAAGGGACAATCCTTGCTGAGTGAGAGATGCTAAAGAAGTTAATGGTTTGCCGAACAGTAATTCTTGTTTGCTCAGATCATGTACAGTCTTGTACAAACAGGTTTTATGCACAAAGGTAAGGTCATGCTCTAAAAGATTATTCAAAACAAGGCACAGCTCAAGGCAAAATACACCTGACTGTGTCCATACACAAATCAAGCTGTCAGGAGATCTGAGGTCCTTTTTATATGTAGCTTAACAACAGACACTTTTTGAACACCTACTAAGTGCCAGACACTTTGCTGGCCATGATTATGTACACAGTAAAATCTTACTAACTTTAAATTTGAATAAATTGGATACTGTAATAATTTGGGCAGATGCTAACCTGCATTTGGTTATTTTACTAACTATTTGAAAGGATTTACTTTGTCAATAATAGGTCAATAAGTTTGCAAAAATGCTACTGAAGAGAATAAATTATTTCCAAAACTTTTTAATCAAGTTGTTTGCTTTTTTGATGTTGAATTCTTTATATTTTTGGGGATTTTAACCTCTCATCTACCATATCACTAGCAAATATTTTCTCTCATTCAGTAGGTTGTCTTATTGTTTTGTCAATGATTTCCTTTGCTGTGCAAAAGCTTTTAAGTCTGATTAGGCCACATTTGTTTATTTTAAATTTTATTTACTTTGCTTTAGGAGACAAATCCAAAAATTATTGCTACAATTTGTGTCAAAGAACATTCAGCCTATGTTTTCTTCTAGGAGCTTCATGGTTTTCGGACTTACATTTAGGTCTTTAGTCCACTATGAGTTTATTTTTGGGTATAGTGTGAGAAATTGTTCTCACTTCATTCTTTTATAAATAGCTATCCAGTTTTCCCAGCACCACTTACTGAACTTCTCAAGTGTTTTAGAAAAGCACATTTAGGTATTGACCATGGAGTCGCTAGTTTATGTTGATTGAGGTGCCAATTAAATTAAATTAAATTATGTTGATTGAGGTGCCAATTTAAAACATTCTTATAAATGCTATCTGATATTCTAGATTATATCTCGGGATAGAAAAACTGTGAAATCTGAAGAAAGTGTCTAGTTTAATAGTAATAGATCAGTTCAGTTCAGTCGCACAGTCGTGTCTGACTCTTTGCGACCCCATGAATCACAGCACACCAGGCCTCCCTGTCCATCACCAACTCCCAGAGTCCACCCAAACCCATGTCCATTGAGTCAGTGATGCCATCCAGCCATCTCATCCTCTGTCGTCCCCTTCTCCTCCTGCCCTCAATCTTTCCCAGCATCAGGGTCTTTTCAAATGGGTCAGCTCTTCGCATGAGGTGGCCAAAGTATTGGAGTTTCAGCTTTAGCATCATTCCTTCCAAAGAAATCCCAGCGCTGATCTCCTTCAGAGTGGACTGGTTGGATCTCCTTGCAGTCCAAGGGACTCTCAAGAGTCTTCTCCAATGCCACAGTTGAAACGCATCAATTCTTCGGCGCTCAGCTTTCTTTATAGTCCAACTCTCGCATCCAATATGCTAATAGTAATAGTAAATAGTAATGTGCCAATGTTGGCTTCTTAGTATTGGCAAACACACCACATTAAAATGTTAACACAGAAAATTCTGGGTGAAGTGTGCTTTGGAATTCTCTAGGCTATCTTTGTAACTTTTCTATAAATATAAAATTATTACAGGATTTTAAAGTTCATTAAAAAAATACTGTACATTCATGAAGTCTGATTCCCCAAGAATTCCTAGTAGCAACAACAGAAACTGTTTATTGAACCCATGTAACAATTGGCATATTGCGAAGTGCCCCTCCCATGTTTTACAAAATGTTATGAAGTAGGTATGGTCGGTTATCTTAATTTTCTAGAAACTTGCCTGAAGACACACAAAATGTGTGTGTCAAAAATGGATGGAGTTGGCATGTAACAAGTTCTGTCTAATTCTGAAGCCTGAGCTCTCAGCAGCTCCACCACTCCACCGTTTTGCCTGTCGTAGTTTGAATTTCTCTGTGTAAAGGAAAGCTATCACTTATTCACATGGACACTTGTCTTTCATTTGAGTTGGTGAAACATGAACCCAATTATTTGCACTGTACTTTAAAGAAAACCAGAGTATCATTTTGAACGTAACCAAATTTAACATACAATAAAGTTGTCTACCTTTCTGCTTTGTTAAATTGGGCTCTGATTTTCCCAGAGGAGGGACCGGGAGAAGAGGCTGAGTGAGGCATCTATCTCAAGGAGCTTGGGATGCTCACAGATCTAAGCAATAGGCCCTTTCTCCTTGGTTCCTCTCTTCTTTTGCCCGTCATGTGCTCACCTTGAGATGCTGGGCCGGATGCCTAGGGTTCTTCTCACACTTTTTAGTCAGGCTTTGGCCATGGATGGTTCACTCAGAAATGGAAAAAGTTAGCCTGCTACAGTATGACACATGGTCCTGGGTCAAGAATGCCAGCTCTGTATGCAGAGAGGGAAGAACTGGATTGCTTAACACAGCTATTGGAGAAGCCATAGAATTGTCTTTATCCCCAAGTATCACTCCCACTGCTCCAGCAAGATGCCTGTGATCAATTAATTCATGTTAAATGCAGCACGCTGTCACGGCACACATTCTTCTCACAGGATCTCACTATTTTGCTCAGGTACATCCCTTGACACAGTTCATGGATCTGTGCATCCTGCTGGAGTTTGGCCCAATTTCATCCATCACTCATTCATTTGTGAAGAAATGAAAATTATTACACAGCAGAGTTCCCACCCTTTCCCCTATCTTGACAGCCACAGAGGATTGTGTAATTGTGAATCGTTCTGCCCTTTGAGAAGGATGCTGTCATTGCCAGATGAATGGTTCTTTGGTCTTTCTAGATACAGAATCGGAAAGTAAGGGGAAGAGTAGGAAGAGGCATATTAACCAGCAAGAAAAGGTTTTTGAAGAAGACTGCAGAGTGGGGCAGTTTTAGTGAATGAAACACAGTAACAGTCTTTAAGCCCCTTAAGAAAGAATTGGGGCTTAAAGAAATGCCATCTACACTATTTTTCCATTCTTGGTGTTCAGAAAAATACAAATTAAGGACCAGTCTTAAATGGATTAAAGTCTTAGATATAAGCTGAAACCATAAAACTCTTAGAAGAAAACATAGGTGGTAAGCTACTTGACGTTGATTTTGGCAATGTTTTTTTTGTTTTGTTTTTTATTTGACACCAAAATAAAAAGCAAAAATAAATAAGTGGAGCTACTTTAAATTTAAAAAGCTCTGCACAATAAAGGAAACCATCAAGAAAATGAAAAAACAACTTATAAAATGGGAGAAAAACATTTGCAAATCATATATCTGTTAAGGGGTTAGTATACAGAATATATAAAGTACTTATATACCTCACTAGCAAAAAAGAAAAAAAAGCCTAATTTAAAATGATATGGGGTGGGAGGTGGAAGGGGGATTCAGGATTGGGAGCTCGTATACACCCGTGGTGGATTCATGTCAATGTACGGCAAAACCAATACAGTATTGTAAAGTAAAATAAAGTAAAAATAAAATTTAAAAAAAAATGGGCTGAGGAACTAGATATTTTTCTGAAGATGTGCAAATGTCCAACAAGTACATGAAAAGTTGCTCAACATCACAAATTATCAGGGAAATGCAAATCAAAACCACAAGGAGATATCACTTCACATCTGTCAGAATGGCTGTCCTCAAAAGGGAAGGGATAACAAGGGCTGGTGAGGATGATAAGGGAACCCTTGTGCACTGTTGATTGAAGGTAAATGGGTGCAGCCACTGTGGAAAACAGTATGGAAGTTCTTCAAAACATTAAAAACAGAACTATCATTTGACCCAGCAATTCTACTTCTGGGTATATATCTGACAGAAAGAAATCACTATCTAGAAAAGATATCTGCACCCCCATGTTCATTGCAGAATTATTTACAGTAGCCAAGACAGAGAAACAATCTGTGTTCATCAACTGATGAACGAATTAAAAAAATGTGAGATATATAAACATGTAATATATGTATCACACACATATAAATTTACGTATTTATGTAATATATAACATATATATATCATGTTACTATATACACATTATTTGGCCATAAAAAAGAAGGAAATTTTGTCATCCGTGAGCAACATGGATGGACACTTAGGGCATTATTCTCAGTGAGATAAATCAAAGAACGAAAGACAAAATACTATAATTCCACTTACATGTAGAATCTAAAGAAAACTAAACTCAGAAAAAAATAGAACAGATTGGAGGTTACCAGAGGCAGGGAGGGGTAGTGGGGGAAATGAATGAATGCGGTGAAAAGTACAAATCTCCAATTATAAGATAAACAAGCTCTGGGAATGTCATGTACAGCATGGTGATCGTAGTTAACAATATTGTATTAGATATTTGCAAATTGCTAAGAGAGTAGATCTTAAAAATTCTCATCACAAGAAAAAGAACTTTAACCATGCTAGGTGATGGATGTTAACTATGTTTAGTGGTGATCATTTCACAGTATGTGAAAGTGAAAGTTGCTCAGTCGTGTCCGACTCTCTGCAACCCCAAGGACTATACAGTCCATGAAATTCTCCAGGCCAGAACACTGGAGTGGGTAGCCTTTCCCTTCTCCAGAGGATCTTCCCAACCCAGGAATCTACCTGGGGTCTCCTATATTGCAGGCAGATTCTTTATCGACTGAGCTATGAGGGAAGTCCTCATAGTATATACATATACCAAATAATTGATTTGTATCTTAAATGAGCACTATGCTGTGTGTCAATTATATCTCAATAAAACCAGGAAAAAAAAATCATTCTGGAAAGGTAACTTTGAGGTAATGGGTCTCTGAAAATTGTTGGTGATCCAAAGCTGGGAGACCTCAACTTGTGACTCAACCTTGCCCAGAAGAAACAGCTTTCCAAATTGACAGTAAGCAAAATAGATGGAAAAAACAAAAACATTAAGAGACTTGACATTGAACAGCAATGGCTGCTAACAGCAGAAAAAAGAAAAAAAACTACACTTTAAGTCCCTTCTGATTAAAACAAACACTATGAAATCATCTTTAAAAAAAATCAAACCTGAATCTCATCAAGACTTCAGAGGTAATTTTCAGTTTTTAGAAAATATAAAACTCCTGGGCAGGAGTGAGAGGAATATGTTAGGGAAATTCCAAGAGTTGATAATTGTTGAAGATCATCACAGAGTTCATTACGTTGCCTTTCTACTTTAATATATGTTGGAAATTCTCCTTAAAAAAAAAAATCCAATCAAACAAAAAAAGTGAAACAACGACAACAACAAAACCCAGAAGAACGTGATGTATCACTCCTGTCATCACTGTTTGAAAAAAAAGCTTACAATGTCTCATTTTTCAAGATGATATAAGTCACTTCTTAAAACTTATTTCAATAGCACCTATCTAATTTTTTCTCTTTCCAGGGAAGTTGCAGAAGAGATCCACTTTCCATTTCTTCCCATTTACAAATATGATTTGGTTGGGGGAGAAAAAGGAAAGAACTACCACTCTACACTATTTTTCCTTTCTAAGTGTTCATAAAATGAAGACAAGGGACCAAGAGAGTTGCATTTTCTTTTTATTTGTCAGACAGTATTTCTTTGACCAGGACCCTGCCTGCTCCTGGACCACACAGCATCCAGCTTTAGCAACAATGCATTTACTCACCACCAACCTCTTGCTCTCACCACCAGGGGCCACTCCCCTCTTGCCAGCTCTGTTTTTTGGCCCTCAACACCCCGCTGAGTCCTGCCTGAATCTTCATTGATTTTATATTAATAACTGTCAAAGTCAATGCACACTTTCAGCTTTTACTTACATAACCTCTGCAATATTTGTCTGTTGCTGATTCTTGATAGCCGTGTCCCACACATCAAGAATCCTCAGTTCAAGGTTCCAGGCACTTTCTATTTATTATTTGTTTAATCCTCACAATTAATTCAGGAAGGAGGTTTTATTTCCCACCTCACCCTCAATATTGCTAAAATAAGGAAACTGGCTCAGAGACATTAGTAATTTAAGTTCTTAGAACTAGAAAATGACAGAAGTAAGACTTATGCCTAGAAATGCTTGATTCCGAAATGTTTATTATTATTATTTAGTAACTAGTTTAATAAACCATTCAGTTCAGTTCAGTTCAGTTCATTCGCTCAGTCGTGTCCGACTCTTTGCGACCCTATGAATCGCAGCACGCCCGGCCTCCCTGTCCATCACCATCTCCTGGAGTTCACTCAGACTCACGTCCATCGAGTCCATGATGCCATGCAGCCATCTCATCCTCGGTCGTCCCCTTTTCCTCCTGGCCCCAATCCGTCCCAGCATCAGAGTCTTTTCCAATGAGTCAACTCTTCGCATGAGGTGGCCAAAGTACTGGAGTTTCAGCTTTAGCATCATTCCTTCCAAAGAAATCCCAGGGCTGATCTCCTTCAGAATGGACTCGTTGGATTTCCTTGCAGTTTAAGGCACTCTCAAGAGTCTTCTCCAACACCACAGTTCAAAAGCATCAACTCATCGGTGCTCAGCCTTCTTCACAGTCCAACTCTCACATCCATACATGACCACAGGAAAAACCATAGCCTTGACTAGACGGACCTTAGTCGGCAAAGTAATGTCTCTGCTTTTGAATATGCTATCTAGGTTGGTCATAACTTTTCTTCCAAGGAGTAAGCGTCTTTTAATTTCATGGCTGGAGTCACCATCTGCAGTGATTTTGGAGCCCCCCAAAAGAAAGTCTGACACTGTTTCCATTGTTTCCTCGTCTATTTCCCATGAAGTGATGGGACTGGATGCCATAATCTTCGTTTTCTGAATGTTGAGCTTTAAGCCAACTTTTTTGCTCTCCTCTTTCACTTTCATCAAGAGGCTTTTGAGTTCCTCTTCACTTTCTGCCATAAGGGTGGTGTCATCTGCATATCTGAGGTTATTGATATTTCTCCCGGCAATCTTGATTCCAGCTTGTGTATCTTCCAGTCCAGCGTTTCTCATGATGTACTCTGCATAGAAGTTAAATAAGCAGGGTGACAATATACAGCCTTGACGTACTTCTTTTCCTATTTGGAACCAGTCTGTTGTTCCATGTCCAGTTCTAACTGTTGCTTCTTGACCTGCATACAGATTTCTCAAGAGTCAGGTCAGGTAGTCTGGTATTCCCATCTCTTTCAGAATTTTCCACAGTTGATTGTGATCCACACAGTCAAAGGCTTTGGCATAGTCAATAAAGCAGAAATAGATGTTTTTCTGGAACTCTCTTGCTTTTTTCCATGATCCAGTGGATGTTGGCAATTTGATCTCTGGTTCCTCTGCCTTTTCTAAAACCAGCTTGAACATCAGGGAGTTCACGGCTCACGTATTGCTGAAGCCTGGCTTGGAGAATTTTGAGCATTACTTTACTAGCATGTGAGATGAGTGCAATTGTGCGGTAGTTTGAGCATTCTTTGGCATTGCCGTTCTTTGGGATTGGAATGAAAACTGACATTTTCCAGTCCTGTGGCCACTGCTGAGTTTTCCAAATTTGCTGGCATATTGAGTGCAGCACTTTCACAGCATCATCTTTCAGGATTTGAAACAGCTCAACTGGAATTCCATCACTTCCACTAGTTTTGTTCATAGTGATACTTTCTAAGGCCCACTTGACTTCACATTCCAAGATGTCTGGCTCTAGATTAGTGATCACATCATCATGATTATCTGGGTCGTGAAGATCTTTTTTGTATAGTTCTTCTGTGTATTCTTACCACCTCTTCTTAATATCTTCTGCTTCTGTTAGGGCCATACCATTTCTATAAAATATTATTATAAAGTATTATATGAGTGCTATATATTACATATTTATTATTATCATGCCAACGGTTTCAGCTTTCAGATTTTGTGGCCTAGAAAAAAATTTTCAGCTTCTTTGGGTCTGCCATATATGTACATGTGTGTGTACTCTTTAGGACATTTAAGAAATACTCAATCACAATATATCATCACTGTCATTTAATTTTAAAACATCTTCTCAACTGTACTGATATGGATATATCTCTACAATGTTATTAAGTGAAAAAAAAAAAAGCAAGATGCAATATGCCACCTGCTAATTAAAAGTGAGTTTCTATAAATCTATCTGCTAGTGTATGCGTACAGCATTTCTTGAAGAATAAGAAATCAGTAATGGTGGCTGCTTCTGGGTTTGGGTACTAGAACTTTCGGGTAGGAGGGAAATGGCCTACATAATCAATATTAGAGGTTTTTGTACATTTTGAATTTTGTGCAAGGGGCATCATGCATTAACTATTCCAAAAATAAGTAAATAAATGCAAAATAAATCCCTAAAAGAAAATATATTTCAATGGTCTGAATGTTTGTGTCCCTCCAAAATTTGTATTTTGAGATCTTAACCCTTAAAGGTGAAGGTATTAGGAAGTAGGACCTTGGGAGGTGCTTAGGTCATGAGTCAGACACGACTCTTAGGCAAAGAGTTGGACACGACTGTGTGACTGAACTGAACTGAACTAGGTCATGAGAGTAGAACCCTCATGAATGGCACTAGGGCTTTTTATTTTAAAAAATTATATATTTATTTATTTGGCTGCACTAGGTTTTAGTTGTGACACATGGAATCTTCTAGTTGCATCATGAAGCATGGAGGATCTAGTTCCCCGACCTCGGGTTGAACCCAGGGCCCCTGCACTGGGAGTATGGTGTCTTAGCCACTGGATCACCAAAGGAGTACCCAGAGCAGGGCTTTATGAAAGAGGCTCCCTAGCTCCTTTCACCATGTAAGGACTTAGCAAGAAGGTGCAGGCTATGAATTAGGAAGGGAGCTCTCAGCAGACACCAACCATGTTGGTACCTTGATCTTACACTTGCCAGCCTCCAGAACTGTGAACAATACACTTCTGTTGTTTATAAGCTACCCAGTCTGTAGTATTTTGTTACAGTAGCCCAAAATAGACTAAGACAGGTATTTTAACATCTTCAGAAAGATGTGGCTAACACAATCACAGAATAATTTGAATAAATTTAACTTTATCCTTATTTTTCTCTTTTTTAAAAAATGATTTTATTTATTTATTTTTGGCTGTGCTGGGTCTTTGCTGCTGTGCGGACTTTTCTCTAGTTGCGGTGTCCAGGCTTCTCGCTGTGGTGGGTGGCTTCTCTTTTTGTGGAATACGGGCTCTAGAGCACTTGAGCTTCAGTAGATGTAGCATGCAGGCTCAGTAGTTGCAACTCCTGGGCTCTGAAGCACTGGCTCAATAGTTACGGCTTTGTTGCTTTGCAACAAAATAAAAACACCAGCTTTGTTGCTCCTTGGCATGTGGGATTTCCTGGATCAGGGATTGAACCTGTGCCTCCTGCATTGGCAGGCTGATTCTTTACCACTGAGACACCAGGGAAGCCCTATTTTTGTTTTTTTATATGCCTTGGGGAAAACTTGGTTGGGGTCTGACAGTAGCCTTCTAACTGACCCTCTATTTCTCACTGATCACTCTGTACACATCATGTATGGAGTTGTTGTCTTTAAGTCTTCCTGAAAAATATCTACTTCTGCTTTATTGACTATGCCAAATCCTTTGCCTACGTGGACCACAACAAACTGTGGAAAATTCTGAAACAGATGGGAATACCAGACCACCTGACCTGCCTCCTGAGAAATCTGTATGCAGGTCAAGAAGCAACAGTTAGAACTGGACATGGAACAACAGACTGGTTCCAAATAGGAAAAGGAGTACGTCAAGGCTGTATACTGCCACCCTGCTTATTTAACTTACATACAGAGTACATCATGAGAAATGCCAGACTGGATGAAGCACAAGCTGGAATCAAGATTGCCAGGAGAAATATCAATAACCTCAGATATGCAGGTGACACCACCCTTATGGCAGAAAGTGAAGAGGAACTAAAAAGCCTCCTGATGAAAGTGAAAGAGGAGAGTGAAAAAGTTGGATTAAAGCTCAACATTCAGAAAACGAAGATCATGGCATCTGGTCCCATCACTTCATGGGAAGTAGATGGGGAAACAGTGGAAACAGTGTCAGACTTTCTTTTTGGGGGTTCCAAAATCACTGCAGATGCTGATTGCAGCCATGAAATTAAAAGACGCTTGCTCCTTGGAAGAAAAGCTATGAAAAACCTAGATAGCATATTAAAAAGCAGAGACATTACTTTGCCGACTAAGGTCCGTCTAGTCAAGGCTATGGTTTTTCCAGTAGTCATGTATGGATGTGAGAGTTGGATTATGAAGAAAGCTGAGCACCAAAGAATTGATGCTTTTGAATTGTGGTGTTGGGGATGACTCTTGAGAGTCCCTTGGTCTGCAAGGAGATCCAACCAGTTCCTCCTAAAAGGAAATCAGTCCTGAATATTCGTTGGAAGGACTGATGTTGAAGCTGAAGCTGCAATACTTTGGCCACCTGGTATAAAGAGCTGACTCACTAGAAAAGACCCTGATGCTGGGAAAGATTGAAGGCAAGGAGAAGGAGAAGGGGAATGGAAGAGGATGAGATGATTGGATGGCATCACCGACGTGATGGACATCAGTTTGAGTAGGCTCTGGGAGTTGATGATAGACAGGGAAGCCTGGCGTGCTGCAGTCCATTGGGTCGCAAAGAGTCGGACACAACTGAGTGACTGGACTGAACTGAACTGACCCACAAGTGAAGACATCTCTTTTGGTGGTCCCTTCTGGGTACCCCAAATTCAAAACAATTTTCCCCACATTAGAGCAAAAATAGGGAAATTGAGCCTTGCTGGAGTCAATGGTCTGAGATGAGGAAGCTGGATTTGAGCAGTTCTCATCCTGTTGCAAATTCTTGAACTTGACTGCACTTCAGAATCAACTGGGTAGTTTGTTAGACTAGCATCTTCTTAGAGACTGTGTCTCGAGGTAGGTCTAGACATCTGAACTTTAAACAAGCATCCTGGGGATTGTGATGGATTGCTATTTGAGGAGCATGAGTAGTTCAGACTATGTATCCGCACTGAACTCAGGATGATGACTGAGTTTTAGTACAATTCAAACTTTTCCTGGAAAACATAAAAAAGCCAAAAAAAGTGGAGGCCCTGCGATCTGTGACAGTCAAAAGTCAAACAGAACAATTGCCCTCCCCTGCTATACCAGAGGTCAAACAGGATGTGTCTCAGATGGAGTCCATTGATGCAAACAGGATCTGGAGAGAAATAGCAATTTTTCCTTTTCATTCTGAACCTCCATCTGACCAGTTCCGGAAACAGTCCTGATTAGAGCATAATTAATTTGGACTCGGCGAGCAGAGCAGGCAGGCCTGCACATGGCCTTCCCGCACAGTGCAAGCTGTACAGGATCACCTGACTCTTCACTGCATTAAAAACAATGCGATATGACGTGTGCTGGTTTCCTAACAACATTCACAAACTAAGTAAGATTATACAGTCAATGACTGTGCCAATTATACTTTAGAGGAGCAGCAGGGCATTTCTACCCAGCCCCCAACGACAGCAAACAAACTCTAGACACTGCAGTTGCATCAATACTGACTCTGGTCACACAGGATTTGGGGTCTTTTGCTGGTCAGGAAATGATCGTGTATTACTTTCCAAAGTTGACTCTGCTATTCCAGTTTAAACAAGGATTCTAAACAGTTTGCCTTTTTGTTTTTTTCCATAACACACATCATAGACTGACTATAACTCTAATTTATCAGAGATTGAAAAGACAAACCAAATAAGCAACACAAAAAAAAAATAACCCATCATACCAGAAGGCTGGGAGGAAATGAGTTGAGTCAGAGAAGAATTCCAGCAGGGACTTTTTGGTCGGTGTGTTAGACTTCTTACTTTCATGTAGTTCTTTCCTCTTTTTGTCCTAGTCTGTGTCAAGACCCCACTGAATGGCAAGCAGGACAACCAGTTGACCAAGGAATAACTGCTGGTTGGAAGCATCTCTTATTTCCACACTGTAAATCCTACTCCTTGAATTTCTTGTTCCCTCAAATTAGGTCTACACCATCCAATTATCCCAGAAAGTGAGAACACCAATGGTAATATAAACACTTATCTGTGAATTTACAGGAAAACGTAGGCATTCTGCCATGAAATATTCTGAGATATAAGATGCTTAATCTGTAGCTCTAAATGGCTTAATTTTGCCAGTGTGCCATTTCATTTTGTTCTGTGTATACCTGAGATCAACGTCCTTTATGATTAAAAAAAAAAACCAAACATATATTCTATTAGATCCTGGTTTGTATTTTTTTTTTTTGCAATATAAAATAAATGTATCTGTGATAACTTTGATTTAAACCTTTGTATTACGGAAAATTTTAAGGATCATATACAACAGTAGAGAGACTATTATAATGATCTCTAAGTTTATGACCAGTCCCCAGCCTCCACTCCCAGATTATTTTGAAGCATATTCACATCATATCATTCATCTGTAAATGTTCAGTATGTAGCCCTAAAAGATAAAGTTTCTTCTAAAAACAGAAACACAATGCCATTATTATACTATCAAAATTAACATTATCTCTTTAATATCAACCAGTATCCAGTCATCTATTGATTTTTAAGCAGAAATATTACAGAAAGTCATGCTGATGAAAATCTAACAGTTCCCACACTGCTACAGGAACTGTGCAATTGTCCCTCACCCCCAACACCCCAAGGCAAGGATGCTTAAGAATCAGATGCACAAAAGTTCTTTCAAGGACTTGAGGCTGAATTCATGTGTCCAAACCTCGTGGGCTGCGGAGACCGGGTTGGATTCCCCAGCACTGTTGACTTTGGTCTGGATGTTTATCCATTCATTTTTCAGACCTCCAGTCGCTTGTTTATCTTGGCCATCCCTTTCCAGCCTGAGACTTCCCACACTCTGCCATCTGGCACCCTCTCTGGTTTCATTCCCACAGCCCCAGTCCTGAGTAGAAACCTTAGCGGAAGTCCAGATCTTGCAAAGGTCCCAAGTGCTGGGCCTGTGTTTTGGTACCCTAGTTTCCCTGTAGAAAACAGGGAAAAGGCAAAAGGACATTTTGGAGAGTGTTCTCAAGCTTCATTACCAAAGACTACAACTCTATAGCCAGTTGACAGATTTGTAGTTAACAAATATCTCAGTGCCTTGGTGAATATTATCGCATTGTGATAAGCTTAGAAATCAAGTGTAGAACTGTATCTAGTGGTTCTTCTTTTTTTTTTTTAAAAATCCTTCATATAACTGAATATTCAACTTGCATCCTTAGACCTGTAAATTGCTCTAGTCAAGGATAGCAGAATTTTTAGTTATAAGGACTTCAGGTTTAACAGAGCACTTTGAATGGTAAAGAAAAATTTTAATCTATCCCATGCAAACTGAAGTATGTCTATTTGACATTTCTTAAAATTGCCTCCCATTTTCCCGCTGTCCTGAGA
This sequence comes from Oryx dammah, assembly GCF_014754425.2. Lineage (NCBI taxonomy): Eukaryota > Metazoa > Chordata > Mammalia > Artiodactyla > Bovidae > Oryx > Oryx dammah. Next base: position 29,383,348 of record NW_024070198.1, on the reverse strand, counting down.
ATCACAGGATTTCGTCAGATTTACCTATCCTTGAGGGTTCTATTGATCACTCAGGCCAAAGAATGATCTAAATTCCGACAAGAGTGATACCATCTGCCCCCTCAGGGTGTCTTTGACCATTTCTGAGAACTTACTATGTGCTGGGCATTGTGCTTCATCCTTAGTGTATAGCACTTACTTTTAGTGTATTATCTCAACTAGACAACTCCAGAAAGGAAGAAAAAAAAAAAAAGCCCGTCACTTTAGAGATGAGGGGAATAATGAAAGAGTGAGTAAACAGCCAAGGGTACAGGGACAGTAAGTGCAGAGCCGGGTTACAGGGCTCAGAGGACCTCCCCTCCATCTTTAAGCTGTTTTGCCTTAAAGACGTTTATGTACATGTGCCCTCTCCTTAACATAGGCAACGTAAAATTAATTAGTGCAGTATCTGGCAAATACAGCTGCTGGATACTCAATAAGTGTTGGATATTATGATTGTTGTTTTTGTTACTAGCAATTGTGTATTGTTTAGCCCAGAACAGTCTTACTATAATGCTGGGTGCAGTGGTAGATGCGGAAGCATAAGAGACTGACCTTATTGTTGCCAGATGGAGCAAATAAAAATATGAGATGCGATACATGGAGCACACGTATACTGGGAAGCTATTTGTTGCTTCTCTGAAATTCAAATTTAACTGGGCATCCTGTATTTTATCTGGCAGCCTTTGTTGAGGGACTGAACAGCAATCAAGAGAGATGAGCACGGCACCTCGGAGGAGGAGGCGTGCTCCCTGCCCAGACATACGGTGCTGATTAGTAGTGCTGCGGGGTTCCTGAGGAAGGAGGGCAGATGTGGTATTGGGCAACCAGAGAGGGCTTCACAGAGGAGGTGGGGCTCCCAAATAAGGCAGGATGGGCATTTAAAAAGACTTACAGGCCAAATAAAGGATTAATGGAAGCAGCAATAGACCAAGTGGCTTCTAGAATGTGCTTCTCTTGTTGTTTAGTCACCGAGTCATGTCCGACTCTTTGTGACCCCATGAACTGCAGCACGCCAGGCTTCCCTGCCTTCACCATCTCCCAGAGCTTGCTCAAACTCATGTCCACTGAGTCAGTGATGCCATCCAACCATCTCATCCTCAGCCTGGAAATAAATTCACAGAATAGAATTGAAAGAAAGGGAGTGGCCCTTTTAAGTTGTTTTGGGAAGCTGTCCATGACATTGATCCAGATTGGTTCAAAAAGAAAAGTTTCTGTGAGGCCAGAGGTATCCACCTTCCTTGTCTCTTGTTAGCAGAAGAAGTGGAATGAGCACAGGTCTAACCTTGGAGCCCCACTAGGCCCCAGAGAAAAGGAGTTGAGATGTGCTGAAGAGCAGGAGCGATCTGACTTTTGTTGGGGGTGGGGAGAGTGTTGGCATGGGGAGAGGATAACCGCTGTCTCGGAAAGATGCTCCCTCACAAGCAAAGGTGCTGGCTTAATTCCCTCCTGCAGAGAGTGAGGACCTTCTGCATATAGATCCCATGATGCATTGCACAGGGCAGAGCATTTAGTCAGTGCCTGTGGAATACGACCCACTGGCTCAGGAGTAAAGAACCTGCTTGCAATACAGGAGATGCAGGTTCGATCCCTGAGTTGGTAAGATCCCCTGAAGGAGGAAAGTGGCAACCCACTCCAGATTCTTACTGGGAAATCCCATGGACAGAGGAGCCTGGCAGGCTACAGTCCGTGGGGTTGCAAAGAGTCAGACACAACTGAGCAGGCATGCCTGTGGAATACGAGGCATAGTTTAATTCTCATAGGAATGCTATTTTCTATTGTAATCCTCACTTTATGGAAGAAGAAACAGAGGTTCAGAGAGCTCAGATATCTCACTGCAGGTCACCCTGCTAGCAAGTGGCAGAGCCAGGTTGCAGATTTACGTCTGCCAGAGCTCCAATCCTGTCCCTTCTCTCCTCTACCACCTGGATATGAGTCAGTTCTCTGCCAGTCATTTTAAAGGAAACAAACCTGCCATCTCTCGTCCTTCACTTCCAGGACAACGACTCTGTTCTTACTCCCAGTGAATGATGTCTTTGGCTCAGATGGGTAACTAGGTTACTAGCGGATATTCAAGTCTTCCTTGTGACGACGAAGCACGTCTGTATGTCTTCACTCCCATCCTTGTGTACTTGGGAGGGCAAATTCTTCCTTGGCGCTTTGATCCAGATCCCTCAGGTATCTTTTTCTAGAATCCGAGGGGGGTTCTTGGCACCATGGAAGCCCCCTAAAATGCCTCCATCTGGCTTAGTGACTCCAGAGACCCCACCTCCTCTCAGATCTTCAGTATATGGTGCCGCCACCAAAGGAAGGTGAGGAATAAAAATGCATCTAATTAAAATAACTTTCTAGGTGCAGGACCAAAATCCAGGCTGATTACAGGCCAGGGTGGTTTTAACCACTAGGCTTTACAAATGTCTGGAAAGATCCCACTTGTGATGAGGAGCAGAGGGAAAGACATTTCCAACCACAAAGAGCTGAATGTTGAAGTTGAAGGGCTATGAAAACAATATATTTAATTTATTGGAACATGTTTTTCTAGGAGCTTTGGGTTAGAGCTGTGTTTGCCTCCCTACAGGGATTTGTGACCTCATCCTTTCTCTTCCCCTCCCCCTCCACCCGCCTGGCCCTAAACTGTAACTATAGGGTTTTCCTGTCATAACCTAACATATGGTTTGCAGCAGGAAGTGCAAAATCTCAGGAATGAGTTAGAGGCTCAGGTTTCAGACTCAAGAGAGACTCAGGTGAGTTACAAGGAATGGGCTTTGTTTCCTACGAAAACAGAGCTGAAAAGGCCGTGTTTAGTGAGCCCTTGGTTTGGAATGAGGTAATTAATTCTCCAGAAACTCCCTCTAGTTTCCAGGGCAACAAAATCAATGTGTTGTTGATAGAAAAACTGGGAACAATAAATTGGTTTACGTTGCAGATTTTCTTCTTTTGTTTAAAATAGGGACTTCCTCCCCAACAACCAAAACATAAAACAAAACAAAAAATTTAAACAACCCACACACAAACTCATATAAACTTAACTTTCCCTCACACCCTTGACTCAGCCTCACTCTTTAAAAATTTAAGTTTAGTGCTGTGTGAATATTACTCTGCTCAAGAAGACAGGGAAGTAGAAAGGTGGGTCAAATCCCATGCATAATTGTACACAGAGCAAGAACATTTTGGGGTAATCTTCAGGCCACAGACTCTTACTCTGAGTGGGGTGACGGCAGGGTCAGCATATCAGAATTCCTGGGGGGTGTTAGAGGGAGGGACCCGATATGAGGTTTGTGTTTATCAAAAAGTGGTGAGGATTAAACGAAATAAAAAAGACTGAGAAATTGGCTTAGACTACTTTGGCATTTTTCCCCCCATTTTAAAACCATTTAAGTAAAGTTTAGCTTTTTAATGACCAATTGAATAACTAGGGAAATGATGTGATCTTCTTAGAAATCCTTCTCAGAGCACTTTCAGAACTCTCAGTTGAAATCAAAGCGTATTTCTCCTCTCCCCCTCCCTGGGGCAGTAGGAATCTCTTACTGTATGGCTTGACAACACAGATGCCAGAACCAAACTGCTTGGACTATATGCTGGCTCTCTCACCTTCCACATCTTATTACATTTAAGATGCCATTGACTGTAAAAGTGAAAGTGAAAGTCACTCAGTCGTGTCTGACTTTTCGCAACCCCATGGACTATACAGTCCATGGAATTCTCCAGGCCAGAATATTGGAGTGGGTAGTTTTTCCCTTCTCCAGGGGGCACACCATTATTTTAAGCATCACTAAGAAAAAGAGCTGCCAACTAAATTATGACACAATGCTAATTAATATGCCATCAATTGTAGGGCATACCTTAATTTCAGTGATGTTAAAATATGACAAAAATTGTCTTTGAATTGATGAACTATGGCACTTGTTTAGGAAATTTAATCTTTCTCATTTAACCTTTCTCTGTTTCATCTTCTCACTTAAAAGATAAAAATAATAATGGTACCTACTTCCTGGGATTGTTGTGAGGATAATGCTGAATCACTTAAAATTCTGGTTCACTTAAAATGCTTAGACCATTCCTTGACACATAAGAAGCACTGAATTAGCTATTATTATATTCAATATACAGGCTTCCCAGGTGGCTCAATGGTAAAGAATCCGCCTGCCAGTGTAGCAGACGAAAGAGTCGCGGGTTCGATCCCTGGGTCGGGAAGATCCCCTGGAGTATGAAATGGCAACCCACTCCAGTATTCTTGCCTGGAAAATTCCATGGACAGAGGAGCCTGTTGGCTTGCAGTCCATGGGGTTGCCAGGAGTCAGATACAGCTGAGCGACTGAGTGCGTGCGTACACACACACACACACACACACACACACACACACACACTCAATATACACCACTCTAATTGATAGATAGATAAACACAGGGTAGAGAGTTTTTCATGGCTGTCATTTCTGCTAGGGTAAAAAACAGCATGGTAACACCCACACACTGCAAACTGTGATTTCAGAGAAATAGAAGCGGGCCAAATTAGGAGAATGGTAACAGATCACTTCTCTCTGCCTTGGCCTTTGTTTCTTCAAGTACACCCTGGTTCCCACAGACAAGTACTTGGCTTGTCTGGTAACTGTTCTGTTGTGGAGAGAGTTTTTGTATTCATGATGCTCTTGTGGATTATTTTTTGCCAAATTTGTGTTGCTCTAAGCGCTTCCTGGAGGCACCCCAGTCACAGGAGGGTTCTGACCTCTGAGGGTTGCCAGGCAGGATTTGATGCAAACAATCCATGCTCTGCCTGGGCCAGATGGCTCTACACAGCAAGCGCTGTTATTTCATTCACAAAAGTCAGAAATAAGCTGACTTTTCCCTTTTAGCCCTAACAAATGGAAAAGTGAACAACTCTATCTTGATAAGCCAGGCCCATGTTGAAGAAACTCATTTTTGCAAATAGATGAACATGAGTGCAAATGAGAATTCCCAAAGTAAATACTGCTTAGATGTAGTTGACTCAAAATTAAAACCCGTAAGGGCAAGACTCCAAGTCCACATATGTTTTCCAGACTCTTGGAAACTCTTGCATTTTGTTGTTGTCCTTAGCCTTCTGCGATCCCTGACTTCCTCCTGAAGTTATTGAAGAAATAGATACTTGGATGATTAGAATGTGATCTAGCTGGCATTCATTTAAAGGCACATGTCTGTTTTTACACCCAACCGAGTTTGATCAAAAAAAAGAAACTGCGTGGGAGTTGGCACCGGGGCTCACTTAGGATGCTTCACTCCAGAGTTTGAGAAAAAGCGATGACTGGGTTTTAAGAGACATCAATCCAAGCCTCTATTTTGGGCCCAAGGTCACTCTTCACCGTTCTCTGGCTCTTAGATTTCTCACCTATAGTGTCTCTCCTACCCCTGAATCTTTTTGATGTAAGGAACTTGGTTCTGCTGGAAGCCTTTATTTTTTAATTATTATTTTTTAGAAGTATTTTTATTTGTTTATTTGGCTATGCTGGGTCTTAGTTGTGGCACACAGGATCTTTTTAGTTGTGGCATGCCATCTCTTAGCTGCAGCATGTGGGATCTAGCTCCCTGACCAAGGATTGAACCTGGGCCCCCTGCATAGGAGCGAGGAGTCTTAGCCACTGGGCCACCAGGGAAGTCCTTCTGCTGGGTACCTTTAAACAACACATGGCAGTTAATTTTACCTATCAGCTGACTAGGCTATGGAGTCCAGTTGTTTGGTCAAACACTAGTCTAGATATTGCTGTCAAGATAGATGTGTTTAACATTTACAATCAGTTCACTTTAAGTAAGGCTTCCCAGGTGGCACTAGTGGTAAAGAACCCACTTGCCAGAGTAGGAGATGTAAGAGACACGGATTCAGTCCCTGGGTTGGGAAGATTCCCTGGAGGAGGGCATGGTAAATAAGTGATTACCCTTTATAACATGGGTGGGCCTCATCTAATCAGTTGAAGATTTTAAGAGCAAAAACTCAGGTTTCTTGGATAAGAAGGAATTCTGTCTCAAGACTATGATAGAGAAATTTTGCCTGAATTAAAATTTTATTGACCATCCACACATATTTAGTACTCAAGCCTGCAACACTGGCTCTTACTTCAATTTCCAGCCTGCTGGCTCTCTCTATAGATTTTGAAGTTGCCAGCCCCTACAAATGCATGAATCAATTTCTGAAAATAAACCTATCTCCTCTTTCTCTTGATATGAATTATTTCCTACTGGACCATTTGCACTGACTAACCTTGCACCTGACCTCCCTATGTGATCGTCTCAGTGTTGGGCTTGTTTTTCTACACATGAACTTGCTTCACCTCTCACCTCTACATTTCTAGTTCCATCCTTGTGTTTTTCTCCTAGATGACCAAGATTTTAACTTTCTTTTTGGCACAGTTACTGTTTATTTCCTTCAATAAAACTTCCTCCGATCTGCCTCCAACTCTGAGACCTCAGAGATTGACCCCGAGAGACTGGAACAGGTATGACTGAGATCAGCTCGGTATATGCATCATTATGCCCAGGCCCACAGTCTCCAGGGCTTCTCCCTTTTTATGCTTCAGTGGCTTATGGCGTTCTTGACCTACATACAGAAGCTCGGAAGCCACGTTCTTTCCACAATGCCCCCGTACTTTAACAAAGGGTTAAAACGCAGCCCAACTCATTTCCATCTCCTGGGGGTTGTATTTCTTATTCATGTCATTGGAAATATGTGGTTCTAGAAGGACATATTTGTTAATTAAAAGGGAGTGTGTACCATTAGTTTTTGTTTACTCACAAGAGAGATTTTAAAAAGTAAGCATAGTTGCATGCAAGTGTGTAAAGTTATTTGACAGTAAATGTTTGCAAAGCTCTTAGAGATCCATGAAGGGAGATTGCTTGGCCAAAGCCAAGAATTACTAGAAACACAGGCTTTGCTGTTGTTGTCTCTGCTCTAGAAGACTCTTATCATACAACAAGTGTTTGCCTTCCTAAGCGGCACCTCGCAGGAAGTCTAGGGCAGATTCTGACTTCAATGCATTGCCTGTCTTTTGGAGTCTGAAGGGTCCTCTATATGGTCTCTCAGTATGCTGTGTCTTTTAGACATTATATATTTTGCATTCCTTTGGACTCTGGTGGAATTACGCCAAGTTAGTGTTATATAATACCCCCATCTCACTCTGTAATGAGCAATTTCTGAGGAGGAGGCAGCAGGGGGATCAAAGCCACCTGCCCTTTGCCAACCCCTCCATGCTCTGCCAGTACACCTGCAGAGAGCTGTGAGGGCTCGGCCTGGAAGAGAGGCTGCTTATTATGTTTCATTGTGTAGATGACACAAGGCCTTTACAAGACAGGCTGGACTAAGAAAAATCTCGGCTTTGTTTCTTGGCCAGGTTTTATCCAAGGTCTCCTAGGGCTGAGGTATCACTAAGCAACTGCCTCACTGAACCCTTGACTTTCACTTCACCTGTTTTGAGAAATTTGATCAACTCAGACAGAGACATGAAATATGCAAAGGCAGCTCCAGCGACCAGCGTCTCAACAGCTTTCAGGGTTTAAATTGAGGATGTGTCACTTGTTGGTTACAACATGCAATTGTTGCCCACAGTTCAAGTCTGATCCATCGGTGTGCTAAGTCAGACTGAAGTTTCATCACTGTTCTTAGTTGTAAGGGAAGGATCACTCTCTTCCCCATGGTCTGCCACTCTGGGGTGGAAAAGTTTCTGAGATAGGGCCCTTTCTGTTGAGATAGAAACTGTTCAAATTGGTGTAAATGAAGCAGGACATGAATTGGATCAAGTAACTAAAAAACCCAAGGCTACTTTGGCTTCTGGGGTAGCTGGCTTCATGGCTTGAATGAGGTCAGCAAGACTTGGTTTCTCTCCATCTCTAGGCTCTGCCTTCTGTTTAATTGGCTTCATTTTCAGGGGTCAGATGGTGGGCCCCAGCAGTTCCAGACTCCCCCTTGTGGTAGCAAGGTGGCTGCAATAGTTCTAGCCTCTTTAGTATTCAGTCAAGGGTCAGCAAGACGTTTCTTTAAAGGTGACAGATGGGAAATATTTTAGGCGTTGTGGGCCACACAGCTTTTGTTGCAGCTATTCAATTCTTCCTTTGAAGTGTAAAAGCAGCAATAGATAATATGTAAATGAATCAGTATAACTGTGTTCCAATAAAACTTTATTGAAAAACATGCAGTGAACTGGATTTGGTCTGTGGTCTATAGTTTGCAGATCCCAGGAACTAGATTTGCTACTGGAAAAATAGCTGCCTAGCCAGGGGCTAATCTCCTAGCCTTCCTTATAATTGGGTGTGGCCACATGACTGAATTCTAGCCAATGCAACACAAGTGGAAGCTATGTGGACCACTTCTGGGTCAAAGCTTTTAAAAGCAAGTATACCCTTCATCAGAGAAGGCAATGGCACCCCACTCCAGTACTCTTGCCTGGAAAATCCCATGGGCAGAGGAGCCTGGTAGGCTGCAGTTCATGGGGTCGAGAAGAGTCGGACACGACTGAGTGACTTCACTTTCACTTTTCACTTTCATGCATTGGAGAAGGAAATGGCAAGCCACTCCATTGTTCTTGCCTGGAGAATCCCAGGGACGGGGGAGCCTGGTGGGCTGCCGTCTATGGGGTTGCACAGAGTCAGACACGACTGAAGTGACTTAGCAGCAGCAGCAGCAGCAGCAGCAGCATACCCCTTCATGGGCTCCCCAGGTGGCGTAGTGGTAAAGAATTCGCTTGACAATGCAGGAGACACAAGAGATGTAGGTTCAACTCCTGGGATGGGAAGATCCCCTGGAGAAGGAGATGGCAACCCACTCCACTATTCTTGCCTAGAGAATCCCACGGACAGAAGAGCCTGGTGGGCTACAGTCCATGGGGTCTGACATGACTGAGCGACTGAGTGACTAAGCAATGTATATGTTTCAATGTTGCTCTTTCAATTTGACCCTCTCCGTTACCCCGCTGTCATAGAGATCAGGCAAGGCTTTGTTGGGGTTCATGCTGCAGCTCAAGGGAGCGAAAGCAAGAAACAGGTCCCCTTGCCCGCTTCGTAAGAGGAGACACTTGGGTCCTTAAATGGGGTAACGGGGTATGTCTGTGGGATACACAGGGCAGGAGTTGTGACTTAGGTGGTCTGTCTACCTTTTGGTGGTTCTGTGTGTAGCAATCATGGACAGCACCCTGCTTTTGCTCCCAGCATCTCAAAAATGGAAGTTTGCCTGTGGTGGTCTTTTTATATTTTATTGCTCATGATTTCCCCAGCTGCACATGCATGCAGTTATTTTTAGTCTCTTAAAGTTTATTTCTATCTTATTGCTCAAGGAAACGTTTGTCCAGGTGCAGAGCACACTGGTATAGGATACTGGAGTGCCAGCCTGTCTCACTCTGGGACTGGACACAGACAATGAGAAAGTTCCAGAAGTGGCAGAACCACAAGATAAAGGAGTCCGATTCCTGAATCACTGTGTGGAGGGGAGACATTCAATGGCCACGAACACCTGCCTTAGACTATTAGGCAAGTGGGAAATCAATTTCTATTTTGCTCAAATCATTTTATCTTTGAGCTTCCCAGGTGGCGCTAGTGGTAAAGAACCTGCCTGTCAATGCAGGAGATGTAAGAGACATGGGTTTGGGAAGAACCCCTAGAGAAGAAAATGGCAACCACTCAAATATTCTTGCCTGGAGAATCCCATAGACAGAGAAACCTGGCAGGCTGCAGTCCATGGGGTTGCAAAGAGTTGGACAGGACTGAAGCACCTTAGCAGACAGAGCTTACCTACCTTAAGTAATGCAGAAACTGGTGTTCGAAAAGGACTGCTAAGTAAGAAACACTTACATTATGTGCACTCATTTAGCAGTTGTGCAGTGAGATACAAGAATATAGAGTGAGCTACAAAAATGATGACCCATGTAATGCAGTGGCAGAATATTTATTCAACTGTTGCCAGCAGTCATTTGGAATACAGATCAATATGAACCTGTATCTCTAGGGGAAGCCATTAGAAAGATACAGAATGTTAGTGTATGTTAGAGTTGAGTTCCTTGCTACTTAAAACAAGTTACTACTAGAAAAATATGAGCCCTGGCGATACTTGACTAGTTTATAAGCAGAAATAGAAAGGACCAAAGAAGGCCTCCAAGTCTGAAAAGCCTCTTGATTCTGGATTTCAAACAATAAGAAATAAGATTAGAAGGAAAAATTAAAACCCCAGACTTGGAAAAAGGACAAAAGCCCATTAAGAATTCTCAGTTAAATTTAGCAGTTCAGTCTCTGCAGTTAAGATCAGATTAAGGGTTTCTACTCAAGCCTTTCCACTTGAGTCAGGTTTTCAGATGGCTTTTCTGTATCTGTCCCTAAGTTGGGAGAAATCTACAGAGACTCAGAACTACATTCAGGAAAGAATTTGGAGTGTGATTATTGGCCTTGGGAATTTACTAGAAGCAAATAAATGACAAACTGACTCAAATTTTTGAGGGGATTGTATTACTAAAAGAATCACAAATGTGGATGAAATAATCTTTGGTCAAATCTTACCTTTTTGTCTTAAGTTTGCATGAGTAGAAAATGGACTATGAACGCTGTGGAGTCTTCAAAGAGGGCTCTTCAGAAGTGGCCCAAAAGAATAGTGAGCAAGGAAGGATATTGAGAGGATGGAGAAAGGGGCCCTAGAGAAAAAATAGAGAGTGAATTCATCCCAAAGAGCAAATTAAAGGACTGAGCAGGAAATTTATTCCTTCTTACCAGACAAAGGGTCTCCATACCATCCACCTAGCAGGGTTCCATCATGCTGTTAACCAAGGACTCTGTTTTTCCTATCATTCCTTTTTCTGAACTGGGGTCTTGCCGAGGTTATCAAGTCCTATTCCATCATGTTATAGTGGATGTGTGTTACAGGCCAGATAACTTGTCTGTTATTGATAGTTAATATATCATGGGCACATGAGGAGCCACCCACAGATACGACTGAGAAAACATTGCCTCCTCAGGAATCCCATACTTTGAGGTGAATGTAGTGACTACATGGAGCTTTGGTTGTCTTTCTTGAGGAGGGCACAAGTGTAGGCTGTTTATGTGGAAAGAAGGGTGCAAGGGGATAGATAGTGTCTGGAAGGGTGGACCATGATAGATGGAAGCTATCTACTAAAAATCCATTTCTGCTTGAATGCACAGCTTGACCATACTTCCTGGGCTACATACGTAGTAGAACAGTCACATGAGTGAGTTTAGCTAAAAGAAAGTGAGTGAAAGTGATGTAAGCCATTTCAAGGCCAAGAAGGTCATATGTCCCATCCTTGCTTCATTCCTTTTCTGTTGCCTGGCTATAGATAATGATGAGCTCCTAGACCCTGGAGAATAGTGAAGCCACAAGCTAGAAAGAGCCTGGGTTTCTTAATCATCACATGGAAACGAGCTGTCTTCAGACTGTTGAGTAAGCAAAAAAAAAAAATTCCTATTGTTTTTGAGCAGTCATAACATTTTGTGTATTTGTCACTCCAGCTTAGCTTACTTAATTAATACAAGAAGCAAAATGGTCTCTATATCTGCTTAACCCTTTTTCTCTCTGAAGACGGGCTTTTGTTGCACATCTGTAGGTAACTCAGATATTAGCTGAAGCTTCTCTTCTCCTTGAGTTCTAGGTGAAACTGCAATGGACCCTCAGTTTCTTGTTCTATCAGTATCCAAAGACTTTCCCAAGATAGCTCTAAATTCCCAGTGAAACTGCTGTTCTTATGGATTCCTTTCCCTGTGAAGCTCCGCAGCTCAAATGGTCTTTGTTCTGTTCCACAGTGACCAGACGTGAAACTCAACCCTTTTCTGACTTACACACAGATACATCACACACACCTCTCATTCACACAAATGCTTTATAAGCATGAGAAATGTTACAGAGAAATTGGTGACGAAGAATGGAGGAAGAGCTTACAACCACAAAGCGTAAACCTTAAATGAAAGAGTAGGTGTCACCATTCTTAAACCACCCACCCCTGGTGAGCCTCAACTAGCCCTTCACTAGCCTGAACTTTCCTCTTTAGTTTTCACTCTTCTCCCTCCCTCTTTCTCTTTCCCCGTTTTTATACCAAGAACCAGACAAAAGCTCTTGGATGCAATGGGCAGATTAACAATTTGGCACCCTGGGAAGACTGATAATTAGATGTCTTTTCCATATGCACCCCAATTTCCATTGTAGCACTGTTAACAATAGCCAGGACATGAAGCAACCTAAATATCTATAGACAGATGAATGAATAATGAAGATGTACACACACACACACACACACACACACACACACACACACACACACACAGTGGAATATTACTCAGCCATGAAAAAGGAAAAATGGGATTATTTGTAGTAGTGTGGATTGACCTAAAGTCTGTCATACAAAGTGAAGTAATTCAGAAAGAGAAAAACAAATGTTGTATCAGTTCAGTTCAGTCGCTCAGTCATGTCCGACTCTTTGCGACCCCATGAATCACAGCACGCCAGGTCTCCCTGTCCATCACCAATTCCCGGAGTTCACTCAAACTCATGTCCATCAAGTGGGTGATGCCATCCAGCCATCTCATCCTCTGTCATCCCCTTCTCCTCCTGCCCGCAATCCCTCCCAGCATCAAAGTCTTTTCCAATGAGTCAACTCTTCGCATGAGGTGGCCAAAGTACTGGAGTTTCAGCTTTAGCATCATTCCTTCCAAAGAAATCCCAGGGTTGATCTCCTTTAGAATGGACTGGTTGGGTCTCCTTGCAGTCCAAGGGACTCTCAAGAATCTTCTCCAACACCACAGTTCAGAAGCATCAATTCTTGGGCGCTCAGCCTTCTTCACAGTCCAACTCTCACATCCATACATGACTACTGGAAAAACCATAGCCTTGACTAGACGGACCTTTGTTGGCAAAGTAATGTCTCTGCTTTTGGATATGCTATCTAGGTTGGTCATAACTTTCCTTCCAAGGAGTAAGCGTCTTTTAATTTCATGGCTGCAATCACCATCTGCAGTGATTTTGGAGCCCCAAAAATAAAGTCTGACACTGTTTCCACTGTTTCCCCATCTATTTCCCATGAAGTGATGGGACCGGATGCCATGATCTTAGTTTTCTGAATGTTGAGGTTTAAGCCAACTTTTTCACTCTCCTCTTTCACTTGTATCAAGAGGCTTTTTAGTTCCTCTTCACTTTCTGCCATAAGGGTGGTGTCATCTGCATATCTGAGGTTATTGATATTTCTCCCGGTATATTAACACATATATGTGGAATCTAGAAAAATGATATAGATTAACTTATTTGCAGGGCAGGAATAGAGACACAGAAGTAGAAAATGGACATGTGGACACAGAGTGGGAAGAGGAGAGTGAGAAAAATTGGGAGAGCAGTACTGACATGTATACACTGCTGCTGCTGCTGCTGCTAAGTCACTTCAGTCGTGTCCGACTCTGTGCGACCCCACAGACAGCAGCCCACCAGGCTCCCCCGTCCCTGGGATTCTCCAGGCAAGAACACTGGAGTGGCTTGCCATTTCCTTCAATGCATGAAAGTGAAAAGTGAAAGTGAAGTCGATCAGTCGTGTCCGACTCTTCGAGACCCCATGGACTGCAGCCTACCAGGCTCCTCCAATCCATGAGATTTTCCAGGCAAGAGTACTGGAGTGGGTTGCCATTGCTTTCTCCGATGTATACATTACCATGTATAAAATAGATAGCTAGTAAGAAGCTGCTGTATAGCACAGGGAACTTAACTTGATGCTCTGTGATGACCTAGAAGGGTGGGATGGGAGGGTTGGAGGCAGGTTTTAGAGGGAGGGAATATATATATACATATAGCTGATTCACTTCATTGTACAGCAGAAACTAACACAACATTGTAAAGCAATTATACTCCAATAATAAAATAAAAAGAATTGGATGCCTTTTCAAATGGATATGTGGAGGGGAGGCAATGACTTGCCTAGGTGCAAGAGAGGAGAGCAAAGGAGGAGTCGCACACTCAGCCTCTGCTTCATCATCCTGATCAATTCCACTCTGGTCTCAAAGATGCACAGCTCACTGAGTAAAATAAACATATTGTGTGTAACTTGACCCATCCTCCTAAAAAGTTGTTTTAAAACCAGTTATCTGTTTTTATACAATCATGTTCCTGGTGGCTCTTCCCAACCCACATGGCTTATCAGAGTATCTGTTATAAACTTGTACCTTTCTATATCTGAGAGAAGTTTTGGTAACCTCAAATTTCCCTTTCCCTTCATATTTCCAGGGTCGATTTTATAATGAGGTTTCACTGCTGTTTTTAGGTTGGCATTCCAGGCAGGGGCCTACCAGCTTCCTCCTAAGACATCATTGCTCAACTGCCTCCATTCTAGGAGAAAAACCAAGAAATCTTTCCCTTTGCCTCAAGCAGTGTGGTTTTCCTCCTACTCTGATGTATCGGCACCAACTTATGTTTGTCAATGAAGGGTTCCCAGCCCACAGTCTATAAGGTAGCCTAGTACAAAAGTTTTGCACAAGAGGATTGACAGCGATTAAGTAAACAAATCAGATGGTCTCAGGGCTTCCCTCGTGGCTCAGTTGGTAAAGAATCTGCCTGCAAAGCAGGCAAGTTTAATACCTGAGTCAGGAAGATCCCCTGGAGAAGGAAATGGCAACCCACTTCAGTATTCTTGCCTGGGAAATCCCATGGACAGAGGAGGCTGGTGGGTTACAGTCCACGGGGTCACAAGAGTCGGACACGACTTCACGACTAAACCTTCTTGAACTCAAAAAGAGAAGGTTGAGTCAGTTGATAGGAGGAACAGCCTCCTACCACCACCCCTCAGGTCTTACTGCCACGTGAATCTCCAGATACTGAAACCTGCTGGAACCAGCCTGGAACTTTGCACCCCACATCTTGCGCCCCTGCCTGCCCCTCTGAAATCTTGGTCCTGGCATCATCCTGCATCCATTGACCTAACGCCTAGCCCAGCGCCTGGTACAAGCCTAGAGTTCAGTGGACGCACACATGAATGTTCTCTATCCCTTCTGGGTTGAGGCGACTGTGGTAGGAGGAGTTAGACGCCCTGCCTGTGAGTTCTGGCTTTGCCTCTTCCTGTTGGTGTAAACTTAGGCAAGTTACTGGAATCCTCCAAGCCTCCATTTTCTTCTCTGTAAAGTGAGGGCGATATTATTTACTTCTTAGGCTGTTGTGACGTTTAAAATAACAGATGCGTTAAATGCCTGTGCTTAATAAGCCCTCTAAAAACATTTAGTGCATCTGAGTATAAGGAAGTTGCATTTTATATGAGGGTTGTATTTTTTAAGACCTCATGTAAGTGGAAAACAAACAAGTCTCATGATGCAAGACTCTTCCCGGCAGAGGATGGTAGCCATCATGATGGCCAGCTGGCAAGAGAATAAGCAGAATTTCTGATTCACTGGGCTCTTGAGTTAAAAATTTTGCAATTTTGAACAGATTTTAAATTTTAGGGTATTTTCAAAAAATGAGTCTTTATTGTTACTTTCACATTATGCACTTTTAAATGTACTCCAATCAAATTTGCTTAAAGTACACCGAACTCCATGATTTGAGAGAGAAGAAAATGAAAAATGCACACTGTGATTCAGAATGAAAGATTCTTCATGGTCCCGCACAGCTGCATGTTCCCGCATTGCATTAACCTCTGGATCTGCTCAGCCTTCACTCTGGAATTTTTAAAATGTCATAACAGTGTACTTGCAAAATCATATGCTCATGCACCCTCCTCTTCCCCCAAGTGTGTAATCTTGTCAGGATGTTTTATCTGGTGCCATATATCTTGCACATGAAGAATCCATTTCCCCAAACAAACCATCACGCATGTCCACAGTGTCTATAAATTTTGAATCCTGATGTTATAACCCCCTGACGTTTGGATTGGCCTGACTTGGGCATAAGTTGGAGGCAATGTTTTTAAGGAACAAAGGGGATGTCATTCTTTTCTTCCTGATGGGTTCCCACTGCAGAAAATAATGTCAGAAACATGCAAGACTTAACCCTGTTGGAGAAAGCCCCAGATGCTCTCCCCAGGGTACCAGGAGATTAAGCAGGCCTGATCTGTAAGCATCCCCACTGTAGGGGTGATTACAAGGTCATTCTGTACTTAGGTTTGGCTTTATAATAATACATCTGGCATCGATAGAGTTTCCTTCTTTCCAAGTGCTTTCCTATTTATGACCTCATTTTGCCCTCACAGGAGGAGGGTAAGGAGTTGGTTGGGACTAGCAAACCTGAGTTTCTCCTGCTCTGAGTCTATGCAAGTCACTTTCCCTCTCTCAGGTTCAGTTTTCCCATCTGTAAAGTGGTACCATAATCTGTTGTGTTCTTGGGGTTGGATAAGTGCAAACGTGCCCATCATCTGAATGGGGAAGTGCTTTGGAAAACTCCAAAAAGCTCTGCAGGTTTATCTCGTTTTCTTGTGCTTCACTTTATCATGCTTCACAGATGCTGCATTTTTTCTACAAACTGAAGATTTGTGGCAACCCCTGTGTTGTCAGATGATGGTTAGCAATTTTTTTTAGCAGTAGGATAGTTTTAAATTAAGGTGTGTGCATTTTTTAGACATAACGGTATTGCACACTTAATAGTCTATAATATACTACAACTATAATATCTCTGCAGGAAACCAAAAAATCCGTGACTCTGTTTATTGTGATAGTCACTTTATTACTGAGATCTAGAACCAAATCCAAAATATCTTTTACAGACAGAAATATGCTGTCATGATAAAAGTCATTTACACACTCGAAAGAACTTTAGAAATAAAACAATGAGGGATTTTCAACTTTTCTCTTGTGAAGACCCCCAGATGAATGGTGGTCATGAACAGAACACATTTCTTTTGTAGATTCAGATTTTTGCTCTCTCACTTCAAGTGATACCTAAACCATAGGTCAAATGCCTTTGTCTGTGTTGGCTCTTTCTCCACCTCATTCTCTCTCACTCAGGAAAGCATATCAGAATGTAAGCAAGAGATGTTGTTATGAGAGTAACCTTGATTTCACTCAATTTATTTTTTTTCCATTTATTTTCCATAGATGCAAACTCGTGATTCTTATAAGTAAAAGAACCCTAACCCAAACTGACTTCAGCAAAAGATAAAATGCACTGACTTGTATCATATAAGAATATGCAAGGGAACTTCCCTGGTGTTCCAGTGGCTAAGACTCCCTGTTCTCAAATGTAGAGGATCTGGGTTCCATCCCTGGTCAGGGAACTAGATTCCATGTACGGCAACAGTCTGCATGTTGCAACTAAGACCGAGAGCAGCCAAATAAATAAACAGATATTTAAAAAAAGAAAAAGCATATGCAGGCGCAGAGGCTTCGGTCACGGCTGCATTCAGACACACAGCGGTTTAGTCAGGGCTTAGACTATTCATCCATCTCTAGGTTCTACTTTAGTTTGTATGGACATTTTCAGACAGAATCTCTTCATGAGTGATAAATGGCTGCTGGCAGCCTTAGGTTTGTATTCTCAAAGCTTAGCACCCTCTGTGAAAAGAGAGCTTTATTTTCTCAGTACTGTAGTCCTATCACAAATCCTAGGATTAAGACTCTTTGGGTTGACTTGGAAGCACTTTTCAGCTGCCCCTGAATCACCCACTGGGTTCTGGCCAGTGGGATGTGCTGATTGGCTGGGACTATATTGCCTCCTTCTCTCTCTACTGTGGCAGGATGGGGGATGGAGGTGGGGTCAGTTTTGCTGAACCATGTAGACTAAGGGGATGTACAGTATTTCCTAAAGGAAAATTGAGGGGCTGTTGTTAGAAATGGGGAGAACAGAAATGAGTGGGCAAAACCAATAGAGGTCCACGATGGTAACATGATATCATGGTGTAAGAAATTACAACACACAATACGAATTGTTTGCGATTTACCAGTGTGTTAGAATAGGGTGATTGAAAACCTCTGATCTAGTTCGACCATTTCATTTTCCAGATTTTCTTGTATTTTAACAAGTTTGTTTTGAGCATAAAGAGTTGAAGTTTTACATGTGATTTTGACACCTCATTAAAGCTTTTCTCAACACAAGGAACCAACCTAAAGACTCTTCTCACATTTCCGAGAAAGAAATTGTCCCTCCAAAGGCGAGAAGATGGCTAAGGTCTCCTGTATATCGATAGCACCTGTACTTCTGTGGGAAGAAGATCTCACAAAATTTAATACCTCTGATTTCCCAACTATTTCATAGCCAGGAGCCATAGAAGTAAGTGCAAGTTTTATCATCTGAATTTAGAGGCCAGGAAATTGAAACACAGAGAGAAAACCATATTTATGTGTAGGCAACATGACTAGCTACTCCCGGAGTTATGATTGAGGTACTTCTCAAGGCCTCCTATTTCTGGATATCTCTAAACAAGCACTTGGTGTCATTGAAATGCTCTCTTAAGGAGATGTGTGTAGTTTAACAGCATCAAGGCATTACACTGCCTGGAGGCCAATGCATAATTAATATGCTGTAAGGGGTCAGTTTAATTCAACACATCATTATTGAGGATTTATTACTAGCTATATTGCTTAGGGTGCTTTTGGTTGCAAGGAAAAGAAAATCCAGCTCCAACAGTCTTAAAAAATTATTGTTAAGTTCAGTGCTAAGGTGGCCTTTAGGTGAAGCTTGATTCAGAACTTCACCAAAGACCCAGTTTCTTCTCAGACTTCCAGGCTGTCTGCTTCACCCTAAGGATAGCTGCCAGAATGTTCTGAGAGCTACATGCTTCCTTATTTACTTCTATCAGAAGAAAACCAGTTGTCCAAGGAATTTATAAGGGTGAGGCATTTTTTTCCCCCAGAGAACCTCCTCACATTTCACTTTTTCAAACTGGGCCATGTACTGCCTATTCCTGAACCAAACTCTGTGACCAGGAGGATGGGATATGCTGGTAAGCAAGGTCCATGACTGACACGCTGTTCCCCAGACACTGGGAAAGATAACATGGGCTGGGTTGGGGGTGAGGGTGGGCAGGGTTCTTGCCTGAATGGAACTCCATGTACTGTCAATAGAAGTAAGGGAAATAAAATGCATCTCATTACGGGCTGGCTTTTTGCTAATGAATAGAAAAGTATTGAACATTTGTAAATACAACAGGAGAATCAATTTTCAAGGAGAGAGGAGAGAATAATTTTAATCTTGAGCATATGAGTTTTAAGTACCTGCAGAATATTTGGGCAATATTGTCGAGTAGAGAGTTAATAAGATCCAGTACCTAGAAAATCAGAGCTTCCCTGATTTTTTGCTCAGTGGTAAAGAATTCGTCTGCCAATGCAGGAGATACGGGATCGATCTCTGGGTTGGGAAGATCCCCTGGAGGAGGAAATGGCAATCCTCTCCAGTATGCCTGCTTGGGAAATCCCATGGACAGAGCAGCTTGGCGGGCCAAAGTACATGGGATCGCAAAAAAGTCAGATATAACTTAGCAACCAAATAATAACAAAACCGGAAAATCAGGTCTGGGCTAAAGATTTAGATAAGGTGGTTAAGGGCATGAGAGTGGAGGTAAGTGGGTTCAGGACCAACATCTAGGGTGGTACAGGGTGAGTGAGAAGGAACCCTGATACCTATAGAAGTGGGAAAAGGAAAGGGGACCCACGGGGCTGGAGAAAGTGAGGAGAGCACTGTTTCAAGAAGGGCTAGAGGAGAGCAGTGCATGAAGGAGGGAGGGGTCATCTCAGAGGCTGAGTTAGATGAGGCCTCCACAGTGTCTGTTCAGGTTGGCAGCTGGGAGGTCTGCATAAGGTGGAAGAGTCAGCAAGGGGAGAGGGGCAAGTGAGGGGACGAAGGCAGTGACAGGGCTTCTCACCCTGTAAACCTGTCTCAGTAGGTCAAGGGGAGTGAGGGCAAAACTCAGAGAAGACTACCTTTTTCCTGACAGGGTCTTAAACAGGTTAGTGCTTTTTGTATCAGGCCATTTAACCTTTTGATGTTCCTCTCTCTGGACAGGAGGGCATGTTGTGGGCATAGGAGGTGGGGCTGGGGTCTTCTACAGATGGCAGACCCCAAATCCTTCCTTCTCCTAGACTAGGTAAGGGCTGATGGTGCCCCAGGGTGATCTCTAATGCGTCCAGGAACCCAGGTAACTTCCTGCTCTTCCTCTCCACCTGGAACAGTCCAAGGGCATCTTCAAGTGGTAGCTTGGGCATCCTAGGTGGTAGAAGGTATCTGTACTCCTCTCCACCTCTGCTTAAAGGAAGTACTGAAGTAAAAGTGAAAGTGTTCGTTGCTCAGTCGTGTCTGACT
Organism: Oryx dammah; assembly: GCF_014754425.2. NCBI lineage: Eukaryota > Metazoa > Chordata > Mammalia > Artiodactyla > Bovidae > Oryx > Oryx dammah. The sequence goes on along the minus strand of NW_024070198.1, from coordinate 29,363,122 downwards.
CTTTGCAACCCTGTGGACTGCAGCCCACCAGACTCCTCTGTTCATGGGATTCTCCAGGCAAGAATACTGGAGTGGGTTGCCACTTCTTTCCCAGGGAATCTTCCCGACCCAGGGATCAAACCTACATCTTCTGCATTACAGGTGGATTCTTTACCAACTGAGCTACCAGGGAAGCCACCAAAGGAAGTCCTGAGGTTCCTCCAACTCCATACAAAGACCTCCCAAATAGATGTGGAGACTACTTGCCAGGATGTCCAAGCTTCCCCAGTCCTCTCCCTTTCATTTCTAGCTCCATCCTGCTACTCAACGGACATCTGTTTCAAAATTCATGTTGGAGCTATGGGAGCCCCTGGGCCTCGGAACACAGCACCTGACTAACACTCTTTAATAGACGTTAGCCCCTGTGTGTCTTCCATCCTCCAGTCTCATGGGACTCCCAGGCCCTTCTCCTTTCTAGCTCTTGCTATTGATGCCCCTGTGACCCCCCTTCCTTCCTGCTTGTCCCCAAGAAGACACTCTAGGCAGGTGGGCAGAGCCTAAGTTCAAGCTATGGGGACTGGGACAGGCTGGTCAGTCAGCACTTCAGAGAGTCAGAGAGAAAATTTCCCCAGGGTTGTTTCTGAGACTTGGAGAAGGGAAGGGGAGTTCACAGAGTGCTATGTTTGACACCTATAATTAGCAACCAAAGGGGATCCTGCACACAGTCTGCTACCAGGCTCTTCGAAGGGCCTGCTGTCCCATTGCATTGCAATCATCTCTGCACTTGGCCTCAGACCTGGGCGATTCCTGGAAGCGCGAGCCACTTCTGAGGTGCAAGAAGAGGATTCCAGGAAACGCAGGAGGCCTCAGAGGAGTTGAAGTCCTTGGCCGGCACCAAAGCTGCCCTCATCTGGACACTGGGCGCTGCTTGCATGTCAGGGGAGCTATTAGCTCCTTCCCTGGAATGGCCCCCACCCTGCGCCACCCCCCCGTAGTGGAGTATCAGCTACTCTGGGTTTCAAGTGCTCCAGCCTTGCATTCTACCCAGGCCCGTTCTGACAACAACTTATTTTAGCAAGAGACCAGTCTGATCTTGCTCAGCTTGAGCATGAAAACGGAAGTGTTAGTCACTCTGTTGTGTCCAACTCTTTGCAACCCCATGGCATAGTAGGGCCATTAAAGTAGATTTTTTTCTACTTTTAATTCCCTCTTTATGCTAATGATTCAAAGGCAAGACTTGGGCAAATAGAATCTTCAGAGAACCAATCAACTTTGTATTCTGTTCTTTGAGGAATAAAGAAGTGAAAGTGAAAGTTGTTCAGTCATGTCTGACTCTTTGCAACGCCATGGACTATACAGTCCATGGAATTCTCCAAGCCAGAATATTGGAGTGGGTAGCTGTTTCCTTCTCCAGGGGATCTTCCCAACTCAGGAATCGAACTGGGGTCTCCTGTATTGCAGGCCGATTCTTTATCTGCTGAGTTACATGGGAAACCCTAAGTCAAGGCAGCCACTAGTCACATGTGGCTATTTACACGTAAAGTGAAACTAAATAAAATTAGCTCAGTTTTTAAGTCACACCAGCTAGAGTACTATTCATGGTGTTCTCAAGGCAAGAATACTGAAGAGGTTTGCCATTCCCTTCTCCAGTGGATCATGTTTCGTCAGAACCCGCCACTATGACCCGTCCGTCTAGTCCACTGTTTTACTTGGGGCTTATTCTAAACTCAAATGCAAGTGAGCAAAGTATTAGGAATATATACAGGTTGCTTCTCTGGAGTTATTACTTATTAAATGAGTAGGTACTTGGTAAGTACTACTCTGTAAGAGCCAGATTAGGTACTCCGTAACCACATGTGGCTAGTGACCATCATATTGGACTGAGCAAAATGAATATTTTTCCTCTCCAGAAAGTTCTATTTGGTAAGGCTGGCCTTTAGTAATAGAGACCAACTTCACTCAAGAGGTATGGCTTGGGCTGGGCTGGGCTGGGACAGATAGCCGAATTAAGTAGAAGAGAAGGGGAAGGGTCTTCCAAGTGGGAGAAACTGTGAGACTGTGCTCAGAGGTTGGAGTGAACTTGAGAGTTTGGGGCGACACCTGGGGGGAGAGAATGAGCTGGAACACAGAATTCTTCTTGAGAAACTGCACTGATTCTCAGCATGAGAATGAAAGGGACAAGGGCATCCACCTCCTCTCACCTCTCAGCCCCAGATGCCACCCTTCACACTCACTCTAGCCCCTCAGGGGGAGAGAGTTCTGACTGGGCCCTAGCTCCTGATCTCAGGGGAGGGGCATCTTGGCATCATAACTCTAGTCATCTGCTCTTTTCAAAAAGACTGCTGAGAATGGGCTAGGATGGGGATCTGGACCTGTGACCTCCCTCTCTCTACAACCTGGGTGTCCGGTGAGCTGACCTCTACACCTCATTGGCAGAGTAGGGAGTAGGGTAAGCCTAGAAGTCAGGCCCACCTGAGTTCAAGTACTGGCTCTGTAGCCACATGATTTAGTTCCAAGCCTCAGTTTGAAGTGAAAGTGAAAGTCGCTCAGTCGTGTCCAACTCTTTGCGAGTCCATGTCCATGGAATTCTCCAGGCCAGAATACTGGAGTGAGTAGCCGTTCTCATCTCCAGGGCATCTTCCCAACCCAGGAATTGAGCCCAGGTCTCCAGCATTGCAGGCGGATTCTTTACCAGCTGAGCCACCAGGGAAGCCCAAGAATACTGGAGTGGATAGCCTATCCCTTCTCTAGGAGATCTTCCCCACCCAGGAATGAAACCCAAGTCTCCTGCATTGCAGGTAGATTCTTTACCAGCTATCAGGGAAGCCCCAAGCCTCAGTTTAGGCATCTGCAAAATAGGGGTGATAATAGCAGTGACCTCATAGGGTAATTATATGTATAATGGATATTCAAAAGATAATGTTTGCAAAAGGTGTGGCATAGTTTACGACAAAATAAATGCTCCCCATTCATGATGTTATTCCTTAGATTGAAGCTGTTTGCATGTTCATTGCTGTTGTTTCTGTTTCCCTCTTTAGATAATTTTTGTGTAATTGATTAATCATTTTTCCTTAAAGATTTGTGTTCTTTGTGTTTTATGTTAGAAACTGTCCTTACCCTAAGATCTTAAAGAGAGTCTTTTGGATTTTATTCTGAAAGTGCCTTTAAGTAAAATTTTCACTAATTTGCTTATAGGCAATTGTGTGAGCTGTAACAGTGCATCTCTGTAAATTTTCACAAAGTCAACACATCCGTGAACAAAAATCTAGATTAAGAAATAACATCATCCATTCCCTGGAAGCCACATTTCACCCCCATTGCTCTCTTGCTAGGGTAACTACTAGCCTGACTTCTAATGTTACAAATAAGTTTTTCCTGTTATTGAACTTTATAAAGGCAGATTCATACAATACCTCTTAGATGTTTGGGTCCTGTTTGTGAGAATCATCCATGTTGTGCATGAGCAGTAGTTTGCTATTTCTCATGGCTTTATTCTATCGATTGTATGGATACACCACAATTTATCCACTTTACTGTCTATGGAGAGGCGGGCAGTTCCTGATTTGGGGCTACAGTAAATAGTTCTGCATTTGTATGTGCTTCTTGGTAAACATATGTCTGTCTGTCTGTAGGCTGTGCAGACTTAGGAGAGGAATATCTTGGTCCTTCTTCACTTGATATTAGAGTCACCAAATGCCAGAGTAGGGGCAGGGCTTGAAAGACATCCAATCTTCCATATTACAGAGCGGGGAATTTGACCTGAGGTCACACAGTTCAGCAATTGGCAGAAGCAGGTCTCTAAAGACACTTTGTCCTTCCAATTCTTCCTCTGCTTCTCTGAGAAATCAGTTGGATCTCCTTTTCCTTAAGTGCCATGCTAGTCCCCCACCCTCTGCTGCCCTCAAACACACACACACACACACACACACACACACACACAGACCTGGAAGCACAACAGCTGCTCCAGGGAATTTACAGCCTTTTAGAGCATTCACCATGTGCAAATGTCCTGAGGCATAACGGAAGGTCCCCCTGAGGAACCTGATGGGGAGGCTGGAGCCCAAAATGAGGTGGAGGGTTAGACAGAGCTTTGCCCAGCACAGCAGCAGCTTAAGGTTGTTAGACTTTCAAATCCTGTTTGCAGTAGACAGGTGATCATGTCACACTGTTGCAGGGAGGAAGCCAATTTTGACTTCAAATTGGAAATTGTTTGACTTGCTTTTATTATTATAATCATACTCAGTGGCTTGCCAGGAGGACCCAGCCCCTCTGCTTACCTGTAAACTAAAGTGCTTTTGTTCAGCTCATGGAGATATCGTTTGTCCTTGCCACCTGTGAATAGAAGAGATTAAAGAGATTGCACACCCCTTCTGAAGGCTTTCCTTTCCCTTGGAGATGTTTTGCAAGACTCAAGACTCTTTCGCTTTACTTCCCCATTGCATCTCCCTCTTTATTCTGCCTTTTGACTTTAGTTCCTCATTGCTTCTTTCTCTCTGATCTATAAAAGAACCTGGCATCCAGACCCCAAGAAGATGGTTATTTTGAGGCACTAGCCTGCCACCTTCTCAGTCTGCCGGCTCCCCAATTAAAGTCTCTTCCTAGCCTCAACACCTCCTTTCTTGATTCATTGGCCTGTTGTGCAGTGAGCAGAGTGAGCTTGGACTCGGTAACAGCACAACAAAATCTTCTTTAGACAGTTTCAATCTATTACATTTATTTTTTATTACTTAACACCCACATGATTCCAATTCCACCTAACTTCAAAGAAAGACCTGGTTGGTGATGAGGTCATATGACTGAATACTTTGTTTTCCTCTCTTCGTTGAAGAGCAGTTCCTCCTATGCTCCTACTTCCTGAAGCCACTCCATGGCTTCTTTGTGCCAGAGAGCTGGGGGCCGCCAAGGGGACGGGCTGTTTTCACAGCTGTGCTGAACTCCCACCCGAGCTGTCCATCCCACTGCTCACACACTTGGGCTACCCCAGTGAAGAGGGGAAGGATGTAAATCACGCTCTCCCCACATGTGTTCCTGGCTCATTTGTCTCTGAGCCTCACCCAGGGGCCTCTTAAGTTCTGACTATTAAGTGGTGAGCCAAAACTGCCAGGAAAGGTGACTCTTTAGCATAACATTGGGGCCCACCCCGCGGGCAAGTCGACCCCGGAGTCTACAGGTGCGCCTCGCTTTACACAATAGGGGCATTGACAGAACCCTAGACTGAGGGGACCACACACGGATCCGGGCCACTGCCTCAACTGGGGGAGGAGGAAACTGCTTTCCTTGTAAGTTTAGGGAACTGGATGGTCTTCACCGGCTCCTCAGGTTTTGACAGTTGTGATTTTATGAAGATGTATCGATATCAGTTTTTTAAAATGCACTGTGGGAGTTCACCAGTAATAACAGAACCAACACTGCTTGTGTTCTTTCTGGGCTCCAGACACAGTGCAAAGTGCTTGTCTGGAGTTCTTTTGTTTAGTCTTCGGAATCGCCTTTAGGGTCCTGCGTATTGTTTTTCCTGGGTCACCAGTTAGCAGTTGATTAGAAGAGCTGATAGTGCTGCACTGGAGAAGGCAATGGCAGCCCACTCCAGTGTTCTTGCCTGGAGAATCCCAGAGACAGAGGAGCCTAGTGGGCTGCCGTCTATGGGGTCGCACAGAGTCGGACACGACTGAAGCGACTTAGCAGCAGCAGCAGCAGAGCAAACTAGATGGCACTTTCTGGAAATGAGCAAAGCCCAGTGTCTCAAACCTAGTGGGTGGGGGGTGGTGAAGGGCCCCAGCTCATGAGATGGCCTGCTGTTCCTAAGAATTTCTCTTGCTCTGAGGCTACATACCGTCTCCATTTCTCTTTGAAATCTGTGGCGGCCTTGCAGCATCTACTGCTTATTTTATGAACCGAGGCAAAAAGGAGGCCCCGCAGCCCCGCACCCCAACTCTGCTTCTCCCGGCACTCTGGTGTTCCCGTTTTGATTGTCTGCTCCCCTGAAAAGTCCTGCAAAGATCTCAGCTGCCTGCCGGTATTTGGCTAGCTGTCTGGTGCGCATCTTTTCTCTTTAACCAGGGTCCCATGCAGAGTGGGAGTACTCCTGCAGACAGCAAAAACACTGAGGCCTCACATAGATCTAGTTACTTGGACTAAGAGCCCTCAATTCAAGTACTTTCAGGAACAAGGCAGGCTGCATGATGAATGGGGCCCACTGGGATGGGCATTGGGTGGTATTGCTCTACTCCAGCCTGTTTGTTGCAGGAACCACAGACCCAATATTAATAAATTTGAGGGGCGAGGAGGTGAAATCTCATTTTTATGAGTTGGCAACTATTTTTAAAAAACCTTAAAATACCATGTGTGTGCATGCTAAGTTACTTCAGTTGTGTCTGACTGTGTGCAATCCCATGAACTGTAGCTCACTAGGTTTCTCTGTCCATGGGATTCTCCAGGCAAGAATACTGGAGTGGGTTGCCATACCCTCTTCCAGGAGGAGATCTTCCTGGCCCAGGAATCAAACCGATGTCTCTTATGTCTCCTGCATTGACAAGCGGGTTCTTTACCACCAGTGCCACCTGGGAAGCCCCAAATACCATGTAGCCTAAGCTAAACATACCTATGTGTTAGGCTCAGTTCTCAGGAAGCCAATTCACAATCTTTGATCTAGGTTTTGACTTGAGTTGGTTTTGTGGTAGGAATTATCCAGAGAATCATCTCATTCTTCTCTTTGCTTGGTGTGTGTATGGATGCAGTCCTTGCTCTTGAAATTATAACTGTCCTGGTGTTTGCTGAGCTGGGTTTGCTCAGATCAGTGAGTGATAGTAAAGAACCAGCAGTGCTGGGATCCAGGCTTATTCTGCAAGAAACCAGCTGTGTGGCCTTGCTCACATGAATCTCCTGGGCTGAGCACTCTCATTGATAAAAATGAAATCACTGGTTGAGGGACTGCTAGGGTTCCTTCCAGTTCCTAAATTTAGTAAATCTATAGCTTTAATTTACATAATTGAATTACTTTCCTTTGTTTGTATCTAAAATATCTAGACTAGGTACTTACAGACTCTGGTACTTACACATCTGATTTACTAGAGTAATGGGGACATTTGAAGTATAATTTTTCCAATGACTTCCCTGAAAAGAGAGGCTAAAGTGAGTGGGTTCTCTAAAATGAAGTTCCTCTTCACTTCCACAGTGGCAAAAACCATTTGGAATTTCAGTGAAATCTGGGGAGAGTTAATGGAGAAGGAGGACAAACATTTCAATCAAGAATAGTAAGAACAGGGACTTCCCTGGTGACCCAGTGGTTAAAAATCTGCCTTGCAATGGACAGGATGTGGATTCTAGCCCTAGTTGGGGAACTAAGATCCTGTATGTTGTGGGGCAACCAAGCCCATGTGCCACAACTAGAGAGCCTGCGTGTCACAGCTACTGAAACTGCATGCTGCAGCGAAGACCCCATGTGCCGCAACTAGGATCCAATGCAGCCAAATAAACATTAATGTATATTTATATATACATATATGAAAGAATAGTAAGAACAGACAAGGATGCGAGGGAATTGCAACCCATATTCATCACTTGTGGGCATATAAAATGGTACAGCCACTTTAAGAAACAGTTCCTCAAAATATTAACCATAGAGTTACCATATGACCCAGTTGACCCAGAAGTCTAGTCCTAAGCATGTATCCAAGATAAAGGAAAACTTATATCTACTCAAAACAACTTATACGTGAATGTTCACAGCAGCATTATTCATGATAGTCCCAAAGTGAAAACGACTCAAATATTGATTAAAATCAAATTAATTAATTTTTGACTAGTAAAAATTATATATATTTAGATGTACGATGTGATGTTTTGATATATGTATACATTGTGAAATGATTACAATAATCAAACTAATGTGTCTATCACCTCCCATGGTTATATTTTTTGATGGTAAAAACACTTGCGATCTACCTTTTCAGCAAATTTCAACTATATAATACATTATTATTAGCTCTATTCACCATGCTGTACCTTAGGCCTCTAGAACTCATTTATCTTATACCTAAGATAACCCTTTGATCAATATATCCTCTTTTTCCTATCCACCAGCCCCTGGTAATAACTGTTCTACTCTGTTACTAAGAAATTGACTTTAATATTTCATACATTAGTGAGATTATATGATATTTGTTTTTCCTGTGTCTGGTTTATTTCACATCATATAATGTCCTTTAGACTCATCCATATCTCAAATGAGAGTCTTTCCTTTTTGTGAAGACTGGATGATATTCCATTTTGTATATATACCACATTTTCTTGATCCATTCATTCGTTGATGGACACTTAGATTTTTTCCATATCTTGGCAATCGTTCACAATGCTATAATAAACATGGGAGTGCAGATTTCTTTGAGATTGTGATTTTATTTATTTTTGGCAATATACCCAGAAGTGAGATCCCTGGATCACATGGTAGTTCAGTTTTAATTTTTAGAGGAACCTCCACACTATTTTCCAAATGGTTGTACCAATTTACATTACTACCAACTGGGTAGAAGTGCTTCCTTTTCTCTACATCCTTGCCAACATTTGTTATATTTTTAATTTTTTGAAATCATAGCCATCATAAGAGGTGTGAGATGATATTTCATTGTGGTTTAGTTTTGTATTTTCCTGATGATTAGTCATATTGAATATTTTTTCATATACCTATTGGCTATTTATAAATCTTCTTTGGGAAAATCTCTATTCAGGTACTTTGCCCATTTTTAAACTGGATTATTATTATTATTGCTACTGGTTTGTATGAGTTCTTTATATCTCCCAAATGTCTATTTGGACAGATAAATAAAATGTGGTATACCCATAAAGAAAGAAAGAAAGTGTTGTTCAGTCATGTCCAACTCTTTGCAACCCCATGGACTGTAGCCCACCAGGCTCCTCTGTCCATGGAATTTCCCAGGCAAGAGTACTGCAGTGGGTTACCATTTCCTCCTCCAGGGGATCTTCCAGACCCAGGGATCGAACCCGGGTCTCCCACATTGCAGGCAGACGCTTTACTGTCTGAGCCACCAGGGAATACAATGAAATATTATTCTGCAATAAAAGGGAATGAGGCACTAATACATGCTACAACATGGACGAAGCTTGAAAGCATTATGCTAAATGAAAGAAGCCAGACACAAAAGATGCCATACTCTGTGATTTCATTTATATGACATGCTCAGAAGAGACAACTCTACTGAGACAGAAAACAGATCAGTGGTTGCCCAAGGCTGAGGGAAAAATGGGAGAAATGAGGAGTGAGGATGAAAGGTAAGAATTTTCCTTTTGGGGTGATGAAAATGTTCTGAAATTAGACAGTGTTGGTGGTTGCACAGCTCTGTGAATATACTGAAAACTACTTACTTGTCCACTTTAAAGGGTGATTTGTTTGGTATGTGAATTATATCTCAATAAAGCTGTTTTTAAAAAAGAAGAGTACAAGGACTTCTCTGGTGGTCCAGTGGTTAAGAATCCACCTGCCAATGCAGGGGACATGGGTTCAGTCCCTGGTCTAGGAAGATCCTTCCTGCTGTGGAGCAATTAAGCCTGTGTGCCACAATGACTGATTCTGTGCTCTAGAGCCTGTTCTCTGCAACCAGCCCCAGTGAGAAGCCCATGTACCACAACTGGAGAATAGCCCCTGGTTGCTGCAAGACCATGTGCAGCAGTGTCCAGCACACCCAAAAATAAATTAAAAAAAAAAGAAGAGTAAGAATAAAAATATTTAAATGAAGGAATGGATGAGTGAAGAGTTAAACAAAAATTAATGAGACACAGGGGAAAAGAATGTTCTATGACCAGGTTAAATTACTAATATATCTTTTTAGAGATTTTCATTTTATTCTGAGAGAAGACTGTTTTTTTTTTTTTTTTTGACAGGCAAATTATGATCAGGGAAAAGGATCGTTAGCAATCAGAAATTGTGATTTTCCACCCTTGGCAGTGGTTTTAAGCACAAAATTGTTTTTCTGATATTTTTATGCAGTGTTTTGAAGCTCAGGCAGCCTGTTACTTTATTTTTTAACTACATTTGTTTGAGTTTGGCTGGTTTGAGTTAGTGATGAGGATGCATTATGGCAAGGGACACTCATGACATCAGTACCAATAGGGCTGCCAAAACTCTGGAGCCCTTGCCAAGCCCCATGCCTTACAAAATCCAAATCACAAAACAGGAAGAGTGGGGGAATTTGCTGAATTGTGCTATGTTTGGGGGAGTTGGTGTTTAATTGCCAAAGGTGAGAAACATTCTAGCAAGAAGTATGTGTGTTAGTCACTCAGTTGTGTCTGATTCTCTGCGACCTTATGGACTGCAGCCTGCCAGGCTCCTCTGTCCATGGAATTCTCCAGGCAAAAATACTGGCTTGGGTAGCCATTCACTTCTCCAGGGGATCTTCCCAACCCAGGGATCAAATCTGGGTCTCCTGCATTGCAGACGAACTCTTTACCATATGAGCCACCAGGGAAGCCTAGTAGGAAGTGCTTGATTAATTGCAAGGGTTATTTCAGTGGAGTGTAAATTCAGCTCATGTTTTGTCAAATTTTCTAAGAGAAGGAATTACAAACTAAGATGTATACAGGGGCCTAGCAGGTTAAATAGAAAAGATCACGTCATCCTATCCCAAGGGAGTAGCCCCTTCTCTGGCTGGTTGCTGCTACATAGGAGGAAGGACTAGTGTTGCCAAACCAAACTTCTGATCTTCAAAAAGAAGATGAAAATGTAACTTCAAAATTTTTATTTATTTATTTAATGAACTTACATCCTTTTTCCCACCCTCTTTTTTCTCTTTTGGCTATGCCATGTGACCTGTGGGATCTTAGATCCCTGGTCCCAGGCCCCTGGCAGTGAAAGCTTGGAGTCCTAACCACTGAATTGCCAGGGAATTTCCAAGATGTGTGTGTGTGTGTGTGTGTGTGTGTGTATGTGTGTGTGTTTAAATAGAGAATGACTCCTTTTGAAGTGTTGCAATCTAACTAGAATAAAAGATGCAATGACCCACAGAATGGGAGAAAAAATTGATATTTCTAAGTCATATATCTGATGAGGGAATTACATCTAGAATATATAAAAAATGCTTACAACTCAATAATAAAAGAAAGAAATAATCCAATTTAAAAATGGGCAAAACATCTGAACATATGTTTCTCCAATGAAAAAATACAAATGACCAAAAAGCACATGAAAATAAGCTCAACATCATTAGCTACCGGGGAAATGCAAATCAAAACAGTGAGATGTGATTTTGCATCCAGTTAGATGGCCAGAATCAATAAGAAAAATAATAATGCATATTGGTGGGGATATGGAGAAACTGAATTCCTCATACACTGATGTTGGGAATGCAAAATGTATAGCCACTTTGGAAAATATTTCTGCAGTTCCCCAAATGGTTAAACACAGAGCAATAATATGACTCAATGTTTCCACACATAGGTATATAATCATGAGAAATGAAAACATATGTCCACAAAAAAATTTAAACATGACTTCATAGAAGTCATATTTATCATAGAAGTTCATAGAAGTATTATTTACCATATCCCCAAAGTGGAAACAGCCCACATGTTCATCAACTAAAATATAGGTAGACATTATAGGGAATATTATTTGGCAATAAAAAGGAATCAAGTACCGATACACACGATACCATAGATAAACCTTGAAAACATTATGCTAAGCTAAAGAGGCCACAAAAAAACCCCACATATATTATGATCCCATTTATACATGTCCAAAAGAGGCAAAACTATAGAGACAGAAAGTGGCTTAGTGGTTGCCTGGAGTGGGGAGGATGAAGGGAATTGGAGAGTGATGCTAAAGGGTGTAGATTTCTTGTCGGTGTGATGAAAATGTTCTAAAATTGATAGTGGTGATGGCTGCACAGCTTTGTGAATATACTAAAATACCTCTGGATCGCATACTTTAATAGGTGAATTGTATGGTAGGTGGATTATACACCCATAAAGCTGTTACTAAAAAAGAATACAGTGAGGGCCACATAAAACGTCTGCTAGGCTGCCAACTTCAGGTTCTCTTACTAGGACTTGATCAAATGAACAACAGGTCTGGAAGGGGCTGGTCCCATCTAATTTTTAGGAAACCAAGGAAGAAGTTGCTCTACCAGTTCTAAAGTCACGTGCCTTTTTAGAGGCAGAGCCAGGACCAGAGTTTGTCTTTTGATTTTGACCTTTAGGCCATGCTGAAAGTGAAAGTGAAAGTGCAATTTGCTCAGTCCTGTCCCACTCTTTGCGACCCCATGGACCATAGAGTCCATGGAATTCTCCAGTCCAGAATACTGGAGTGGGTAGCCTTTCCCTTCTCCAGGGGATCTTCCCAACCCAGGGATCAAACCCAGGTCTCCCTCATTGCAGGAGGATTCTTTACCAACTGAGCCACCAGGGAAGTCCAAGAATACTGGAGTGGGTAGCCTATCCCTTCTCCAGGGGATCTTCCTGACTCAGGAATCGAACTGGGGTCTATTGCAGGGCAGGTGGATTCTTTACCAGCTGAGCTACCAGGGAAGCCCTTCTATCCAAAGCCCCTCTTGCAGGGCACAGCCAGGAAGGGAATGTGAGAAGTCAATGTTGGGAGCAGCGAAATATACTCTTCCTTTTGTTGCATCTTACGAAGGTCCCCCCAAGACTTCTTGAGAAAGGGGTAAAATACGGTTAAAAGGAATCCTCCTTAAGGGAAGAGACAAACATTGCACTTCTCCGAGCCTCTTTTTTTTGTATAGCATGGGAGGGTGTGTGTATTTTAGAGTCACTTACTCAGTATGTTTCTGATTCATTTACACTTAGCTCATCAATATGTTGTTTGTGCAAGAAACTTTTGATGTCCAAGAAATCTTCTGGGCCTCTTGAGGTTTTTTTTTTTTAAACCAGAAAACAGAGCTTTGCCAAGAGTAAATGGAACTCAGATATCAAAAGTCTGAGTTCAGTTTTCATTGAATACAAAGGGTGAGTGGATTCTGATCTGAGCCAAATGCATTCTCCCACCCTTAATTTACAGTACATTGTTTTGGCAGACTCTACGATCCTGAAAGTTGGCTTTTCTTCTCTGATTCCTTTCTAGGGTGTAACCACAGGCCTATCTTTTAGTTAACTTTACAGAAAATAAGACCATATTAAAACAATTTATGAGAGCCTCACTCATCACTGTTCCTATAACTATCAATTTTATTAGAACAAATTGAAATGTTTGAAAAGGTTAAAATCATCCACTGAAGTTGTAATTTTGTTTAATAGCTTACAGGAATCTCTATCTTTTCAGTCCTCTCATTTGGGGGTTTACCTACAGGGATGTCCCACCTCCCCAATTAACGGTCAGGCCATCAACCAGTTATCAAGTTGAACATTGAAGGACTACTATAACTTGTGATGCTCATATTTGAGGGATGGAATAACTTTCCTTCTTTCACCTTCTCTCTTCAAAGGTGAAAGGATCAGAGAATTGATCAGTATTGATACTTCAAATTTCTTTTAGATTAAAAAAATCTCAAAAGAACCAAAGAAGCAAAGAAAAATTAAGATCATCCCAAATTCTGCCACTTTGAGGTAAGCATTATTAATATTCTGTGGATTGCTTTCTTTTTATTCATGATTATTTATTTATTAAAAAAAATTTTGGCTACACTGTGCAGCATGCGGGATGCTAGGTCCCTGACCAGGGATCGAACCCCTAACCCCTGGCAGTGGAAGCATGAGTACCAACCATTGAACCATCAGGGAAGTCCCCGATTACTTTTTATTGTAAAAAATAAATCTATATCAGTATTAAATAGGCGTGCATGCTAAGTCACTTGAGCCGTGTCTGACTCTTTGTGTGACCCTATGGACTGTAGCCCGGCAGGCTCCTCTGTCCATGGGATTCTCCAGGCAAGAATACTGGAGTGGGTTGCCATGCCCTCCTCTAGGGGATCTTTCCGACCCAGGGATTGAAACTGCATCTCTTATGTCTCCTGCACTGGTGGGCTTTTTTTTTTTTAACTATTAGTGCCACCTGGGAAGAATTCACAATTGTCAATATTAACACAATTATACCCATTTCATAGATAAAATCCAGTTGTATAGATGGAACATAACTTACTTAAATGATTCAGTGAGGGCTCTTTGATTGCAAGTGACAGAAAATTCATGTCAAACTGACCTAAACACAAAAGGAAACTTTTTGGCTGACATCTAAAAAGTCCAGAGGGAGATCTGGTTTCAGGCTTGCAGGATACAGGGCACAGATGATATTACGAGGTTTCTGTTTCTCTTTCTCTCTCCCTGCTCTGCTTTCTGCTGCTTTAGTGCCATTCATATGTTGCCTGGACAGCCAGCAGCTCCAGAGTAGGTGCTTCTGGGTTCTTGCGTGGCTAAGGAGAACAAGGCTCTCCTCCAGCAATTGCCACAGAAATTTCATTGCATTGGTCCTCTTTGTGAGCCTATCCCTGTGGCTTGTGCTGGAATCCAAGTGTTTCACCAGATAACTTGGACTGAGAGTAAGAGAGGGAAGGATGGAAGCAAAGATGGATCCTCAGAGGGAAATACAAGACCGGTTACCAGAAAGATAACGGATGAGTGCTGTGTGGCCAGAATAACAGTTCACAGTTCATATACTTGGAACGTTTAGAACTCACTTTGTATTGTTTCCTAGGGCTTTCGTAACAAAATACCACAGACTGGGTGGCTCAAACAGAAATTTATTAACTCATAGCTCTGGAGGCTGGAAGTCCAAGATCAAGGTGCCGTCAGTGTTGGTTCCTTCTGAGAACCATGATGGAAAATCCGTTCCAAGCCTGTCTCCTAGCTTCTGGTGGCTTGCTGGCAGTCTTTGGAGTTCTTTGACTTATAGAGGCATTGCTCTGATTTCTGTTCTCATGTTCACATGGCATTTTCTCTGTGTTCAAATTCTCTCTTATAAGGACATTAGTAATTTTGACTAGGGGTCCACTCTACCTGAGTACAATCTCATTCTAACTAACTATATCTACACTGCTCTACTTCCAAATAATGTCACCTTTTGAGGTTTGGGGGTTGAGGCTTCAACATCTGAATTTTGGTAGGACACAATTCAAGCCACAACATATATCCATACAATTTTTTTTGTTGTTATTGTTCGGTCACTAAGTCGTGTCAGACTCTTTGCAACCCCAAGGACTGCAGAATGTTAGGCTTCCCTGTCCTTCACTATCTCCCAGAGTTTGCTCAGATTCACATCCATTGATGCGGTGATGCTATCTAACCAACTCATACTCTACTGCCCTCTTCTCCTTTTGCCTTAGATCTTTCCCAGCATCAGGGTCTTTCTTTGGTGGCTTAGATAGTAAAGAGTCTGCCTGCAATGCAGGAGACTCAGGCTCAGTCCCTGGGTCAGAAAGATCCCCTGGAGAAGGGAATGGCAACCCACTGCAGTGTTCTTGCCTGAAGAATTTCATGGACAGAGGAGCCTGGTGTACTACAGTTCATAAGGTCGCAAAGGATTGGACACAACTGACCGACTAACAATGTTTCTGGTTACATTTAAAACCCATCCAGTCTGAGTTGGAATGATGAATCCAGTTGCTTCCTGCTTTCCACTGTATGGACTAAGAGATTGTATGAGGTGAACCCTAGTCAGTTAGTTCAGTCATTCACTTGTGTCTGACTCTTTGTGACCCCATGGATGGCAGCACGCCAGGCTTCCCTGTCCGTCGCCAACTCTTGGAGCTTGCTTAAACTTGTGTCCATCGAGTTGGTGATGCCACTCAACCATCTCATCCTGTGTCGTCCCCTTCTCCTGCCTTCAATCATTTTCCTTCTCCTCCTGCATCCAGATCTTTTCAAATGAGTCAGTTCTTCACAACATGTAGCCAAAGTATTGGAGCTTCAGCTTCAGCATCAGTCCTTCCAATGAATATTCAGGACTTATTTCCTTTAGGATTGACTGGTTTGATCTCCTTGCAGTCCAAGGGACTTTCAGAAGTCTTCTCCAACACCACAGTTCAAAAGCATCAATTCTTTGGTGTTCAGCTTTCTTTATGGTCCAACTCTCACATCCACACATGATGTGAAACTAAGAGATTGTATGAGGACTACGAGATTGTATGAGGTGACCTCTAGTGTTCCTTTCATATAACCTAGTGATGATTCAGTGTCTCAGGGCGAGGAATCCAACCTGTCGCCTAAATGTACACCTCAGTCCAACCACTTACCAGCTTGCGGACTTTGGGCAAGTGACTTAACCTCTGCAAATCTGTCTCCTCAACAGTAAAATGAGGATGACAGTCTTTTACTCCTTGGATTGTTGTGGTCGAGGCACAAAGTAAGTATGAGTCAATGTGACTGTTCTGTCTCTGCAGACACATGCGGACTTCAGAGATGGGAGGAGAGCCTGACATAACCCCAGTGTTCTCACCCTCTGCTGATGATTCGGCTCAACAATTTCTCCCTGAGGTTCTCCTGAAAGAAATTCAAGATGGGGAGGGATGCTTTGTTATCCTGCAAACAGAAATTCAAATCCGGTTCAGAGAACACAAAGTATTTCTCTTTCTCCCCTGAAGCCAGATGCGATAAATCTTGAGCAGACTCTAGGCGATGTGATTATGAAATACCTGCTCCCTTTAGGTTCCACTTAATCTGTCTCTCTGACATCTATTTTTTTTTCCTTACAACTTGATCTTTCCCACCATCTTTCAGATGTGGGCTGGAACCAGTCATTTTATTTACAATCTTTTTTTTGGCTTCATAAATTTGGGGAAATGAAACAGACATCTGCTACTTTCCAAGGCGCCACATCTTTTAGTTCTTTTATACTTTTTCTACAGGCCCTAATTTAGCTTGTCTAGATGCTGACTGAATAACAACTAGGACTCCAAGCTCTTGCATGCAGCATAACTGCTTGCTACAGATGTATCAGGGCTTCACCAAGGTCAAAGGAAAAGGTGTAGATTGCTTTCATTTAGCAAATGTTTCTGAAGTGCTGACTTTGTTCCGAGTGTTGGTTTAATCACCAGGTTCATAACAATGAGCAGGAGAGCCACTGTCCCTACCCTTGAGTACTGCACATTCTGGGGACATTCATTCAAGCAGAAAATATGTAATGAGAACTTAGTACACTTCCCATATTGTTCATCATTAAACAACACAGACACCACTTCTGCACTAATGGCTATGATGTGTGTGTGTATAAGGTGGGGGCAGAATACAATATACACATACATATATATTTTTTATCATGTTAAAAGGTAGTAAGTGCTGTGGGAAGAAAAAACAGCAGGGTAAGGGGTTTAGGAATTTGGGATGTTTTTACAATTTTAAATAGGGTGAGCATGGTAGGTCTGTTGAGAAGGTGATGCTTGAGCAAAGACTTGAAGGCAAGAGGAGGGAAAGGTGAGAAGGGAGCCTGGATATTTGGGGGAAGAGCAAGTCCACGGGCTCTGAGTGTACCTAACTTTTTCAAAGAAAGCAAGGAGGTCAGTTTTGCTGGAGCTGAGTGAGCAATGTGAGAACAGAGGAAATGGTTAGGGACAAATTAAGCAGAGTTTTTACCCTGAATGAAAGGACGAACCAACAGAGAGTGCTAAGCAGAGCAGGGACAAGATCTCAGACGTGAAAAGGGCTGACCTGGCTGCTAAGTTTAGGCTAGGCTGTGCAGGTGCCGGTGGTATTAGGGAAGCCAGAATAATCAATCACAAGGGTGAGAAGGTAGTGACACAGACCTGGAGGGGGGACAGGTCGGGGTAATGAGAAGAAGAGGTAATGAGAAGAAGAGGCTGGATTACGGATTTGTATTGAAGACAGGACCAACACGATTTTCTGACAGACTGGATGTAGGGTGTGAAAGAGGAGGCAAGGATGCCTCCAAGATCTGTCTACTGACTGGGGGAGCACGGTTCTGTTTTGGTGCGTTGAACCAGGAGTGCCGTTCGGACATAAGTTTGAGATGCCTATTAGCTATCCAAGTGGAGTGAGCAGCTGGCTTTTGCCTGTATAATTGATTTTGGGAATATGCTTACGCTTCAGGAAGTGAGAGCATGTTGAGGCACTTTCAGAACTGGGTACGTCCTCCTAAAAGCTAGAACATCCCTGAAGGGCAGCTCATCGCGCCTCTGCAGCCCCTTCGGCCGACAAAGCCCTTCTTTTTCCTCTTTGGGGGATGGCGAGAACAATGAACCGAAACCACAAGCCACGGCACAGCCTCCATTCCCTCACTAGACGCGAGGAAAGAAGCTTGGGGATTGGGATGGGAATGCAGACGGGTTCAGCGCAGTGGGGCGGTCCCGGGGTGAGTGGGCGGGGCCTGGGGTAGGCGGGGCCGCGGCGCGGGCGCACGCCTCAGAGGGGGGCGTGGCCAGCCCGGCGCGCGCGCCGGCCTCCTGTGCTCCTGCAGGTCCGCCGGCGATCAGCTGGTCTGCGCTCCACTGACGTGGGCCCCGGCACGTCACCGCCGAATGGCAGCCTCCAGAAAGGCACCGCGAGTAAGGTGAGGGCGCTCTGCCGGGGATCCGGCGTCCGGGCAGCGCGCGGCCCCCCGGGCCTGGGCACGCATGTTGCACCCCGGAAGGCAGGGACAAGCGGGTGAGGAGCTGCGGGCGGCCCACCGCAGTCGGGCGCCGGCTGGGGCTGGCTGGAGCCCCCCGAGCGAGGCCACAGGGGAGGGAACCATGCAGCCGGGCAAGTTCCGGTTGGTTTCCAGCGGTCGCGGGCACCCCCAGGCAGCCCGAGCCAGGTCCCCGGACGTGTGTGTGTGCGGAGCTGCGACCATCGGCCCGAGGGGGCGGTGGCCATCGCCTCCCCTTCCCCGGCCTAGTGAGAAGGCCCGCTCTGGCAGGAAGTTGACCCCTGCTGGCTCTTCTCGGGGTTCGGGGAGGCGGGCGAGCCCCTGCCTTCGCTCCTCTACCCTGGGAATCTAATCCTCAAATTACAACCCTGACAGTATGACACCTGCAATTAGCCTTACTGATCTGTCACCGCCACAAGCATAGGCAACCGCGGGCCCTTCCCCACCCAAGTGTTTTCAGAGGCTAGGGAATACTTGGGCATAATCTCCAGGAAAGTCCCATTGCTAACCTGCCCTGGGTTCTCCCTGGATTCAGGGAGGTGAGACGGATAATCCCCTGGTCTCACATTAACAGGTTGCAGCCTGTGCTTCCCCCATACCCAGGGAATACTTATCAGAGTAGCTAACAAAATGGGAGGAGGCTGAGAGATAAGTTGAGGGTCACAAAGGTCAGAAGCCAAGCACCCTGGCAATCCACACGAGGTCAGCCATCCTCTAACCAGCTGAAACTTGAATGAATAGGCTTCGCAGCCTGGACAGACTCACTTGCTGAACACAGACCAAGGCTTGTGCTGGTGTTTGTGAGTGGAGGGATCCCAAGCCGACCTTGAGTTGAACTTGGCCTCGCCACAGCATGTTAGGGATGAGTAGAGAACCTGCCCACCCTATGAAAGGATGTCTGATGTGTGGCTAACCTGCACGGGGAAGGAGCTGCCTATGTGTTAGTGCTGGAGGTGGGTTCAGACAAGTGGATCCTGAGTTAGGGCCCTAGGCTGAGAAGTAGCCTTTGAGGACCAAGTTAGTCTTTGCTGGTTTCATAGACTCACAACATTTTAGGGGTAGAAGGGTCTTTAGGCATCAACTGAGAGAGCCTCTTTACCTCACACAGGAGGCCACTGAGAGCTGAGAGAAGGGGGGCCATTTGCCCCAGGTACTTCCCCCAATGGCAGAATTTGAGTGCTATCACTGTAAACATGACTTGGTTTAGATGATGGAAACTGGACTCAAATTGACTTAGTTAAGGGGTTGAGCCAGCTTCTAGTGCAGCTGAGTCCAGGTGACCACACCAGCTTCAGACTTGGTTTCTCTCTTGCACTTCTTGGCTCTGATTTCTTCAGTGTTGGCTTCATTGTCAGGCAGACTTTCTCCTTTGGCAGATGATGACAATTGTAGTCTCACAGCCCCAGCAGAAATAGGGTCCTTTTACCTAATGGTTGGAGCAGAAATTCCAAATCTGATCCTCACTGGACTGATTTGATCCTATGTTCATCGCTGGTTTGAAAGGATGGATTGATCCTTTGTCCTTCGCTGGTTTGGAAGGATGGATTGAACAGGCCTGGATCCCAGAACTTGGTGGGTGAACAGGTGAGACTCATTCCAACTCTGTGGGCTGCAAGTGGAGAAGAGACATTTTCAGAAGGAAAACCAAGGTGCTCTGACCAAAAGAGGGAGGGTTGGTAGGCAAAAATAACATTGCCCACTTCTTCACCCTAGAACCTGTTCCATTCTACCCTTGTCTCACCTTACAGGGCATGACTGAGCATCTTGGTCCTCGTTTTGCCCCATCCTGAATGATATACATGTGTGATTCTCATCCTGGACTGGGGGCATGGGTAGGGTAATAACACTGCTGGGATTTCTTTAAAAAGAGAGAGGGAGAAAAATGTGCCATAACCATCTTATAAATAGATTGAATATAGATTGAATAGGAAGTTCTCTGCATGCTTCTTTCCTCTTACTCATCTCATGGCGCATCATGATACTGAGAAGGTGTTGGCTGGAGAAGGGGCTTCCCAGGTGGCTCAGTGGTAAAGAATCTCCTGCCCAGCAGGAGACACGGGTTCAATCCCTGGGTGGGTAAGATCCCTGGAGAAGGAAATGGCCACCCGCTCCAGTATTCTTGCCTGGGAAATCCCATGAACAGAGGAGCCTGGCAGGCTGCAGTCCATGGGCTTGCAAGAGTCAGACACGATAGTGACTAAACAACAACCACAGGCTGAAGAAGTCCGGGGCAGGAGAAGAGCACTCAAGTGAAACTTGGGAGGCCTAGACTCTAGTTCTAGACGAGCTGTCCCATCAAATAGCTCTGAGGCCTTGAGCAATTTGTTGATCTCTGTTTCTCAGCTTCTTTCTAGAGGTGGGAGCTGAGTTGGATCATCCCTCAGGTATATCCTAGCTCTAACGTTTAATGATAACCTTGCTCTGAGAGCTGGAGAATGTGTCTGTCCAAGTAAGTGAAGGGTAGATGGATTTCGGACTCTGCAGAGACCAGGATATGACAGAAGCATGATTGTTTTAATGTTTAGCTGCTTTGTGGCTCCTTTGATCCTTACAGTAAGATGGAGTTGGTGATGCTGACAGAGAGTGCTTGAACTCAAGTTCTCTGGGAACGTCACCTGTCAAGACTGATTTCTCGCCTTGTCTTTGCAGCTCCTAATTTTATGGCCTGTGGCGAGTTGTTTCTTCTCATGTAAAATGAATGAATAGAGCTGCTTTTGAATAGTTTCCCTCCAGCTCTCTTGTCCTGTGTGTCAACCAGTCACTTGAGTATGTAGAGAAATTGACTTCCTTGGCTCATCGTCTGTCTTTTAAATGTGTATATGAAGTCAAGGGAAACCAGGTGAGAATGTGATTTGTTTTCTGTCCAAGGAAAAGAGGTTTTTTACTTTGTAAAATATTATAACAACTTTATTGAGATATAATTCATGTACCACACAATTTACCTATTAAAAAATACAATTCAGTGGTTTTGAGAATATTCTCAGAGTTGTGCAACCATGACCATGATCAGTTTTTAGGACATTTTAATCCTCCCTGGAAGAAGCCCTGTACACAGTGCAGTCACTCCTTATTTCCAGCTCCATCCTACGTCTAAGCAACCACTGCCTATTCTCTCTCTATGGATTTGTTTCTTTTGGACACTGCATATGAAATCATACAATGTATGATCGTCTTTGGCTTTTTTCACTTAGCATAAAATGTTTTCCAGCTTTACTACGTTGTAGCATATATCAGTAATTATACCTTTTTATTGCCAAATAATATTGCATTGTATGTTTAGACCACTTTTATTTATCCATCAATTGATGGATGTTTGGGTTGTTTCTACTTTTTGAATATCATGAATAACGCTTCTATGAATGTTGTGTGTAAGTTTTCAGGTGGACTTGTGTTTTCAGTTTCCTTTGCTATGTACCTAGGAGTGAAATTGCCGGGTCATAGGCTAAGACTGTATTTA
Source organism: Oryx dammah (assembly GCF_014754425.2). Taxonomy (NCBI): domain Eukaryota; kingdom Metazoa; phylum Chordata; class Mammalia; order Artiodactyla; family Bovidae; genus Oryx; species Oryx dammah. The sequence goes on along the minus strand of NW_024070198.1, from coordinate 29,341,148 downwards.
ATCTTTTGAGGAATGCTGGACTGTTTTCCAAAGCTACTGTACTGTTTTACATTCCCACCAGTGATTTTCTGGTTGTTCCAATTTTTCCACGTCCTTGCCCCTTGTCCTTTTTTTTTTTTTTTTAAATTATAATCTTCCTAGTGGGTGTGAAGCGGTATCTCATTGTGGCTTTCATTTGCATTTCCCTTATGAATAATGATGCTGAAAATCTTTTCATGCTGATTATTGGCCGCTTGTATATCTTCTTAGGAGAAATGTCTATTTGGAATCTGTGACCGTTTAAACATTGTAATATTTTTCTTTGTATTGTTGAGGTGTAATAGTCCTTTTTAAAAAAAGTTTTATTTATTTTTGGCTGTGCTGGGTCTTTGTTGCTGGTGCAGGCCTTCTCTAGCTGTGGTGAGCAGAGGCTACTTTCTAGTTCAGTGTATGCGCTTCTCATTTTAGTGGCTTCTCATTTCAGGCTCTAGGGCATGTGGGGTTCAGCAGTTGTGCCTCATGGGGTTAGTTGCCCCGTGGCTCGTGGGATCTTCCCAGAGCAGGGACTGAACCCAGGTACCCTGTATTGGCAGGTGGTTGCTTAACCACTGGACTACCAAGGAAGTCCTTATGGTAGTTCTTTATATACTCTGGATACCAGAATCTTATCATATATTTGAGTTGCAAATGTTTTATTTTATGGGTTGCCTTTTCACTTTCTTCATCGTATCCTTTGAAGCATTACAGTCTTTAATGAAGTCCTGTCTGTTTTTCTTTTGCTGCATATGCTTTTGATGTCATATCTAAGAAATCATTGCCTAATTCAAAGTCAGGCAGATTTATGTCTATGTTTTCTTCTAAGAAAACATTTATGTCTGTGATCCATTTTAAGTTAATTTTTGTATATGGTGTGAAGGTGGAAGTTCAGCTTCCTTCTTTTACATGTGGATATCCATTTGTCCCATCATCATTTGTTGAAGAGACTATGTTTTTCTCCATTAGATGTTGTTGTTGTTGTCCAGTCCCTAAGTTGTGTCCTACTCTTTGCGATTCCATGGGGTGCCAGGCTTCCCTGTCCTTCACCATCTCCCAGAGTTTGCTCAAACTCATGTCCATTGAGTTTGTGATACCTCCAATCATCTCATTCTCTGTTGCCCCCTTCTCCTCTTCCCTCAATCTTTCCCAGCATCAGGGTCTTTTCCAATGAGTCAGCTGTTTGCATCAGGTGGCCAAAGTATTGTATCTTCAGCTTCAGCATCGGTCCTTTCAATGAATATTCAGGTTTGATTTCCTTTATGATTGACTGGTTTGATCTCCTTGAAGTCCAAGGGACTCTGACTCTCAAGAGTCTTCTTCAGCACAACAGTTCAGAAACATCAATTCTTTGGCACTCACCTTCTTTATGGTCCAGCTCTCACATCTGTACATGACCATGGGAGAAACCATAGCTTTGACTATATGAACCTTTGTCGGCAAAGTGATGCCTCTGCTTTTTAATACGCTGTCTAGGTTTGTCATAGCTTTTCTTCCAAAGAGCAAGCATCTTTTAATTTTGTGGCTACAGTCACCATCAGCAGTGATTTTGGAGCCCAAGAAAACAGTCTGCCACTGTTTCCATTCTTCACAGCCCCCCTGCCCCCCACCCCCCTGCCTCCACCCGATCTATTTGCTATGAAACAGTGGGACCAGATGCCATGATCTTTGTTTCTGGAATGTTGAGTTTTAAGCCAGTTTTTTCACTCTCCTCTTTCACCCTCATCAAGAGGCTCTTTAGTTCTTCTTTGCTTTCTGCCGTTAGAGTGGTATCATCTACATATCTGAGGTTGTTGATATTTCTCCCGGCACTATTGATTCCAGCCTGATTCATCTAGCCCAGCATTTCCTATGATGTACTCTGCATGTAAGTTAAATAATACAGTATACAGCCTTGACATACTCCTTTCCCAATTTTGAACCAGTCCATTGTTCCATGTCTCGTTTGAATTGTTTCTTCTTGACATGCATACAGATTCTTAGGAGGTAGATCTGGTTGTTGTTGTTGTTAAGTCGCCAAGTTGTGTCCAACTTGTTTGCGACCCCACGGACTGTAACCACTTGCCAGGTTCCTCTGTCCATCGGATTTCCCAGGCAAGAATACTGTGGTGGGTTGCTATTTCCTTCTCCAGGGGATCTTCCTGACCCAGTGATTGAACCCATGTCTGCTGTATTGGCAGGCAGATTCTTTACCATGGAGCCACCAGGGAAGCCTTCATTGATATATATCTATCTTTATGCCAGTACCACAGTGTCTTGATTACTGTAGTTTTATTAATTTTGAAATCAGGAAGGGTTGAATCCTTCAACTTTGTTCTTTTTCATGATTGTTTTGGTTATTTCAGATTCTTTGCTTTTCTGAGTTTAGGATCTGCTTATAGTGGAAGACAATTCATGAATTAGAGACTGAGATTGAGATTTACCTGCCATGGTGATGTTTTATCTGAAACTTACTTATTTCATCACTGATATTGGGGTGAGAGTTTTTCCGTCTCATAAAGGAAAATTGCTAAGTCAAGTTGATATTCCTCTCTGACTAAACCTTGCCACGTTTACTGAGGTCAAAGTCTGCAATAGCCTATTCTTTCTCTTCCTTAGGGCAAATTACCAGGATTTTCAGCTGAAAAATTTAAGAATAATTGAACCTAACGAGTTGACATACTCAGGAGACCCAGGTGTGGAAACAGGTAATAATTTTGCCTCTTACTTTAGATGGAACATCTCGGAAGGATTTTAGATTCCTCTACTTCAGCACCAAGTTGACAGAGAAGGGAGGGTAAGGGATTAATAATTGATCATGTCTAGGGATGAAGGGATGTATGTCTGGAAATTAAAAACCATTTTGTCTTTTGGCTTCCTGGGTTATTGGTTATCGGAGAAGGCAATGGCACCCCACTCCAGTACTCTTGCCTGGAAAATCCCATGGACAGAGGAGCCTGGTAGGCTGCAGTCCATGGGGTCGCGAAAGTCAGACACGACTGAGCAACTTCACTTTCACTTTTCACTTTCATGCATTAGAGAAGGAAATGGCAACCCACTCCAGTGTGCTTGCCTGGAGAATCCCAGGGACAGGGGAGCCTGGTGGGCTGCCATATACAGGGTCGCACAGAGTCGGACATGACTGAAGCAACTTAGCAGCAGCAGCAGCAGGGATGAGGGGATGTATGTCTGGAAATTAAAAACCATTTTGTCTTTTGGCTTCCTGGGTTGTTGGTTATTGTGTGTATGTGTATATTTTATATATATATATGTGTGTGTGTATATACACATATATATGTTACTTTTTTTCAGTAGAAAGTGGAGAGATATGGTTTTTGAATTCATTGTTCTTGGCATGGTGGTGATGGTGGTGGTAGTGGTAGAGATAGGTTGTTATTGAAAAAGTTCTAGTCTGATTTTTCTAATTTCTAATATAATTTATTGACATCCTTAGAGATTGGCTTTTAGTTTTCATCTTAAGACTATGAAATAAGTTTATAATGTATTATTGTGCTTTATAAATTGAACAGGCATTCAGGAAAATCCTTTGGGGAAAAATTTCTGGAACCATATCCTCTTCCTAGAACTGATTAGTTATATTGTTGGGTTGCCAGAAACCCAAATTCCGAGAAAAAAAGAAAAAAAGTGGTATATTTCTATATTTCCAGTCCCTTTTCTGCGGACTACTCAGGAGAACTACAGCGTTTCCTTCTTTTTCAACCGACTGAAAAAGATCAGTCCCACGTTAGATCAGAAGCACGTTAGTAACCATAACTGATCTCTCTTTGGAAGATCAGTGCTGTAACTATATGCAGTTTTAGGTCCTTTTTCTTGAAAAATGTAGCTGTGTCCAACACATTTTGGACCATGTTGGAGGAAGGAGAGGAAGGAATGAGAAGAAGAGGAGGTAGGAAAGGGAGAAGTGATAGAAACATTGGATTTAGAGTTTGGTGAGAATTTCTCTTTCTTTTTATTGCATATGAAGGAATAGAGCTTCAGGGAGTTTCCGTTGTCCGAGGTTGCAAATTCCAGCTGGAAACTGGAGCCCACGTGTTTTGACTCCTTGGGTCTTAGAATTGCTTTAAGAGAGCCGCCTCTGTTATGTTCTCTAGATAAGATGGTGTGTCAGTGCGTGGGCTTGGTAACTGGATAGGCCTTGGGTCCTCATCCTGATGATCCACTTGACTTGGGTCATCAAGTATTTGACTTCTCTTTATTTATCTGTGAAATGGGAAGAGTTGAACCTCCCTGGGTGGGGATTATTATGAGGATTAATCACTAATGTATGTAAAGCTCTTGGCCCTTGCTCAGCAGTGGGACAGAGCAACACACTCTAAAGCTCTGGGTGCTGGAGGAGCAGCTTGGCATCTGTGAAAATGCTAAGATGCTGAAATTGGAGTAAACCAGCCCCTTCTATTCTCGTAACAAGACATGTAGGAATCCCAGCTGGTGCTTCAGATTCAGATTGAGCTTCTACAGTGTATCAGTTGCCGTGTATGGTGCTTTCACACAGGCTGTCATGTTAAATTCTTCTAGCCACCCAGTGAGGTAAATAGGGTGTGCCCTTCATGTAATTCCAAGCAGCGAAAAGTCTTTTGTTTGTGATAAAGGTTGAAGGCTTAGGAACTTATTTCTAAAAGCAGACCCACATATGCAAGAGACTTTCAAATGAGTCATTCTTTTTCGAGCATGATTTAAAAATACCTGGCAACGTATGGGCTAAATTTACATCATGCGCTGGTTTGTTGTTCTTGGCTCCCCACGTCTCTGCACACCCTGATTAGCTCTTGGCTGCTTCTAACGTTTCTGAAAAGTAATGGGATGTGGAGTGAGCAGATGCTAAAATATGGCATCTTCTAGGATCCTAGCTTTCTTTCACAGAAGATTCATCACTGTTATGTTGAGTCTGAAAAGATAGGCACAGAGCTGTGATACTCATTCAGCCATCTTCGAGTGAGCTTATGCATGTATGAGATGCTGGGCTAGATACATGGATTCAGGGATGAAGATGACGTGGCCTCTGCCTTAAGGAGAAGCAATATAGCCACCATTTCTCACCATTTCTCGCATTGCTTTCATAGTTATTGTAGTTAATTGTGTATCTACCTCTAGTAATTGCAAACACAACATTTACTATGTGCCAGGCGCTGCTTCTAAATGCTTTCCCTATGGTAGTCCATTTAATCCTCATAAAAACTAGCCTGTGAGGACCGCCAGCCATGGTTTTCATCTCCTGCATCATGACTGTCATTTGAGCTGCCGCCGCCGCAGTGGTTGGGTCTCGTAATTGTACCTGCTTTGTCTCCTCCTCAACTCGAGCTGCTCACCCGTTCACTCACTTGTCCTGCAGCCACCTTTTCTCATTGTGTCCATCTCCATGATAGCTGCCTCCATGGCCGCAGCCCATTTGTTGCCTCAGCCACAGCCATCGTATCTTCTGGCTGCGGTATTGGGAATCTTTTCGCTGAGTCTCATATAGGTGGCAAAGACGTGTCTGCATCAGACCGAGGACACTGACCAAATGTGAGGGGCATGAAGGGTGGGGAAGGCAGGATCAGGGGAGATGTTAATAGTGGTGAGGGTGGCAGGGGGCATTGTGGAGGAAAGTGTGAAGGTGCCCCTGTAGTGGAGAGAAACTGAGGATGCTGGTGATCCCGCGGGAGGCCAGTCTGGAGGAGGAACGTATTGATGAGGCGAGAGGTGGTGATGAAGATCAGAGTGTGTGCTGAGGAAGCAGGCTGCGGTGACCAGGAAGCAGAGATGTCCTTGACCGGCTCCATCTTGCCTTTGATGGTTTTCAGCGTGTGCTTGCTGTGCTAAGTCATGTCAGTCGTGTTGGACTCTTTGTGACCCTATGGACTGTAGCCAGACTGCTCTGTCTGTGGGATTCTCCAGGCATCAACACTGGAGTGGGTTGCCATTCCCTCCCCCAGGGGACCTTCTTGACCCAGGGATTGAACCCGTGTCTCTTATGTCTCCTGCATTGGGAGTCAGGGTCTTTACCACTAGTGCCACCTGTTACTGAAGATCTTGTGCTTGCCATTGGGTCTGTTGACTTTACTGATGAAGTCAGTAACTGATAGTATTGATCGGTACTACAGTCAGCACAATAAACACCTAGTCAGTGCCAGCAAAATCCTTAAGTCAGGATGTGTCCAAATAGAGGTCAAATTCTTCTATTTGGAAGAACAGAGGAAATTAATGATGTCAAAAGAAAATACACTGGTTTCTATCATGTAGTTGCTTTCTAAAATTCCAGATGCTCAGGCTGTGCTCCCCTCTGGGTAGCTCTCATGTGCCACCAAGGTTGGAATACTGCTCCAGAGGATGTTTATGTTTTTGCTTGACTTTTAAAAATATTAAATTGCTCAGAAATATGATTCGGAAGCACAAATTTATTTTGAAACCCCGAAAGATGTCATAATAAACTTTTCAGATGCTGGCAAGCTTGTGATGTCACAATAGGCTTTATTTTGAACCCAGTGGAGGCATTAATATATAAATTTAGGTCATTAGATACTTCTGATCCCTCTTTTTCATATACATAAGAAATTATAGGCTCAGTAGGACAGACAAAAGGAAAGGATGTCCCTCTGAAAAGTATTCAGAAGCGACTGTTATGCAGGGATCCTGGACATGTTTGACTCATGAATAGGACCGTTTCTGGTGTCTCTCTCTTTTGGAGACTTCTGTCTTTTGGAAACTTCTGAGTGGGAGCCCTGAGGCCAGTAACTGAAGCTGCCCTTGCAGATTACCAATAAGATGGGGTACTTTCCCAGTGAGTCCCAAGATTAGTATCATACCCTGTAGGGGAATCTATTGGAGATAACCATAGAGACTGAGGCTTTTATAGCCCAAGGTGGTGATGGTGATGGAGAAGCACCAGATAAAACTGTTAAAGAAAAAGAACCAAAATAAAAAAAAAGATCCATACCTAGCAGACTATAAGCTACGATGAGTTAGAGTATACACTTTTTAAAAAAGATTTACTGATTTATTTTATTTTTGGCTGTGCTGAGTCTTCTTGATGCACTTGGGCTTTCTCTAGCTACAGCTAGAGGGGGTACTCTTCATTGCAGTGCGCGGGGCTCTCATAGGTGTGGTTTCTCTTGTTGCAGAGCATCGGCTCCAGGGTGCGTGAGCTTCAGTAGTTGCAACATGTGGGCTCAGTTGTTGTGGCTTCCAGGCACTAGAGCAATAGCCCAATAGTTGTGGCACACAGGCAGGTTTAGCTGATCTGCACCGTGTGGGAGCCTCTGGGACCAGGGCTCGAATTCACGTCTTCTGCTTTGGCAAGTGGATTCTTAACCACTTGATCACCAGGGAAGCCCCAGGGTATAAATTCTTAAAGATAACCTGTAGTACAATGGCCTCAATATAACTTTCCATTATTTACAGGATGGTACATTAGGATGTTTTTGGTTAAGCCAAGTATTTTTTATTTGTTTGAAAAATTGGTTGGTAAAATCCAAAAGTCCAAAACACCAAATGCTGGCTAGGATGTAGACCAGCAGGAACTTGAATGTATTAATGGTGGCAATGCAAAATGGTACAGCCACATTAGCAGACATTTGGTAGTTTCTTAGAAACCAAATATTACTCTTACCATATGATCCAGCAGTCATGCTCCTTGGTATTTAGCCAAAGGAACTGAAAACTTACATCCATACAAAAACCTGCAACATGGATGTTTATAGCAGTTTTATTCAAAATTGCCAAAACTTGGGAACAACCAGGATGTCCTCCAGTTTGTGAATGGATAAATATTAATAGGCTGTGGTATATTCAGACAATGGAATAATAGTCAGCAATAAAAAGAGATGAACTATTAAGTCATGAAAAGACATGGAGGAACCTGAAATCCACATTGCTAAGTGAAAGAAGCCAATCTGGAAAGGCTTTATACTGTGTGATTACAACAATGTGACTTCCTGGAAATGGCAAGGCAGTAAAAAGATGAGTCACACCAAGGGATTGGAGGAGAGAAAGGAAGGATGAATAGACTGAGCAGAGAGGATTTTAGGGCAATGAAAACTATTAAACTCTTAAATCATGATAGGTGCACATCACTATACATTTGTCAAGACCCATAGAATGGACAGCACCAACAGTGAACTCCAGGGTAAACTATGGACTTTGGAGGATCATGGTATCTCAGTGTAGATCATCAGTTTTTATACAATGTACCTCTCTGGAACTCAGCTGGTCATTGAGTTACGTGGGGCAGTCTGACTGGTTTTGGAACAAACTCTTCCTGTTGTTGCAGACAGCAGAATGGCTCCAAAGGTAACTTCAGAGCTGCTTCGGCAGCTGAGACAAGCCATGAGGAACTTGGAGTACGTGACAGAACCAATCCAGGCCTACATCATCCCGTCGGGAGACGCTCACCAGGTACTGAGTGGAGATGGGCTGGTGATGGAATTCATCAACCCCTCCTTTCTTTTCCTCCTTTCCCCCCTTAGTGTGTTTGTACTCTAGGATTCTAGTTGTCAAACCACCTCTAAGTGTGTCCTCCAGGGCTCAGCACAGGGAACTGTGTCCATTTGAACAGTTTGTTAACTATAGGATTTCTCAGAGCCTTTGATATACTAGGGTGCACTGTGTAACTCTAAGAAGCAGATGAAATATTCAGCATTTTCCAGATTTAAATGTCTGTGGAATTTTCAGTCATCTCAGAGTGGAGTAGGGGACTCAGTGTTCCAGGGAATTCCTTTGTCTGTTGATCTTCAGTAGTAGTTTCTTTACAATAATGGGTTCGAACTTGCTCCTTAAAGAGGGGAGAGAAAGGGGAGAATAGTATGTAAAGAGGAGAGGCTGCCGAAAAGGAGAATTTGGCAAGTGAAAGTGGTTGAAAGGTTGAAGGAGGAGGTGGGAGAGCAGGTATTAAGTGTAGAAGCAGAAGATCAAGCAGGACAGGGGGTTGTTGGATGTGGGAAGACGTGGTGACCGGGTACATTAATGCTAAGTTTAGTAGGCAGTGGGGAGATAGAGAGAGACGTGGGATTTAGGGTGGGGGTTTGGTAATGGAATTCTGCCATCCGCCTCTGTTGTTTAGATGAACAGGATTCACTAACTTCATAGGAACCAGGGTTTCACCTTTCGTCTTGACTGAGGACTAAACGTGAGTACGTAGCATAGCTTGCACAAGTTGGGCCTGAGGAGTGTAGGTGGCAGAGGAGGCAGGCATCCCACCCTTTAAGAAGGACAGACCTTGGCCTCATCCTCAGGGAACTCCTTTCTTCTTCCCCTGCCTGGGTACTTCTGATGGGCCCCTACCTGCTTCCTGTCTGTCCCAGAGTTCAGCCTTTGGACTTGGGCTTCAGGTCACATGGATTCTCTGCTGGATTCATCAGTGGGGTTTTTCATTCTCTTGCCTTTTAAGCATCAGGCAGTTGCCCTGGACTGATTTGACTGTAACTGCCCTATTGCAGTATTGGGTGGGATGGCGGAGCACATCATGTAGCAGTTGGTTTAGGGTCTTCTGTAAGTCCCTGTATCAGGTTCTCCAGAGAGACAGAACCAAACACATGCATATGGGGAGAGAGGGAGAGAAAAGAAAGAGATATTATGATATTTTGAGCGGTGGCTCACACAACATCAGCTCCCTTGGTTCTCAAGCTTCGGTTTGAACTGGAATTACACCTCTGGCTTCCCTGGTTCTTCAGCTTGCAGAGGGTACCAGGGATGTTTTCACATCAAAGGCCTGAGAACCAGGAATGCTGAAGTCTGAGAGCAGGAAAAGATGGATGTCTCATCTCGAACAGGAGAGAGCAAATTTGCCCTTCCTGCACCTTTTTGTTCTCTTCAGACTCTCAACAGATTGGATGCTGCCCCTGTATATCAGTGAGGGCGATCTTTATTGGGTCTGCCAACTCAAATGTTAATCTGTTCAAGAAACAACCTCACAGACACACCCAGAAATAATCTTTTACCAGCTTGCTATCTGGGAATCCCTTCACCCAGTCAAGTTGCCACCTAATATTAACCCTCACAGCCTCGCACACTATTGTCTGAAATCGGGTCTCTCCTTTCAAAGAGTCTCACAAGCTGTCATGAAGTCCCAGCCAGACTCCTAATAGTTTTGCTTTATTTATGAACCTTCACCTCCAGGTGAGGCCTTATTATATGGAAAGATGTGACCTGTGAGTATTACTTGCTTCAACCTTTGAAGGTTTTTTCCACTTAAGAGTGTTTGGAAACTTTGTGATGTTGGTGTTTTAGTTTTCTTTTGCCTGAAGTTAGGATAAAATCTGTCTGTTTACAGACAGAGGAGCCTGGCAGGCTACAGTCTGTAGGGTTGCAAAGAGCCAGACACCACTTAGTGACTAAATAACCAAATAGGCCCAAAGCAGTTTCTTATTCAACTTTGGGAATGGCAGCGACACTGGCCAAACCCCAGGTGATGTTGCAGGCTTCTGCTTAGTGTCTCATCTCCTATAACAGGTCTGGAATTTCAGAATTGGATGGCCCCTCCACAGATAAGAAAGCTGAATCTCTAATCGTGGAAAAATGTGTTTTCCAGCAACGTTCTGAAAACAGAAAAGTTAAGCTTGCTTGATATTAGCTGTCACTTTCATTGCAGAAGTTACTGTTTAGGCCCATCAACTTATATTCTTGGACTCTTGCTGTCCCCTTCTCTTTCACCACACCCGCCCCCCATTTTTCTCTTATAATCTTTGTCTATCATTTCTATTGCTGTAGCCTAGCCGTCGGCCTTGCCGGGCAGGAGAAGTTGTGTTTTGTTTGCTTCATGCATGTTTCCTGACTGCCATAACAGGGCTAAGTATTGGGTACTGGCTAAGTAGAGGGCCAGCAGTTGGCATATTGATATGTGTGTGGGTTCTAGAAACTGGGTTCTGGTGCCAGATTTATCACTTAACTAGCTGCTCGATCTCAAGTTAGTTACCTCAAATTCCTAAGTGTTCATTAAACTCTCTGGGTCTCAGTTTCCCTATCAGCAAAAAAGGAATAGTGACATACCTATCTCTTAGGGCTGTTACTAGGATTAAATGAGTTAACAGATATAAATGCTTAAAGTGTATCTGTCATGTAATAAATCTCTTTATATTTGTTGCTATTATTGTTGCTATTATTACTATTATAGTGATGAATGAAGGGAAATGTTCCCTTAAAGAGATTACAGAGTAGATAGCCCCTGTGACAAATATAACACAAAGTTCAACTAGTAAATGTCATAGAGAAGAACTCAGTCAGTCCAATAGAAAAATGTGAGGCATGTATGTAGTTTAACAATTCTAATATTTATGGTGGAAAAAAAGTAGAATGAAACAGTGAAAAAAATTTTTTTACCCCAGTATGTCCAAACATATTGTCATTTCATCACATCATCTGTATAAAAATCATCAATGATATAATTTACATTCTTTTTTTTATACTAGGTCTTAAATTCTGGTATCTACTTTATTATAGAACATCTCAACTTAAGTGTGGACTGTTCATTGGAAATATTTGATCTGTATTTAGATTTCATAAGATCTGCAGTTGAAAAGTGGACTTAGGTGCCAAAGTTGTTCCAAACATAGTAAAAAAATTTATAATAATAGAGTCTTAAGCATCAATTTTAAAATTTAAGTTAATTGAAATGAAATAAAATTAAACATTTAGTTTCTCAGTCACATTAGCCACATTTCAAGTGCTTGGTAGCTACATGTGTCTGGGGGCTACTATAATGGTCAGCACAGATTTAGGTAAAGTGCAGACTGAGCTCATTGGTCAGAGAGTATTTGAAGCTGGCAGGTAAGGAAGGCTGCATCATAAAATTGCATCATGTTCACATTTCTATTTAAATGTAGTAGGGACCCACTGTGGGTCTTTGGACAAGAGGGTGATGCGATCAGTCAGTGGGAGCAGTGTTCACTGTAGATTGGAGAAGGGACACACTGGGAACTGAGAGCCCTATTTGGAGGTCCTTGCAGGATCCTGGAGTGAGGGTGCAGAGGGCCTGGACTTCGGTGTTGTCTTAGGAGCAGGGAAGAAGGGAAGGATTTAGAGGAGAAGCAGTAGGTAGACTCGGAGAAGGCAAGGGCAACCCACTCCAGTGTTCTTGCCTGGAGAATCCCAGGGACAGGGGAGCCTGGTGGGCTGCCGTCTGTGGGGTTGCACAGAGTCGGACGCGACTGAAGCGACTCAGCAGCAGCAGCAGGAGCAGCAGATAGACTGATGAACCTTGCAGGCAGATGAATGAGGGAATGGGGAAGTTCGGAGGCTGGGAGGATTTGGGATGCCACCCACAGAAAGAAATGAGAAGCCCCACATTCTTGCTTCGGGTCCGTGAAGAGGAAGGGCACAGCTGGGATGACTGTGAAGTGGGGCCTGGGTCCGTGCCAGGACTTTGAGGACAGGAAGGAGGGCTGGCTTTGCGTGTGACCTGCCGCAGCAGCCTCCTTAGTCATAGAGAGGCTGCTGTTCTCTGGGGCTCTTGTCCCTAGCTGTTTCCTTTCAGGCTAGATTCTGGGTTGATGGAATTTCTCCTCTGGTTCGGGGAGGGAGGGTGTTGGAGAAGGGAAGACGAATCTTGAATTCTGTCCTTTGTGTACTTTCCAAACCAGAAATGCAGACACCCACACACTGTTGCTGGAGAGAATATGCATCCCAAATGCATGATTGTGCAAGGTCTTGGCGCTCCAGGGGTCTGCTCTTCTCTGTCCTCTGTAACTCTGAGGGTTTTTCCTTTTAAATTCAGAACAAGGGTTATGGTATTAATGAGTTTGGGCCCTGAGGGACTTTTACTGCAAAGATGTGTTCTTTCTCTCTTACAGTCTTCATGTACTGTTGAAGTCAAATGTTGGGATTTGTGGGCACCGCTGGCCCCAAACCAGGAGAATCATTGGCTGGGGCCAGAACTGCACTGGCACCACCTTTGAGAAATCTGAACTCTTCATCCTCTCCTTCTGTAAGGCCCCTCATTCTGCTTTTGGGCACAGCTTAGTCAAAAGATCACGTTCTGGTGGGGCTGACTCTGCCAACTTGAGTTTTTGGCTGTGTTTATGGTTCCTCCTTCTGGAAGACATGAATCAGATTTTCCTAGACTCTTTGGATTCTACTCTCATTCCTCCCGGAGTTGGCTTCCTGTTTTTTATTTCTTAAATAGGCTCTCTCCTGGGGTGGAGGTAGTGATTTTTATCCCACAGTGATTTCAGCCACTGTCTTAATTGGAGTAATGTTTGCTGTGGGAACACATCTCAAAGTTGTAATGACTCGGTGCTATAGAGCCTTATTTCGTTCCTGTGGCAGTCCAGAGTGGGTGCTCCTGGTCGGTGGGTGACTTTCTTCCACTAGGAATAGGGGTGATTCAGGGATCCAGGCACTTTCCATCCTATGATGCCACCATTCCAGCTGGCGGAAGGGGAGTAGTATGGAGAGGGCACATCCGTCTTGCATTGCCCTGACCTAGACAGCACTTCCCACCCACTCTGCATTGGTGAGAACCAGTTACGTGACCCCACCTAGCTGCAAGGGGGTCTGGGAAATGAAATCCTAGACGGGAAACCAACAACTTTCAGTGACTGTTCAGTAGGGAAAGGGTGTCCTTGACTCTTTGGACAGCTGTTCAGTGTTTTTCCTGTTGCCTTGACTTGGTTCCATTTAAACAAGACGAAAATGCTGAGGACTGGATGTTACCTCAGTATTTGGGGTTTGGTGGTTCTCGTCTCTGTTCACAGTCTGAACTCGGGGACTTCCTGTGCACACACAGCCATTTAGTCTTTCGGTTTCATTTTTTTTGAAAACCTCATATATCTGAGGCATTGTGCCAGGCTTATGGCTTATGGAGGTGAAGGGCCAGTGAGGGGTACAGATGTCAGGCCGCACAGGCTCACGTAACTTTAGTCATGCTCACCATGGCACCCAGCCATCGCCTTGCTTGCCCTCTTCAGTCTGCACGTGTCCGTGTTGCTCACTCTTCTTAAAACCCAGCTCTGGTCACGTCACTACCCCCTCTTGAACTTTTATTCTCTATCTAGAACTTGCAGGAGGAAGTTCAAGCCTCTAAGTGTGGTGTTTGAGGTCCTTGACCGTTGTCTTCAGCCTGCCTTTCCAGGAATCTCTGCTGCCACTCCCTAGAACGTTCTGCCTCAGCAGTCAGGCTAATCATTCGCTGTCCTGCCACAGACCTCTGCTTCTGGGCCTTCTTGAACTTTCTCCCCTCCCCGTGTTACCTTCCTGCTTCTCCACCTGTCTGGTGGGCCAGGTCTAACCTCTGAGCTTGGCCTGAAGGATTCAAAGCACATCTGAGCTTGAAACTATAGCAGATACCTTACTGCACAAGCAGCATAATTAATGTGCTGATGATTAGGGCTGACGTTTCGCTGACACCTGTCTTATTTTGTTTGCTGGACTGTCCACTCTGAGAAGATATTTTCCTATGTTTCCCATAGAGTCTAGTTCATCATATGGTGCATAATAAGTGCTGTAGTTTATCAAAAGCTTAGCATGTGCTAGTTGCTTTATGTCATACCTCAACCCTCCCACATAAAAACACAGGTGTTTTTATCATCCCTGCCTTACAGATGAAAAATTGAACCTTAGGCTTTACCCAGCCAGTAAGTGCGGGAGCCAGGCTTGAACACAGATTTGATTCCTGGGTGCGGGAGTCATCTGTCATGGGGTTGATGAAAGTAGAGGTGAATGGGGGGCATCCTTGTTCCCTCAGAGTTTATAATCCCGTTGTGCAGACCAGATGTGCAGTCTGTATACAGAATAAAATATGTTGCTTGGCAGTGTGGTAAGGGCATGGACTTTGGAATGTCAGACCTGAGATCAGATCTCAGCTCTGCTTTTAGAGCAGTGGTGTCTTGGGGAGGTAAGTAGGTAATTTACTTCTCTGAGCTGCTGTTTCTTTTCTTTTCTTTTCTTTTTTTTTAACCTATAGGTAGGTAGGATGATACCTTCCAGAGCTGCTGTTAAGATTAGAATCAGGAGGAATGAAGATAGTTACTGGCAACTAGGCAGTCTTAGCCAGTATTGTTTGTTATCATCACCCAAGGTGGGGGGCATGGATCAATGCCAATGTGGACGGTTCTGTGAAATTCAGAGATGTGGGAGGTCTCTGAAAGCTGGGTGGGTCAGAAAGCTTGTGGAAAGGGGCAAGTGTGAGCTGGATTATGAGATATGGCTAAGGCTTTCTTTCTGTTTTTTTTTTTTTTTTCCTGTAGCTTACTGATATGCTTTATTTGGCTGTGTGTTATTTCATTGTTTGAATTAGATGCCAACATTTAAAAATGGGATGGTATCTCACGAACATACATCTGTTTAGCCTCTCCTGAAATACTGAAGGTGAGCCCACACTGCAGCATGACAGGAATCAGAGCTGAGTAGGAGCTGCTCTCTAGAAAAGGCAGCCCCTTGTCCTGCTTTACTCTTTTAGTTTACCTGCCGTACCCTAGGGCTTATGAGTTCGAAACCCCAGTTATAATCCCTTCTGGTCTTCTTCCTGTTGGACAAAGCATTAGCTTTCTGTTGCTGCTGTAGCAAACTTGGTGGCTTACTGTGGCATACATTTATTATCTTCCAGCTGTGGAAAGCTGGAATCAGCAGGGGTTGGTGACTTCTGGAGGCTCTGGGGACAATCCATTTCCTTGTCTTCTCCAGTTTCTAGAGGCCACCTCCATTTCTTGCCTTGGAGCTCTTTCTCCATTTTCAAAGAGGTGGCTAAAGTCTTAAGTATGAAGAAGGGTTCATCTTTCTTCCTGCTCGTTTACTTATTCCACAAGTATTGGTTGTGGGCCTGTGCCTGGTTCAGGGACAGTGACAAACAAGACAGACAAATACCCTGACCCCCTGGTGCTTACATTCTGGGCAGGAAATTACAGTAACAGCATGAGAGTCATGAAGGAGAGCACGTGCTGAACCGAGAGATAGAAGAGCCTGCGGGGCTCCTGGAGCTGGATAGTAAGCTTCTCTGTGAAGGAGACATCTGACCTGAAATATAAGGAGCTAGCCACGCCATGATGAGAGGGAGGCTTTTACAGGCACAAGGAAGAGCACATGCAGAGGCCCTGAAGGAGGAATGAGATTGGAAAGTGCAAGGAGCAAGAAGCAGGTGGTGTGGCTGGAGTGCCATGAATGGGTGGTTTGTAGGAGGACAGTTCTGGGAGGAGAGCAGGGCTTGATGAAGTCATGCCTTGAGGACTGTGCTGGGGTCTGAATTCTACTCTAAGTGTGATGGGAAGTCATTGATGGGTTGTAAGTATGCTGCTAACATGATGTGATTTCCCAGGTGGTGCCAGTGGTAAAGAATCTGCCTGCCAATGCAGGAGATGCAAGAGAGATGAGTTTGATACCTGGGTCAGGAAGATCTGCTGGAGCAGGGAATGGCAACCCACTCTAGTATTCTTGCCTGGAGAATCCAATGGACAGAGGAACCTGGTGGGCTACAGTCCATAGGGTCACAAAGAGTCAGACATGGCTAAGCATGCATCCCCTTGAAAAACATAACATATACACACACACACACATGCTATTATGATACACACACATATAGACACATGCTAATATGATATACACACACACATGCTATTATGATACACACATATGCTAATATATAGACACACACATAGACACATGCTAATATGATATATACACACACACACAGTTTGGAAAGCTCGCTGTGTGTGTGAAGAGTGGATTGCAGGGGCAGTGGTCCAGGTAGAGATGAGGGAGTCTTGGATAGGGGTATTAAAGATGGACAGACATCACAGTTTTAGAGAAAAAGCCCATGGCTGTGTTTATTTGAGACTTTTCCCTAGTATACTAAGGCTTTGGCTTATTTTAGGCCTTTTGCTGCTCTCTAGGGAGAATGTTCCCAGGCTTTGCCAGCCTCATGGCTGAGGGAAGTGGGGGAGGCCTGGGCCAGTGCTTGTCTGGTGTCTGCTTAGCCTTGTTGGTGTGGAGGTGACAGCTTCGGTCAGCGATGTCTTTCTGGCATGTTGACCACTTAGGTCATGTCTAGACATTCTTACCCCAGCCCTCATCTTGATCCCAAACCAAACACATCCACCTGCTGTTAATTCCACCTCTCTTCAGAGAAACTCTAGGTAAACCCCTGGGGGGCCCCATGCCTCCTTCCAGGCTTCCCTAAGTTGGCCCTGTGTGCCAGGGCTAAGCCAGATCAAGGCCAGCAGTTCTTCTCTGCCAGCCCCTCACTCCAGTCCTCACTGTGTGTCAAGCGGGAGAGCCCCAAGCCAAGGGGACCTCCTTGTCGCTTGCGTGTCCGCTCCGGGTCTTCTCTCTTCTGTGCTGTGACTGTTAGCACAAGAGTTTAGTTTTCCCAGCCTCTCAGATGCTTTTTTCAGCACTCAGGAAGCAGACATTAGTATCATCTCTTCTCTGTGTATGTGCAGCTCTCTCGGGTTTCTGGTGAGTTGTGTGGAACATGTACTTGCTGTTCCTTACAACACAACTTGGAGAAGGGTGGGAACCCACTCTCCCATCTTGGCCTTTTTAAATTTTTTTCAGTCTCGCACTCAATAATTGCTGGGTTAATAAACAAAGGGCTCTACAGTTCATCAGTGATGCTGGTGGCCATTTCTTTCTGTGTGCTTAGTGCTATCTGGTCAATGTTCCTTTGTGTTTTGGGGATCAAACATTTGCTTGCCGTTGCAGTCAACCATCTGAAACGACCTGTTGTAGAAATGAGGACTGAGGCTGAGAGAGCGGGAGAGGTGCACCACCGAGCACGTAACTGGGCCTGCCGGAGGGCAGCTGTGGCTCAGAGATCACAGAGCTTCTTCATGCCACCATTGTGATTCTCTGGCCCTTCCAGTATCTCTGTGGGTCGCGGTCTTGTGACTGGTCTGAGGCTGCAATTCTGACTGCCTTGGTGAAAGGGGAGGCTTTCATCCATGTGGCAGGAATGAAACCTGGGAGCCAGTTTTTCCCCTATGTTGTGTTGATTGTCCCAAAATGCCCTCGGGTCCAGCCACTGCCTACCCCCGCCCTCCTTCTCTATCCTGAGTTGGCTGCACCTTTGGGGATCTTAGTTC
The DNA here is from genome assembly GCF_014754425.2 of Oryx dammah. NCBI lineage: Eukaryota > Metazoa > Chordata > Mammalia > Artiodactyla > Bovidae > Oryx > Oryx dammah. Next base: position 29,323,155 of record NW_024070198.1, on the reverse strand, counting down.
TCCCACTAGGGATCAAACCTGAGCCGCCTCCATTGGAAGCACAGAATCTTAGCCCCTGGACCACCCTATCCTAAGCCTTCTGAACCCTGCCAGGTCCTTCAGCTCAGGAACAACCCGCTGACAGGAGGAGGAACAGCAGCTCTGGGCTCAAGCAGGTCAGATCCTGGCCCTGCTGCTGACCTGTTAGTTACTTAAAGATTCTCTCTTTGAACCTCAGTTTTCTAATTTGCTATTGGTCTTATCCCGGAGAATCATTTTGAGGATGCAAGATGATGTGTTTAGGGGGCAGTGTGGCATAGGGCTTGAGTTGAGCTCTGGAGCTGACTGCCCAGGTTCAAATCCTGACTCTGCTACTTTTGAGCTGTGTGATTTTGGACAAGTTCCTTGAGTCTCTGGGCCTCACTGGCACAAAAGTACACACTGTGGCCTCGTACCCTGTCCCCAGGAATGGAACCTCTTACTTTTTTCTCCCTGATCCCATTCCATTCAGAGGCTGGGGAGGACCTGGAGTTGAACATGACATGTTATTTTGCTGAAGCCTTCTGGGTTGGAGGAAGCATTTGTTCCCTAACAGGAAGGGACAGGGTCTGCGTGGGAGAGATTGGTGACACTGCCTTGGATGGGGGATACAGACAGGAAGTTCAGAAATAAGCTGATAGCTAAAGAGAGTTAAGTTAGAGAGTTATTGGCACATAAAACAGAAATTTAGGCTTTTCAGAAAAATAACAGATGCCTAAATGTCAGTGGCAAGGAAGGGAGAAGGCTATCAGATTGTTTTTTGAGTAAGATCTCAGCGAGGAAAGAGCAGTTTTGATCTATTTCTCTTGCTTTGTTTTCCAGGTGAAAAAATTGAGGCTCAAGGGAGCAGCCCTTTTAGTCCTTAATTAGGGTTGCCTGTAGCGTGCACTAATTTTTTTTTTTTTTTTTTAATGTTCAGCTTGCCTTTTCAGCTAGATTGTCAGTTCCTTGAAGGCAGGTGCCCAGCTTTTGCCAGCCTCTGTGGTTCTGCTGGGCTGTGACTGATCAAGGTCCACTTCCTTGACCTCTCTGTTTTCCAGAGTGAGTACATTGCTCCGTGTGATTGTCGGCGCGCCTTTGTCTCTGGATTTGATGGCTCTGCAGGTGAGTCACTAAATTCTCTCTTTGTTCTTGTGGTACTTGTGTTCACCTCCCTAAAATAACTGGACCCAGTTTCAGTCTGTGATACAGAACCAGAAAGAAAATACAGACCAGATGTTCCCATTGACCCTCTGCAGAGGGGGCATGGTCCCGGTGCCTGTAGCTCCTAAGCTTACGTTTTAGTGACTCTCTTCTCTCATGTGTTAATGATGCTTCTTTTAAATGACTCTTTGCTTTTCAAGTCAAAAAATTTTATTTTAAAAACAGTCTTGGGGGACTTCCCTGGTTATCTAGTGGAAAAGAATTCGCCTTCAAAGCAGGGGATGCATGTTTGATCCCTGGTGGGGGAATTAAGATCCCAGATGCCTGGGGCAGCCAAACCCTCCTGCTGCAACTAGGGAAGCCTGCAGGCTCTTGAGCCTGCCTGCCACAATGAAGAGCCAGTACAGCCAAAAAAAATATTGTTGAACTTTTTATTAAATATAACATACACACAGATAAGTATATCATGAGTACCCCTGTGTAACTGGCACTGCAGATAAGAAATGAGACACGAATGGCATCCTCAGGACCCCTTCCTTAGCTTTTTGGTCCCCTGTAATTCTCTAAGCGCTTAACTCTTGGTTTCCCCCTTTTCCCTTTCAACTCGAATAATAAAGATTAATGTTGAGCTACTCTGGCGCCCTGCATTACTTTTCCAAGAGCTGTTGAGCCCTTGAGTTTCAGGGTGGGTTTCCCCTTCAGTTCCCATCCTCTTAAGTGGCTAGGCTTGACGGGAGCCCCTCTCCTCGCAATTAGCGCACTGCTTCCACTGATGTAGGTGCACGTGTTGGCTGGCACATTCCAGCTGGTTTAGGCTGACACCTCTGCTGAAAGCCCTGCGTTCTTCTGGGCCTGTGGGAGCTGAGGGCAGGTAGAGGTGGAGACATAAACGCCCTGCGTCTCCCTGAATGCTCACAGCACCCAGGTGGTCTCTCTTGGGAAAGGCGAAACACCTCCCTTGGGGTGTCTGTTGGAGCAGGTGGCTGTGATTGCTGAGCAGGAACCATTTCCAGCTCACTCCTGTTGACTAGAGGCCCTGTGGCCCTCTGTCCACAGACCCCTGTTCTCCTGGCCTTGACTCACGTTGTGCACATGGGGTCCTTTCTATGCAGGGACCAGTACCCAGGCTGCCTCCAGACTGCTGCTTGCAGCGGTTGGCCCACAACTGCTTGTCAGTGGTACCGCCTTCTCTCGCCTGGAGGTTTCCTTGGGGTCAGAGGCCCACCTGCCCCGCCAAAGTGGGGGTTGGTGGTGGGGCCACACGGAGTCTGGGGCCTCTCATCATGCTCACCTGCCTGCTGCCATTTTGGGCAGCTTCTAGGTGTTTGTCAGGAACCTCTCTCATTCCTTTGCTCCCCTCCTCCAGGCACAGCCATCGTCACAGAAGAACACGCGGCCATGTGGACTGACGGGCGCTACTTTCTCCAGGCTGCCAAGCAAATGGACAGCAACTGGACGCTCATGAAGATGGGTGTGTAGATGCAAAGCCATCTTAAGTTTAGCTGGTCGACTCGGGAGGAGACCCTGGAACTCCTCAGGGCTTGTGAATCTTAACCCTTTTATGGGGTCAGGGACCCCTTTTAGAATCCAAGGTGTCTTAGTAACAAACTACCGTAGATGGGGTGGCTCAAACAGCAGAAATTTAGAGAAGGGATACGTGTATATGTATGGCTGAGTACCTTCCCTCTTCACCTGAAGCTACCAAAACATTGTTAATCGGCTGTTGTTGTTCAGTTGCCCAGTCGTACCCAACTCTTTGTGACCCCATGGACTGCAGCTATACCCCAATACAAAGTAAAAAGTCTAAAGTTTTGGGGGGAGAAATTGTTTTCAATGGAAATTTATCTTTTCATGGCTGGTGGCTGGAAATCTAAAAGTCTAAAGTTTTTTTGGGAAAAATTTTTTTTCAACAGAAATTTAATTTTTCATGGCTAGTGGCTGGAAGTCTGAAATGAGGGTGCCAGTGTGGTCAGGCTCTGGTGAGAGCTGTCTTCCTGGGATGCAGACAGCCACCTTCTCACTTATCCTTACATGGTTCTCTCTCTCTCTTCCTCTTCTTAGAAGGCTACCAATCCTACTGGATTAGAATTCTACCCTATGACTTCATTTAACCTTCAGTATCTCCTAAGCCCCTGTCTCCAAACAGGTTGCATTGTGAGCTAGGGTTTCAGTGTATGAATTTTGAGGGGAAACAGTCCAGTTCATGGTACAAGGAAGAACAAGAGAGTGACAGGCTTCTATATACAAACCATCATGCATTCAATTTTGGAAGGCCCTGGCTCGTTTCAGTGAGGAGTAGCTGAGGGCCAGAGAGGACCCTGTGCCTTTGACTCATGCCCTGGGGCCTTCCCACTGCTCTCTGCTGCCTCATGATTTCAAATGAGGTAAAGGTAAGGAGCCCCTGGCAGCCGAGCTACGAATCCCTCTGAGGATCCTGACTCACTTCTGGCAGCTTAGCCACAGGGCAAGAGCATGGGTCTGCAGCTTTCTTGGGCAAGTTACTTCATCTTCAGTTTCCTCATCTATAAAGTAGAATGTTATAGTACCATAAAATGGTGAGGATTAAAGAAATAATATATGGAAAGCATGGAGCTCAGTGTTTATTGGATAATAATATGTGTGTGTGTACATGGGTTTTCATTTAATTGCATGCTATATTTTTCCTTGTCATCAGAGTAGTCTTTCGAAATATGGTTTTAGTGATTGTACAAAGGTACAACCTGCTGCATTTTGAACTTGGACAATAGAAGGAGGGGAAAGCAGCTGCCAGGGCTGAGTGAGGAAGAGGAGAAAAGGCCAAATCCCTGATGTTTCTTGTTTGTTGTTGGAAGTTATGAGGAAATCGGGTTGTTACCAGACTCACAGTTCAGGGAACAGAGGGCTGTTGATACTGAGTTGAGTTGACCCCAGGATCTATTTTACTGAGGGTGTGTGTGTGTGTGTGTGTGTGCGTGCGTGCGCACCTTCATGCTCCACACACTCTCCATATACATGTATAAATGTTTGGCTTAAGGAGGAATTAAGAATGTTTTCATCCTGGCAATGGATTTATTTTAAACGTGGGTTTCTCAAAATTCTTTTAAACTATAGAAACAGCAACACTGCAGATTGGTGTTGTCCCAGTTGCATTCTCTCTCACACACACAAGCACAGGCCTTTGGGATTGTGTGGCTGTTAGAAGTGGATAGGCCTCTAGGCCTTTATACTATTTGATTACATGCCTCTCTGTTGCTGGTTCATGCGCCCTTAGCATATATGTATATTTTTTTATATGTTAGATGCATGTGCTATGTCCATGTGTATTTCAGATACAAGCAAAGTTTAATATCTTAATTTTTAAGAAGTACAAATGGAAGTTCTGATACTTTCTGCTTGCACCCCAGGGTCTCATTTAGTGTGCTCCCGGGATGTGAGCATCTCTCTTTGGGGCCTAAACTCCAGCTGTTAGAGATGTCAGTGCTTTGGGGGTCAGAGTGTCAAAGGAGTGAATACTATCTGCTTCTTCCCTAGACCAGCCCTGGGGGAGGAGTCTTTCTTCCCTCCAAGCCGGCTCTAGCCTCTGCCTGCAGCCCACCTCCTCACTGGCTCTCCTGTGTAGGGAGGTTCTGGTGGGTGTGGCTGGGGAGTGATTGATCCCTGGGGTTTTGCCCAACATCTGTCTGCTAGGAGATGATATGACTTCACTCTGTGAGTTATACTAGGGGCATTCAAGAAACTTCCTTAATAATTGGCTTGTTTAGTGGTTTGAGGAAAAAAATAGGAAAGAATCAGATAGGAAAATCACTCAGTGACAGTTTCTAGGCAGGCTTTTAGAACTGAGATTCATGAGCTCATTTCTTTATAAACCTTTGAACGTCCATTATGTGGTTATCAGTACTTAGGGAAGGTAGTAAAAGTCAGTACTGTTTTGGAATATGAGAACTTTCACTCTTTGATATTTTATCGAAATGTTTGTTAATTGTTTAGCAAAAATCTGATGAAAATGTATATATCTGAAACGTACAGGATATACTGGGTTGGATTAAAGAAAAACTGGGATATCAAAATAATTTTAGTTCCTTTTGTGACACTTACTTGGTGTCCTATGACTAGCCTCTTAGAAACGGAAAGGGCTGCGTGCTGTTGGTAATTGGGAAGCCCAGGGAGCCAGTTAAGGACACAATGTTGGGTTCCTGTGTGCTCCTCTTACACTCTTTGGATAGGTTTCTGCTGTTGAGACTTGAGCTCAGCCCTCCAGTCAGGCTGATCGTCTGGCAGGGCCTTTCCTCTGCAGTGATGCCCTCCAGGTGAGGTGAGAGCCCTGCACGTGTGTTTGCCTAACCTGGGGTGGGACGTAAGGGAGACTCTGAGCTCCTGCCTGCACCATCTCACCACTCACGCTCTCATCACGATTAGTGGGGGAGTCACAGAAGGCTGATGAGATGATCTTCAGGATGACATCATGCATCTTGTGTTGCAGTGATTCCCAAGATGCCTTTTACCAGGGGTCTAGGGAAAATCCTGGAGAAGGCAATGGCACCCCACTCCAGTACTCTTGCCTGGAAAATCCCTTGGATGGAGGAGCCTGGTAAGCTGCAGTCCATGGGGTCGCTGAGAGTTGGACATGACTCACTTTTCACTTTTCACTTTTATGCATTGGAGCAGGAAATGGCAACCCACTCCAGTGTTCTTGCCTGGAGAATCCCAGGGATGGCGGAGCCTGGCGGGCTGCCGTCTATGGGGTCGCACAGAGTTAGACACGACTGAAGCGACTTAGCAGCAGCAGCAGCAGCAGGGAAAATCCTGCTTCTTCTTTCTTCTGTCTCACCCTTCCCTTATATACCATCTTACTTTATGCTTTCCTTTTATAGCATCTAACTCTTCTAGCCTTCCAGGATGAAGACAAGTTCAGATTTTCCAAGTGCTGTCAATCCTCTTTAAAGAAGGTGCTTCATAAAGACCCTGTTCTCATGCTATTGGTGAATTGCACCCTTCTGGGTAGGATAGTAGCTCAGGCTCCCTGGGAGTTGTTTCTCATCAGTTCTTCCCTCTGTAGGTCTGAAGGACACACCAACTCAGGAAGACTGGCTGGTGAGTGTACTTCCTGAAGGATCCAGGGTTGGTGTAGACCCACTGATCATTCCTACAGGTGAGTAAGCCAAGTCGCTGCCAGCTTGGGTGAGGCCTGGGGTTCTAGATGCCTCCCCACCCTCCTCGTTTGCTTGTGGGTGGTGGAACCTTTGGGGCCTCAGCATGACATGAGGTCACAGCGGAGGTCACGGTGAGGAGGAGTTAGCAGAGGGCCGCAGGATTGCCTGTCAGAAGGTGCCAGGCTCTCAGAGCCCTGCTGCCTATAGAGAGTGTTCAGTTCACAGCTAGATCACCAGTATTTCTCCTCAGATTACTGGAAGAAGATGGCCAAGGTTCTGAGAAGTGCTGGCCACCACCTCATTCCTGTCAAGGACAACCTTGTGGACAAGATCTGGACAGATCGCCCTGAGCGTCCCTGCAAACCGCTCATCACACTGGGCCTGGATTACACAGGTCAGAACCATGGCTGTGCCCAGCAGGCCCTGGCCATCATCCCCTTCACTTGAAGTCCTCTGGAGCCAGGTCATTGAGCCAATGGGAGGATTTGGCCCCGCTCTGGCACGTGGCACATTGGGTGTAGCAGGAGTTCAGTTTGTTTCCACTGCTGGCACCTGCTTGGGCATAGTTTACTCTCGCAGAGCTCCTCTGGGCAGACCCATGGGTGCTGCAGAGATAGCTTTTTTTTTTACCACTCAGTTGCTCACTGCCCCTCTCACATGTCTGATATTGGACACAGAGCCTAGAGGTTTCTAGATTCCATGTCCTTTTCTTCTGCCAGCTCTTGTAGGTTACCTTCCCAGGCCCCCTGCCCTCTCTCTGTCCTCTGCCCTAGAGGCTTTGGGGAGTGGGTGGGTTTCTTTGGCTTGCGTGATAGTGGTGAGTGAGGAGCAAGTTCTGTTAACAGTCTGTGGGAGATGAAAGTGTGGATTTATGGAAGAGTGAGGAGTGCAGAGGGAAAGGCCTGGAGGTGGGGCAGAGGGGAGTGAATCTTGCTGTAGAAACAGCAGAGGAGAAGTGGAGCGGGGATGTCTGGAATGCAGGCACATTGCCCAGAGGGTCCTGGGAAGAAAGCATTACAATGCAGACTCTCAGCCAAGTTTTAAGCAGAATTCCCGAGCTGATCTTCACAGCAACGTTTGGTTGTGGGGACACCCCCAGTCTGCTTGCTTCCTTGTGACACTCTCACCAGAGGGTATTGCAGACTGGGGAGGGGGAGTGAGGAGTGAAGGGCCCTGGGTCAGCTAAACATTGTCCATCAGCATGCTTTGGATTCTGTTGAACGGAAGGAAAGGCTCTGCCCTGTTCTTTACAGAGCAGGGAGAGCAGGTTTGGCTGGTGAGACTTTGGGTCAGCAGACACGTGAGTGCCTACCATGAGCAGGGCACTGCCAGGGGCTGCGTGCATGAGACAGATGCCTGCCCTGTTCATAGGTGGCTGTACTGTGAGGCCCAAGTTCTGTCTCATGTCAGGTGGTGGGGGTGGTAGTGGGGTGAGCTTCTCTGGGGCCCACAGGAGTAGCAGGGAGTCGCTGGCTGTGTCTGACAGTGCATGTGTGGTTTGGAAGTGGTAGTCACACTGAAACAGGCTGTGGAGAATTCCTAGATCTTAGCACTGAAAGGCAGGTCTTGAGGCTCTAGAAATGTAAGATGGAGGGTGACATTTGCCTGACCTCTGAAGATTCGGTGAGTTCTCTCTGCTGGTTAGTGTCTTCTCGAAGCTCCCTGTGCCTCCTCTATGGCAGCAGTCTTTATACAGAAGTGTAACTAATTGCTGGTTTAATTATCTGTCTTCCCTTCCAGATTGTAAGCCCCATGAGGGCAGGGACTGCGTGTAGCTCAGAACTGTAACTGCCATGACCAGCAAAGCATCTGCAGATATTGATGCCCGGGCAGGAGAGAGGTTCCATAGACACTTGCTGGATGAACAAATGGATTAATTTTGTTGTGAGGCAGTCCAGGCTCTGGACAGTCAACTAGCTTAGACGGAGTGACTTTTCTTGTATGGGATTGGTATCCAGGCATTCTGTCCGCTCAGATAACATGCTCCCTGGGATGTGGTGCTGGTGAATGTTTGGAATGGGTTCTTTCACTTGGCTCTCAACAGTCCCCGGGACCAGACCAGGGGCTGGAGTGGCAAGTGTGTTTTTTCTTGCAGGCATCTCCTGGAAGGACAAGGTTGCAGACCTTCGGTTGAAAATGGCTGAGAGGAACGTCGTGTGGTTTGTGGTCACTGCCCTGGATGAGATTGCGTGTGAGTGCTTTGGTCTCACTGTTGGGGCGTGTTACCCAGTCTCTCAGTTGGTTCTCTGGGAATCTATGTGTTCACAGAATTCAGTTTTCTGAGTGGTCAGAGAATAAGCAAAAGACCATCACCAGTGGGTATATGGCATGCCAAGTGGGATGGAGAAGGGATTATTTTGGATGGAGAATTACCGGGCATTGGGGAGGAGAGTGTGGCTGGTCTGGAGCAGTATTACAGCCAGGCGCTGATGCTAAATCCGTGGTGGTGTCCCCCTCTGGCCAGGCTGCTCAGTACTGTGACAGCTCCGAGGAGGGGTGCTTTCTCCACACTTTTTGTGTCTGTTAACATTCGTTTGTCTCTATAGGTATGGAAGTGAGCTCACAGGAGATATTTTTTTCTTTATACTTCTGTATTTCCCAGATTCTTCACAATGAGGCTGTTCTAGAAATATTTCTACTTCAGAAAACTTAGGAGCAGAAAGTTCACCAAACCTTTTGGTACAATAGCAGTTTTTTAATCTTTAGATCTTCAACTATCCTCATGGAATTGTTCAATGCCTTCTAGAACCTGAATGAATAAGGTTGAACCTTCTTTTTCTGTTTTCTGACTGGATTTGACCCAAGGTACCTGAGAAGAGGCACTGCTTTATCTTTTTATTTTCTCGCTAGAGAAAGATGGCTTATTGCACAATCTCTAATGCGTAGCCCCCAAACTTTGTCACATGTATCAGTGATTTATATCCCTGATTAACTTAACAACATCAACATCACAGAAAATGACATGAAGCTAATCTCTCCCCTTGATTATTTAAATATCCCCTGTTTTCATTGTGGAAAATCTGGGAAGTGCAGAGCAAGTAGAAAAAAAAAGTCACCTATAATCTTCTTGCACAGAATCAGTTAACATTTCTGTGCATATATAATTTTGTAACTTGATTTTTTTCCACTGTATTTACTCTAAGCATATATAAACATAATTTTAAGTGAATATTAAATATCCCATCATATGGTTATAGTGCAATTTACTTAACCATTCCTCTCAGGATGACCTTTGAGTTATTTCTGCATTTTCTCATGATTGTGTTACAGGACTGCCATCAAAGTCTTGGTGCATCACAATCTGTGTCTTAGTTTCTGATAATTTTCTTTCAGCTTTTGGTTGACTTTGGAGGTGGTGTTATGGGCTGAAGGGTAGGGCCTTTGACCTTATGCCATGTACCTGCCAGAGAGGTTGCACAGCATGTATGAATACACCCCTCTTGCTACACTCTCACCAACCCCAGGTACTATCATTTAAAAAGAATGCTAGTTGAGTTTGATGGGTAAAACATGTTGCCTCCATGCTGTACTTGAAGAAGCCATGGTTTTAAAATAGAGGCAGTGCGTTTGATACCAGGGTCTTTTTTGCACTCTGATTCTCAGGAGAGCAAGTGTTAGGCTGCGGGAGGCCCCGGGATGAGAGCTGTGCTCAGCACCGGTCCCTCGAGTTTCTCCAGCGCGCAGTGACCTCGCCAGGGCCCTGACTCTGGCCATGCAGGTCCTCCACCCAGCCGAGGCTCCGGGTGGGCCGCCAGCTCGGGTTTCATTCATGGGCCCAGAGCCCCACTGACTCACTGCTTTTGTTCCTCTGCTGGGAAGCTCCGCCTCCCCGGGGCTCCTGACCCTTACACAGAGGGCCTCATCTGGCCTCCCTGGTGGGTGGGTCTCCGTTTTTCTACCCTCAGTCTCTTTGCCTCAGAAGGGAGCGAGTGCTTGGCTCCCGCCCTTGTACTTGGGAGTGCCAGAGGTTTTTCTGCGGCAAGGCCAGGCCTGGCGGGTCACCGCTGGGTGGACCATTTCAACTCTTTGTCTGGAGGGCATTCTCGGGTGTTCTAATAACTCTTTCCATTCCCTTCCCGGGATGGTGATGTGGCAGCGAAAGACACAGTTCTGGTGCCCTCGTTTGGTGGATATGCGCAACTGCAGCTCAGAGGCGAGACAGGGAAGGGAGGCTCCCGGCCTCTCTGAGAGGTCTAGCCGGCCCTTCCCGGCCAGTGGAAGCGCTCTCGGCATCCTCCCAGCTGCCCCTTAACTCGCAGTCGGGCGGATGACAGGAATTTTTTTTTTTTTCCAGGGCTATTCAATCTCCGAGGATCAGACGTAGAGCACAATCCTGTATTTTTCTCCTATGCAATCTTAGGACTAGAGACGATCATGTGAGTGTTGGCCCCGCACCTGAAGTCTTCCCCACAGCTCCTTGGAGCCCCAGTCCACCACCCTGGCCCGGGCCCACTGGTCTCGGCCTGATGTGCGCCAGGGTCCTGCTTTTCTCCTGCCCTTTCCTGCCTCCCCTTCCCTTCTGCCTTCCTTAACAATAGTTATTAATTTATATCCTGCCTCTCTTATAATCCTGAAAATTATTGGTAGTACTAGAAGATAAAAAAAATAAGTGTCAAGGACATCAGAACAAAACCAGGGAGAGTAAGCTTAGTTCATAGAATTCCTGCTGCAAAGACTTGTTTAGGCCGCACATTGGACTCCTCACAGCCAAGGCAGAGAGGGATATGGGCTTTGTTATACACAGTCCTGGGTCCACAATGCAAATAGACCCCATCATTCTGAAAGTCAGAAGTGATGCAGGAAAAACCCCTGAGTCGTGCCTTGTTGAATTATCTTTTAAACTGCTGCTTGCGGCCTTCTTGCCGTTGCTTTTCTTGTTTGAGTGGCTTTCTGCATTCAGATATGTTTACTGAGTGCCTATTATGTGCTAGAGTCTCCACTAGGTGTTGGGGTGAATGAGGCAGACAGGGTCCTGGGTTAGAGTTGGGGATTCCAATGCATAGTGGGCACTCACTTGTCAGTGGGGCAGGTATGGATGTTATTGGAGGGGCCTGACCTGATCAGAGGAGACAGTAATATTGAGACAGAGATTCAGGGTACTTGGGAGTTAGCTCGGTGAGTAGGGAATGAGGAGGAAGAGAAGCAGGTGATCTAAGCTGGGGAGCAGCATTCTCAGAGACTTTGGGCAGGAGAGAGTGCAGTGCAGGTGAAGGACCCAGAGTGGTCCAGTGTGGTTGAAACCTGGAGTGGGAGACTGGCAGGTAGTCAGGGCCACATAAGCAAGGCCTGTGAGTCAGGTTCAGGAGCTTGGGCCCTTGTCCTGAGGATGCTGTGAGTTTCCACAGGGAACCACATGGTCAGGCTTGTAAATCATAGAGAATTTATGATTGGAGTGAAATTATGGGGTGGATTATGATAGAGAATTTATGATTGGAGTGAAATTATGGGGTGGATTATGATTATTGAAAAATAGGGTGGATAGGGAAGACTTGAGAAGGTGATGGCATCCCACTCCAGTACTCTTGCCTGGAAAATCCCATGGACAGAAAAGCCTGATGGGCTACAGTCCATGGGGTCGCTAAGAGTCGGACACGACTGAGCGACTTCATTTTCACTTTTCACTTTCATGCATTGGAGAAGGAAATGGCAAGCCACTCCAGTGTTCTTGCCTGGAGAATCCCAGGGACGGGGGAGCCTGGTGGGCTGCCGTCTGTGGGGTCGCACAGAGTCGGACACGACTGAAGTGACTTAGCAGCAGCAGCAGCAGCAGCAGCAGGGAAGACTAGTGGCAGGGAGACCAGTTAGGAGGCCATGGCACTAATCCATGAGATGGTAGTGGTTAACCCTAACCCTAACCTGGGCAGCAAGTGGGCAAGGCTGCAGTGAAAGCGGGAGAGGTTTGAGGGGTGCTTAGGCCATAAGTTCAAAGATCTCCATGAAGGAGGGAAAGAGGGGCATCAAGGAGGACAGTGCCCAGGTCCTGGCTTGGGGGACAGGGTGGAAGGTAGCATGCACGGGGCAGGGAGCACGGGTTTGGGAAGGGCATGGAGGGAAGAGGAGCTGCTCATTTGGGTTGCTGGAGGGTAGAGCCTGTCTCTTGTGTGTGGGTCTGTGTTCTTGTCCTCTGATTCCTGCGCCCGCCTTTCCTCTCACCTCTCTTCTGGGCCCTCTGCAGGCTCTTCATTGATGGTGACCGCATAGATGCCCCCATTGTGAAGGAACACCTGCTGCTTGACTTGGGCCTGGAAGCCGAGTACAGAATCCAGGTTCTTCCGTACAAGTCCATCCTGAGTGAGCTCAAGATCCTGTGTGCCAGCCTTTCCCCAAGGGAGAAGGTGTGGGTCAGTGACAAGGCCAGCTATGCTGTGAGCGAGGCCATCCCCAAGGTTGGTAGCCCCAGAGCCGATCAAAACCCACTGTGGCTACTGGGCCCTTCCCAGTCCTGGCATCAGGTGGCGTCTCTTTGAAGCAGAGAGGGGTTGGTTGTTCAGGCAGGTTCCCAGGACTGGGTGTCATATCAGAGGTGTCGTCCCTGCAATGAGCCCTTTGGGCTCTTAGAACGCAGTGAGTCCCGTGTTTTCCAAGATGTGGCATGAGAGATGATTTTAGGTGGTGCACAGTCATACTTAGGTTTATTTAAATGTATCTATTTTTAAAGCATTTTAACAGATTTAAAGAATGAACCAGTGGTTACCAATGGGGAGAGGGAAAGGAGGTAGGGCAAGATTGGGGTACCAGATTCAGAGGTACAGACTGCTATGTATAAAAGAAAGCTACAAGGATATATTATATAGTACAGGGAATTTAGCCAATATTTTATAATAACTTTAAATGGAGTTTAACCTTTAAAAATTGTGAATCACTCTATTATACATCTAAGACATATAATATATTGTATAGGAGAAGGCAATGGCACCCCACTCCAGTGTTCTTGCCTGGAAAATCCCATGGATGGAGGAGCCTGGTAGGCTGCAGTCCATGGGGTCGCTAAGAGTTGGACACGGCTTAGTGACTTCACTTTCACTTTTCACTTGGAGACGGAAATGGCAACCCACTCCAGTGTTCTTGCCTGGAGAATCCCAGGGATGGGGGAGCCTGTTGGCTGCCATCTGTGGGGTCGCACAGAGTCGGACATGACTGATGCGACTTAGCAGCAGCAGTAGCAGCATACTTCAATTAAAAAAAGCATTTTAGTGTGTAGTTGAAAAAAATGTAATTAGCATATGAGACCATGTATTATAAAAATTATTTCTTAAGAGAGAGTTGATTTCAATAGACTATTGATTCCAAGATCACCTAAAGAAGAGTCTTAAGTAAATAAGGGTCCAGCGAGTAGGCAACCCGGATAAGCCCTGTGCAGATGGTGTGAGAGTGTCTGAAGTTTGAGAAACACTACTCTATATCTGCCTCCCCCACCATATTTTATGGTTAAGGAGATCTGAGGCCCAGGGAGGGTTAGAGAGTTGGGGATTTATCCATGCCACCTTAGTTGAGACTTTTTGGTTGCCCTACTCTGGCCTTTGGCAAAGCCAGCAATATCCTGTCTCCTCCACTAAGCAGGGGCATCCTGGGCAGAGTCCAGGCCTGGCCTTCTAGCCTGGTTTTCCCATTGCAGCCCTGTCACTATCACACTGTGTAATGGAGTTACTCAGAGCTTTGCTTCCGTTGGGGTCATGCCTGCCTTTGTTTCATGAGGGGCAGGTATGCAAAAGAGAGAGAAAGAGAACAGGCAGTGTGGAGAGAGGGAGAGCCCTTTGAGAAGCTCCATGCAAGTGCAAGGTGATACAAAATTACTCCCTGCTCCCTGTAACACAGGGCTGGATTCTGACTTGTTCTCAGTTGGGAAGGCTCTTCCCCAGCCCTTTAAGACCTGACTGTTAATGGTAGCTGGTCCCTGAGCGTGAGGTGGGAAGGAACAGGAGCTCCCTCCCCCCTCATTGGTCACATGCATCCCCAGACAGTGAGAAAAGGCCTCCTTTGTGCAGCCAGAAAGGGGTTATTTCGGTCAAGCTTTGATCTGTTAGTGAACCCTGACATGACCATGGAGGTTTGAAAAGCAGCATCTTGCTGCTGGCTGGCAGCCAGCTGTCTCAGAGAGCTAAGAGGGTGGGCGGGAGACGAGAAATAGCTTGTTTGGTTTACTTTATCTTTTTGGATGAGCTCAAGTCCCTTTCTCCAGCTCAGAGTTACCACCCAAAAAGGGCAGGTCTTTGGGCCACAGGGGACAGCAGGGAGGGCCTGAGTGCGAGCTCTCTGCGATTTGTCTAAAGTGAGGAGTCCCGGCTGGAGGGATGATCTTGGTCTGGGGTGAGTGATTCCCACACTGCTGCCTCCCGCCCCAGGATCATCGCTGCTGTATGCCTTACACCCCCATCTGCATCGCCAAAGCTGTGAAGAATTCTGCTGAATCAGAAGGCATGAGGCGAGCTCACGTGAGTAAAGCAGCCTGTGCAGAAGAAGGGGTGTGGTGGTCAGAAGGCCCAACTCCCCTACCAGCCGTGTGGCTTTGACCCTGGTGCAAGTGGGAACGTCTCTGAGGCCTTCCAGAGTTAATGCGAGAATGAAAATAAAATACTGGATGGGTCATGGGAATCACCTGCATGGAAAGCCCTGACTGCTGATGGTGTGTGGTCCTCTACAATAGGGCTGGGCCTTGGATCTGCCCATCTGATTTTCAGTCATAACTTGAAAAAATGTCTCTATTATTTGCACAGATTAAAGATGCCGTTGCCTTATGTGAACTCTTTAACTGGCTGGAAAAAGAGGTTGGTTCTTAGTCTTTGTTTAACACGTGGACATAGATTATTCAGAAATTATCTACATGTGATTCTAACTGTGACTCTGGTTGACCATGAGGTCTAAGATCTTGATCTAATTTTAGTACTCTCTTTTAAGAGTTCTTTGTGGAAATTTGTTGTGTGTGTTTTTAAAAACTGTAGAAAATGGTAACAAAGATGAAGAAAGAAATTCCTCAATAGAATGGATCCTTTCTGGGTTAAGGAATTGTCTTGTAATGAAATGGACTTTCATTATAAGGAAAAATGACTTACAGGCAAGCTGATTATATTAAGAGAAAAAAGATCTTTGTGTATATTCTGAGCTTTAAGCCATAAAACTTTTTATATTAAATTGATTCTTGGTCATTAGTTTTTTGCCTTTTCACTCCTTGTAGCTGATAGGGAGGTGATTTCTTTGTGCTCTTATTAAACGGTATCGTGTTCCCTTTAAATATTTTGTGAGCAACTCTTTGAAAGTAGCTTACTTTGGGAGAAGAAAATACTTTGATTCCCACAAATTTTTCCCGTCTGGCAATTGTTCATCTGTGTATATAATTTTCTGTTTTTTTTTTTTCAGTGTAGGTCATTTTTACATGTCTCCCATTGTACCGCTATCATTTTGTATTCTGTTTTATTCACTTAGTATCATAATGTGAGCATTTCCCATTTTCTTTGAGATTTTACATAAATGATCGAAATGGAGACTGTGTTTAGTGACTAGGCTGCTTTATTTACCCATTCCTCCTATTTTCAAATGTTAAGAGTGGGTTTTTTTTTTTTTTTTTTTTGCAATTACCAAGCACCTTGTAATAATATCTTTGCATTTATCTTTATTTAGGATCTTTTTCTTGGGATATTGTAGGTAGGAATGCTTTTGAAGTTTTAAATTTAAATGTATTAAATTTGGGGAAGTTTTAGAATATGATACTGAGGGAAATAGTTGAGTGAAAAATTCAGTGGATAGAAGTCCTTTTACTTTTAGATAGCTTTGGTAAGAGCCTTTGGGAATTCCCTCCTTGTTGAAGATGAGACATAAGTTGTGTCCTGTAGGATGGATAGTTGGAACATGGAGATTGAGGAAAAAGTAAGCTTTTAATGTACTCCCTATAACAGAGGAGCCTAGCAGCCTACAGTCTGTGGGGTCGCAAAGAGTCAGACACAACCGAGCGACTAACACTTTTCATAGTATGTGGGAGACCCGTGAATTTATCACACCCCAGTGGTTTATAAGCAACTTCCTCGTAGGTGCCCAAAGGTGGTGTGACGGAGATCTCAGCTGCCAACAAAGCTGAAGAATTCCGCAGGTAAGGATCACTATGGGGGCCCCTGTGAGTCTTGAGCTCCTGTCTGGCACATTCAGTGAAGCTGGGCGGGGCCCTGATTCCTGGCACAGTAAGAACCTTTAGACCGCTCTGCTCTGTGTGCGTCTCTCTGTTCCAGGCAGCAGGCTGACTTTGTGGACCTGAGCTTCCCAACCATTTCCAGTACGGGACCCAATGGCGCCATCATTCACTACGCGTAAGGCATGCGGAGGAGCACGCTGCCTGGCTTTGCTGCTGCTTCTGCACAGGAGCCTGAGCAGGGGAGAGACATTGTTTTATCAAAGGCCCCTGCGCCCACCTCCATGTGTCTGTTGAGATTGTTCTTATGTGTGAAATAAGATCTCTGAGGTCTTCTCGTCTCTCAGTCCGAAGCCTCTGCCTTTTGGGAGCAACTCTTTGGCACCGATGTTGCCCGTCGACATTGTCCATGATGTAGTCAAATGGGTCATCCCTCTTTCCTTCTGAGACTGCAGTATCTGTCGTCATAATCCCTGAATCTTGATAGTTAGAAGTTTTAATGTTTCTTTTCTGATGGCGGCAGCCTTGATGCACCAGTCCAAACATCTTGTGAGCTCCGTGACCTCCATACCAAACAAAATTACCACTAGGTTGTGGAGCACCCTGTTACGTTTAAGGAGATAATCTGTACCCCTCTTTCCTCCCCAGCTTCTGGGGATTTGTACCACATGAGCCCGTGGACCCACAGAGCCAAGCTTCCTTCCACTGTGAGACCAGGAGGGCAATGATGAATTTGGGAGAGCTAGACCCACCTGTGGAGGTGGTGGGAAGTGGAACTAGGCTTCCTGCATGGGCTCCAGCTTCAGCTTTGCCTGGCTCACGTGGTTTTGCCTCGTGTGGAGTATCTTGAGTTCTTTGCTTCCCATCTGTGACATGCATCTTGATGGAGCACTCTGGCTGTATCACTGTGCGGTACTTGGGCACAAGTCCCCCCTCCACCCTTTTTACTAATCGCTTTTAGAGTTTTTAGTCTTGGGACAAATTTTGAAGCTGCTGTGTGGGAGACAGTCACGGGTGTGGCTATTACAGTTCTCTCATATTAATGCTTCTGTTCCAACATTAAACTATCAAAAGGGCTTGAGTTCTTGTCTTATATTTAGCACAGGTGGTGACGTTCCTGGCTGGATATGACCCTAGAACTTAAAAAAAAATTCAGTCCAAGTAGGGAGACTCTCACTTTCCTTTTGTGTTTCTTCACTGTGGCTGTTGAAGCCTGTTGAGAAGCAGGGTGCTGGGCCCATATCTGGTGGTCTTTTCTAGTTGGGATCGAATGCCTACTGGCCTCCTTACTGCCTGCGAATGAAGGAGAACCTCTGTGAGACCCTCTCTGCACCGCAGGGCGGAGACTTGGAATGCTCCTGTCCCGTCTAGCTTTTCCCAATGCAGTGTATTGTCTGGAAGGAGATATGGAGGAATCAAACTACTTTAAAAAATGCCTCACATCCATTTGAAAATAGTGCTCTAGTATAAGAGCATCATGATCTACTCCTTTCCCCAGCAAAAGTCCCTTTAGTTTTTCTTCCAAAGTGAGGCACTTGCCTTCTGCCCCTCTGGTGGTCTAGGAAGCAAGTGGGTAGGCTCCCTGTGGGGTTAGGACTGAGGGAGAGAAGTGGAGGCTTGAGGCAGGGGACTGAACCATCTCTGCTCCCCCCCACATCCCAAATAAAGACAAATGACTCCAGACTGCTCTCTTCTCAAGCTTGGTCCTCTTGCTTCTATTGATGATTATTTTTGTAGTTTTTACAGTTATCTCATGTACACTTATTTTGTTTTAGTCACAAATGGAGGTAGATATAAATAAATATGTTATTTTTCCTTCTCTTGAGCTCCTTATCTAGTTGGGGAGATAGGTTGACTAGTCTTGAGTAGAAGGTTAATATTACTTGCAATAATTAACCTATTGGGTAACTTGGGTTTGATATAATTTCAGGCTTACATAAGTTGTTAGACTAGTGCAAAGAACTCTTGTATTCCCTCCTCCCGGCTTCAGGAAGCATTTACATTTGTGGAATAATTAATTTGTAATTAATTTTCTTAGGCCGGTCCCTGAGACGAATAGGACCTTGTCTCTGGATGAGGTGTACCTCATTGACTCGGGTGCTCAATACAAGTAAGTGAATCGGGGCTACTGGAGAGCCTGACTCCGCTGTCAGGGCAGTTGAGTAGGTGGACAGGGCAGGCTCCAGCTGAGATCTCTCAGCGGGTCATCTCATTCTGCGCCGGCCACTGATGGAATTGTTCCCATGTCTTGTCCTTTTCCTCACCCCTTGTTGAAATAGCCCAGTTGTGATTCTGTTCCTACAAAAGACTGTTGTTAGAAATGTTTAGTCCTTGGCTGGAAGCTGTTAAATACTAAATAAATAACTGAAAGTAGGCTTTCAGAACCATTGGGCAGTCTTCTGCCCCAGCGCATAAACCACCTGCCAGCTCCCCAACTTGCAGTGACCTCAGGGCCTTGGGGAGTGAGGGCTTAATTTTGAAAGGATGAATGAGAAACGAGGGTCATCCCTGAGTTTCTGAATTTCTTTCTTCATGCCTTGCTGCTTTCACAGTCATCATCTAGACTAGTTTCTCAGAGAACCCACGATTTGATTGGGTCTTGAGGTGGAACCCACGAGGAGGAGCTGGAATAGGTGTTGTCTGCATCGAGAGAGCATGAGCCAGGCCTCTTAATACTCCATTTTCCACTGCAGTTGGAACTTTGCCTGGTGGAGAACCTTGTTATTAAATGAGCTCAGCCAAGTATGTGGAAGCCACAATCTAGCCTGGGAAGTATGAGCTGGTGTTAATAACAGCCTAGAGCTAAGAGTATTGAGATTACTTGGGTAATGGTGTAACTTTGGGTCACTTCTACATTTTAGCAGCATTCTCAAAGTTATCCTTTCTCTGTTGGGGGTAGATTGGGGTGTTTTAAAAGATGCATTTGGGTATTTTTAGGTTCTAGTAAACTGCTTGCCATCCTGACAGGAGGAATTAGAGTTTGACCTTCTTTTGCCAGAAGGTCCACTTCCCTTTCATTCATAACCCCAGGAATGGTGTTTTCCATGAAACAGTCCTCACACTGTAGACTACGAGTGTGTGTGTGTCAAGGCCTGACTGAGTTCACTCCCGCTGCACTCAGCCATCCTTGCTTTCACACTGTGCTTCATTTAATTTTTTATAATAACTTTATCGAAATATAATTCAACTTATTAAAGTGTACAATTGATGATTTTTAGTTTGTTCCTAGAGTTGTGCAACTGTCACCACCATCAATTTTAGAGTATTTTCATCACCCCCCAAAAAAGAAACACTATTCCCATTGGCAGTCACTTTCCATCTTCCCCTAGCCAGGGAACCACGAATGTACTTTAGTCTGTATGCACTTGCCTGTTCTGGACATTTCCTATAAATGGAATTATGTAATGTTGATATATGGCGTCAGTGTCTGACTTCTGTCGCTTAGCATAATGCCTTCAAGGCTCATCCATGCTGAAGCGCGCACCAGTGCTTCCTTCCTTTTCATTCCCGAATGCTGTTTCATTGCATGTATGTACTGCGTCTTGTTTACCCGTCACTGGTTGAACAGTTAGGTTGTTTCCATGTTTGGGATGTGAAGAGCACTGCTGGCGCGAACATGAGTGTACATGTGTTTGTGTGGACATTTTCATTCTCTCGGGGGTTTACTTGGGGGAGTAGAAGTGCTGGGTCATAAGGTCACTCCATGTTTAAGAGACCTTTTATGAACCAGCAAACTGTTTTCCAAAGTGGCTGTTCTATTTTACACGGCCACCAGTCAGTGCATGAGGGTTCAATTTTCTCCACATCTTCACCTGTCTCATATTTGAGGAAGAGCTTCTTTGGAGTGAACACTATAACTCGTCCTTTCTTTTGGGCAGGGATGGAACCACAGACGTCACTCGCACCATGCATTTTGGAACTCCTACGGCTTATGAGAAGGTAAGAGAACACTCGAGAGGCCCTCTGCTTTCCCTGACCATTCCGTCTCATGAAAAGGGATTGTATAAATAAGTAAAAGTTACACATGGGACAGTAAAATAGCTCATTACTGTGGAGTCAGGCTTATCTGCTTTATGACATCCATTTAATTGATTATTGGAGAGATTTTAACAGCATTCTGTCTGCTAAGGTCAGGCTCAGATTCAAGTTTAAACAACTTTGACCTTCTTTGGGGAAGGGAGCAGGGTAGTGAATTTTTTTTTTTTTTTATGAACAGTGTCTAGATTTGATTCTGAAAGCTACCCCCCTTCTTTTTTTCAATTTCAGTGTTCCTATTTATAGGCTCAGCTCTCTAGGAACCCTCTGAAATGATGTGCATTGCTTGGTGTCTGGGCTTTCTGGCATACAGCTATAAGGTAGAGAGATGTATGCTAGGAGTCTAGACACTGGGCTTCAGATCTCTGCTGTTCCCAGGCTCCATGACCTTGATCCTAGACACTTAGACCATCATAAAAATAGGGGCAGAGTACTCACCTCCAAGGCTGGCTGGGAAGGTTCTGTGAGCCCAGCTGGTTCCTGGATCATAGCCACTGCTTGGCAAATACTGGCTGAATCTCTTGAGTCTCTCCCTTTTCCCTGGGAGCTCCTTCAGGAAGCTTGTCCAGGGAGGAGGGCTTTGTGGGATGCCGCAGGGCAGATTTCCTAGTGCTGGTCCCTCGTGTCCTTCCTTAGTTGCACCAGCACCTTGGATGAGTTTGACCTTGGGTCCAGATACCTTTAGTTTGGGGCTTCCTTGGTGGCTTAGTCGGTAAAGAATCTGCCTGCAGTGCAGGAGACCTGGGTTCATCCCTGGGTTAGGAACATCCTTTGAAGAAGGGAATGACTACCCACTCCAGCATTCTTGCTTGGAAAATTCCATGGACAGAGGAGCCATGGGGTCGCAAAGAGTCAGACATGACTGAGCGACTGAACTGAACTGATTGCTATGAAACCTTAAGAGGCAAGGTTTTCAGAACTACCTGAAAACTGCAGGATGAAAGCATCTGTGCCCATCTTGAACATGCCCCCTGGGTTTTCTTTGGCAGGAATGCTTCACATATGTCCTCAAGGGCCACATAGCTGTGAGCGCAGCGGTTTTCCCTACTGGAACCAAAGGTAGGTGGTGCCTTGTGTCACATGGCAGGCTTTTTCTTGTTCAGGCATCAAGCATGTCTAAATTTGGGTGAAAACACATGTCCTCCCCTTGCCATAACAGCCCCCAGACTACTCCAGGCCCAGCCTGGGCAAGTGGGGATGCTGCTGGACTGAGCGGAGAGGACCTCCAGGGAGCCAGACTTAGGATTGGGCCCAGGGTCAGCTGTACCTCCTTCCTGACCACTTGTGTTGGGTGAGCTCCGGGTGGGTGGCTCTCAGGAGAGGGCAGCAAGGCATGAAGGCCCTGGGGGAAGCTGGTGCAGCCTCCTGTCTGTCCCGGGTGTTGGGCCAGTGCTCCTTTCAGGACTCGTGTTGGGATTTATTTTACTGGGAGCCTGACTTTGAGAGCTAGACCTTGTTGCCTGAGGACTGGTGGGTGGGCCATTGCATGGGAAGTTGATAAGACCCGGTCCTCGAATGTGCTTAGACTGCCCTGGCACTCATCTCCCT
This sequence comes from Oryx dammah, assembly GCF_014754425.2. Classification (NCBI taxonomy): domain Eukaryota; kingdom Metazoa; phylum Chordata; class Mammalia; order Artiodactyla; family Bovidae; genus Oryx; species Oryx dammah. The sequence continues at coordinate 29,301,165 of NW_024070198.1, read as the reverse complement.
GGGTACCGCTTTCCTCATACTTGCAGTCTGGTTAGGATCTCATTTTGTAGTTCCAAAACTGTAGGGTTCCAGCACTGGGAAGGGAATGTTCATGACATCTACCGCAGCCTTTACCTGCCGCGGGTGACGTCCCTGACCAGCATCCTCCACCTGTAGAGTGAGCTCCTACTGGTGGGGGAGCCGTCCTGCTCAGGAACTCTGGTTGTCAGAAAGTTCTTTGTGCTGGACTGAAACCTGAATCCTCCAGTAACTTTTACCCGCTGGTTTCTGTTTCATCTTCCGGAGCCAAACCTAACAAATCTAATCTCTGAAGTGCTTTGCAAGTTGGAAAGTGCTGTACAGATATCACCAAGTGGTGGTCCTTTATGTGTCTTTCAGGCCACCTCCTTGACTCCTTTGCCCGCTCAGCGTTATGGGATTCTGGCCTGGATTACCTGCATGGAACGGGGCATGGTGTTGGGTCTTTTCTGAATGTTCATGAGGGTCCATGTGGCATCAGTTATAAAACATTCTCTGATGAGCCCTTGGAGGCCGGCATGATCGTCACTGATGGTAGGTGTCTGTCACCTAGAGGCTGCACGTGGATCCTCTGCCTTTTTGAAAGCTCTGTGTTGTTTCTTATACTTTAATTATTATAAAGTAAACTGGAAAAATTTTGCCCCTTCTATCACCTCGTGGTTGAGATGGTAAAGAATCTGCCTGCAGTGCAGGAGACCTGGCTTCTATCCCTGGGTTGGGAAGATGCCCCGGAGAAGGGAAGGGAATAGCAACCCTCTCCTGGATTCTTGCTTGGAGAATTCCATGAACAGAGGAGCCTGGTGGGCTACAGTCCACGGGGTCAAAAAGAGTCAGACCCAACTGAGTGACTAACACTTTGACTTCCCGTCACTTTGAATTAGACAACCAGCACATTTTTTTGTTATAAAAGTAATAAATATTCATTGTAGAAAATGTGAGACTGTGGAATGGTATAAAGAAGAAAATGAAAATCATTTGTAATTCAGCCACCCAGGGGAAACATGACTTAACATTTGGATATGTTGACTTCTTGTTTCTTTATATATGTGCATACCTTTTTTAGTATCATTGAAATTGCACTGGACATATGGCCTGTATTCTGCTTTCTTACCTAATATGTCCCTAGGTCGTTACCAAATCTTGGTGAACGTATTTTAACACCTGCATCATTGTGTCTTCCGGCTCTGCCCCATACTTCATTTGGCGGATTTTCTGTTATTTTACTCCCTACCCTGCAGCCAGTTCTCAGGAATTCCAAGCCTTTCTGTCTCTGAACCTCTAGATAAAAGTGCCTCACGGGAAGAGGTGTATCTGGGCTCTTGCACTGGATTGAGTGGCCCTGCCGCTGTTTCTCCTTCGAAGTGTGGTCATCCCAGCAGTGAGCGCTTCTCTGTGCGTGTCTTCATCGCAGGCTCCTCCTCATTCAGGGGTTTGTTTTGTTTTAGAGCCCGGGTATTATGAAGATGGAGCTTTTGGAATTCGCATTGAGAATGTTGTCCTGGTGGTGCCTGTTAAGACCAAGGTGAGTAATGGTGTATTTATTTTGTTTTAAAAATTCCCTTATTCCTTCATGGGGGAAGATGAAGGCTTTTGTCCTTTAAACCAAGAGCATGCCATTCTGCAGCCAAAATGGAGTCTCTTTCTCTTGGTATTGGGGTCTTTTCCTGGAATTCATTCTCTTCTGCAAAGCTAGAAAGAAAATCCTGAGTGAACGCGGACCCTGAGCGGGACCTTAGGGAGCCTCAGGCAGGCCCCTGCTTCATGTAACGTGGGCTCTGAGTTTACTGGAGGCAGGGTCTCATCATGAAACCTTCACTGTGTGTGTGTGGGCATGGAGGGGGGTGGTGGGGGGTGCTTGCTTAAAATCTCCCTCCAGATGTTGAAACCGAATCTCCAGGGCTGGGACCTGGGAACTATTTTCAACAAATGCCCCAGATGATTGTTATCAGGTAAAACTGAGGAAACCTGAGCCAGCCGCTGGGTCAGGTACCACACATGGGCGAGAAGACGGGTGTGGTGCCATCTCCCCATCACATTACCAAGAGGAGGCAGGTTTTAGGTGCTGGGCTTTACCTCCAAGACCTGTTTGCTCCTCTTCCACAGCTGGAGGGAAGTGACTTCCTAGGCCTGCAGGGCGGCTGGCCCCCGGGGTCTGCTCTCTGCTTGCACACTGATGTCACTGGAGCAGCCTTGCCTCTCCCCATCCCACAGGCCCTTCCAGGAAGAGAGACCCAGCATGGCCTGTGTGCCCTGCCGTTCCATGCCTCGTGCACTGGACAGACCTCTTAACGTCACCTGAGGGGCCTGGCTGGGGCAAGGCAGGCCGCCTACTTGATGTTAAAAAAAAACAAAAAGATCTGCTGGGGGCTTACAGCTTAGCAGAGGCTTGAGAAGCAAACCAGAGATGCGCCTGCTTCTAGATGCTCCGCCCCCTGCCATGCCTTCTCCCCGTCACAGCAGACAGAAGCCTTGTACACCTGCTGACCAGGTCCTCAGCACTCAGTCTGGCCTTTCCTGAAGGTGCAGGCTGTGGTCTGCACAGCGGAGCAGCTCTTGGAAAGTGGCCCTGCTCTGTTCGTGTCTCCTTCATCTGTTAGAAATGGTGACTGGCTAACCACTCTTGATTTCTTGCTACACCTGGCTGAGGGGCGGTCATGTCTTGGGGGAGTGACCTCAGGGTGGGTCATCGTGGTGAAGAGGAGTGAACGCTCCTATTGTCTTGCCTCTCCCATAGTATAACTTCAACAACCGTGGAAGCCTGACCTTTGAACCTCTGACTTTGGTTCCAATACAGACCAAAATGATAGATGTGGATTCTCTAACAGACAAAGAGGTAACAAGGGTGTCCTGGGGCAGGGGGCAGAAGTGTGTATGTGGGGTGGGGGGTGGAGAGCTGCCCTGAGTCCTCCTGTTCATCCTCACTTTTAAGTCCTTTTCTGCCCTGTGTCTTCCCCTCCATCCTCACTTTGAAGTCAGAGTCTAGGCCAGTTGAGTTGGAACATCCTAGGTTTCCCAAGGACTGTATGTGCTTTTCCTGTAGTTGTTGGGTTTCGAGGTAGATAACAGCCCTGTTTGCCCCACCCTCAGAGGCTGTAGTGTTCACAGGTGGGAATGAACAGTGTGCTCTTGCCTCTCAGGAGGGCAGGGGCCATAACTGCTGGGAGGCATGTTTAGCAAACATGGACTGTGTGTCTTCCCACAAAAAGCCAGGTGGGCAGGGGGGCTGTTGGCTGTTGCACACACCAGATTGTTTTCTCGTGTTGCTTGAAACACTAAGGAACCGAGAAGCACAATCTATGATCATATGCGTGGTTTTCACACAGACAAGGTGGGTGGTTGCTCTGGGCCCTGAAACCCTTCACAGAGCAGAAGCATGGCCGTGCTCACCTATCAAGCTCAGAAGGTGACAGGTCTTGAAACCCCTTGAGACCCTTGGGTGGGTCCCCAGGCTCAGGTCCAGAATTCTGGAGGCAGACTGGAAGGGTCAGGCAGGCGATCAAGGTCAGAGCAGGGACGAGGGTCAAAAATGGTAGAAACAACACCACTCCCGCTATCTGCTGTGAAGTGGTCAGGCTTGAGCCAGGAAGACAGAAGCCAGAAGGATACCAATTCCAGAGCCAGGCAGGTGGCTGGAAGCCCAGCAGAAAGCAAACTAGCAAGAGCCAAAGGCAGGACAGTGTGGTGGGAATAAGAGGTGGTTGTTATCAGGGGCAGCCGCTGTCCTCATCCCAGGGGCTGTGAGGTGGGACTGTATGCTCAGTGGAGCCCACGTGAGTCTTGTTTTTGGCACCAGAGGAAGGTGCCTCTGCGGGCTGAAGAGCCCCTGCTACAGGCCTGTGGGATGGGGCTCTCTCTACCAGAGGCCCCTTCTTCTGCCTCATCAGTTCACAGATGGCTGACAGGAAGGTCATCCACTTCTCACTCTGACGCCCTCCGTGTGTGGGCACTTGTTCTTGACCTCAGTGCCCTTGGTTCAGCCAAATGTTCCTGCTCACGGGACCGGCACAGGCCCCTGAGGCTGCTCTCTTCAGGTCAGAGAGGGATATGGAACAGGAAGCAGCCCCGGGTGTGTCTCTTCAGCAGGAAGACTCTCTTCCCTGGTCCCCACAGGGGTAGCTTAGGTAGGAGCGGATGAGAACACAGAAGTGAGCATGGGAGCCCCCTGCTTGCAACCCTCAGCCCCAAGGAACCAGTCTCTTCTCACCGCCCCCAAGCACAGCTTCCAGGCTCTTAGCAAAAGAGTCTCTACTAATAAGTTGCTTTGCACTCTTGGATGCTGAAGGCTGTGTCGTCTGCCAAGTAATCCCGGGTCAGAGAGGCCTTGCTGTCCATGTGAGTTGTACCGGTCAGGAGACATTTCTCTCATGTGACTTTCCATTTTATCCAGGGAAACAGCACATGAGGAAAGTTAAGCGAGGCCAGTTTTTCCTTGAGGGAGAGTTTTGTTAACCTGTGACTCCCCCATGACATTGGCTGGTCCAGTGTTCATGACTATATCTTACGGACTCAAATCACTGAACTATTCTTTTATTCAGTCAGTTTTTGTAGGACAGGGAATATCTTCTTACCTTGGAATCATTAGCAAGTTTCCACAAATAACAAGTAGAGGACAGTATTTGATATAACCAAGCAGAGTATATTTATTATCTCTTGTAGCAGAAGGGTTCATTTCCACTCAATAAATCTGGGACTTCATTCTGTCTTAAAGCATAGGGACACCCCACAACAAGATACGCCCACTGGGCTTTGAAACTTGCAGTCCTTGTGCTTTACTGTCTCACAGTCTTAGCATTTTGGGGTTGGGTCTGCATTCCCATCCCTCTGTCACCAGGTGGCAGCAGAGGACTTTGGACACGAGTGTGGGCGCTGCAGGGTGCCAGGGCCTTTGTGGTGATGCTTTGGCTGCTGACGGGGCCCCCTTTTCCCCCAACCAAAAGGGTCTTGGGAGTTTCTCTGAGGTCCCTCGTTGCTCCTGTCTCTTGCACTGTTGAGCTGCCTTACAGCCCTGCCTGGCCTTGCTGGTGACATGTAGCAGCTTGCTTGTTTTTGGTACCGCAGCCCTCCACCCCCATGCCCCCACCTCCCAGACAGACTAGTGACTCTTATCAGTGGGAGTTGGAGTCCTAGTTGGGTCAAAGCCATTGGCGGCATCACCCTATCTGTCTAATGTGAAGGGGGCAGGCCCGCTTCATGGACAGTAGAGAGTGGGTTCTGCTCTAGGTACAGCTTGCTTTCTTCCATACTTCAGCCTCCCTGCCTCCTCGCGAGGAGGATATCTAACCTTTTACACATGCACAACCTCTGTTATCAGGTTCAGCATGTCAACACCCCACCCCCCGCCACACCCCCCCCAAGTCCTTCCTTTTTGCCTCCTTTTTAATCTCCTGGTGTGGTGGCCTCATTCAGTTGAGTGTCTGAAAGTCAAGCTTACTCCCCACCCGACTCTGCAGCACAGCCCTTGACCACGAGAGGCATTGGGTGCATCTGGACGGCCACACTGGCAAGACTGTCATGGACCTAGCTGATCCTACCTTATTCAGCTTTGTAGGTGGATACGGAATAGGAAATTCAGTGCCTCGGTAGGACAGCCTCAGGTGTGTCTTCACAGCGGTCGAGGCAATAGGGTGGGTGCAGGAGCCACGAGACCCCCTGCCCCTCTCTCTCTCATCGTGGCTTCCAGGCAGGGGCTGTTGAAGGGAACTCTGGTTGCAAGTCTCCCTGCACTCAGGGGAGCCCAGAGCCACAGCCTGCCGTCAGGCATTCACCGTTCACCCAGAGTCACTGAAGCCCGTGTGCAGCAGACGGTTCTGGGAACGTTTGCACCATCAGCCCTGTGGCTTGTCCTGTCTGTTTCCGGGGAGGCAGAACACAAGGAAGGCACTGTCCCTGGGCAGGGAGAGAGGGTCCTGTGCTCCTTTACTCTCAACCTGTGAGCTCTGCACGTGGGGTCCCACTGCTCGATGGGCAGGCTTTGGTGCAGGTGTGATGGTGGAAACGTGTCTGTCTTCCCTCCCTCTTGCAGTGCGACTGGCTCAACCGCTACCACCTGACCTGCAGGGACGTGATCGGGAAGGAGCTGCAAAAGCAGGGCCGCCAGGAAGCCCTCGAGTGGCTCATCAGAGAGACGCAGCCCATCTCCAAACAGCCTTAATACCTCCTTGGTTTTTATAAAAAACAAAAAACAAGACAAAAAACCAAACAAAAATGCTCTGGGGAAAGGAAGAAGCCTGGCACACCCCTGACATTTCCCCCATGTCCCCTCCTTCTTCCTTACTGCCCCTTTTTACTTTTAGGCTCTGAGAAGAACTGAGAATGTTCTTATACTCTTTGATATTTTCTTGCAGACACTCAATCTTTTATGATTTTTTTTTTAATTGAATGAGCCAAGAATAGATTGCTGCCCCAGAAGGAGGGTACCTATAAGCCGAGTGCTTGATTGGGTGGGCGCCCCGAGCGGCCACAGGGAGCCCTCTGGCCGGCGCTGGTGAAGCAGGCAATGCTCTGCGACGGCCACGTTCCCGGTGCTAGTCCCTCATTCATGATCCCCTTCATGCGCACGAGACTGTATTTATGACCTGAGATTAAAATGTCAGAATGGGCTTCGTCTCCGCTGTTTCTGTCGTCCCAGCACCATCTACCCTACTGTGTGTGGGGTAGGCTCCTCTTTAGGGCACATGTTCTAGGTGGTGCGGGAGTGCCCTTTGGGGAGACATCCCTGGCCTCCCTGTATCTCTTCTGACTTAATTTTCAGCCTCTTTTTCTTTTCTCTAAAAGTCCAATGTTTTTTTGAGTATTTTTATTTTCCTTCCCTGCCTCTGGTTTTAAAATGTCATTGATATACCAAAAAAAAAAAAAAAAAAAAAAACCAACAAAAAATCGTGTCGACAATGACAGCCTTCCGTGATCCAGTCTACAGTGGACAGTGTGGATGTGCCATTGTCTCACTGCTTGCAGGAAGTGGTCTTTGGCTGGTTCCTGTGACTTCCTGTCCTTGGGCCTTCCCTGCACTTGCACACGTGGAGCAGCCTGGGCTGGCAGAGCTTATAATCCTGAGGCCTCAGACTGTGAGGATTGGGTTGGGAAAATGAACCCCTCAGCCCTTAGCCGGGATGTCCGAGGTGTGGTTTACACTGTCTTCTGGGGTTTCTCCAATGGAACTGAGCCCTTCTTGCTGACGTGGGATTTTGTTCAATGACACACCCTTTATTTTCTTCCTTCCCTCCTGGGACTCATTTTCCTTTTTCCTGGCGTCATCTCCCAAGAGGCCATTTCCATGCAAATCCTTGTCTTCGGGTCTGCTTCTTTAGGAACCCGAGACATACCTTGTAACGTATAACCACTATTTGCAGCATATTTTTTGCCAGTTTCTTTCTTTGTATTTAGTATTCAGTAGTATGTAGAATGTGTGTGCACAGATAGAAGAATACTTCTGCACACATGCACATCATATGTACAGACATGGGGCCATTCTATACATATGCAATTTCCTTTTTTAACTTGGCAATATATATACCAAGTTATTTTTCCGTATTGGTACACATAGATCCAGTTGTTTTTAATGACTGTAGACTATTCTGGTGCATGGCTATATCTTTTTAAAACCAGTCTCGTTGAATCTTAAATTACATCTTTGATTTGGGCAGTAAATCAAATCATCTTTGACTTGTGAAAGGTAAGTAGAAGCATACGTTGGCTTTTCACCAAAGCATGGCTGGGAGCTGGGGAGCAGAAAATGAGCTAATCTGTATTTACTAGGGCTTCCCTGGTAGCTCAGATGGTGAAGAATCTGCCTGCAATGCAGGAGACCCAGGTTCCATCCCTGGGTTGGGAAGATCCCCTGGAGAAGGGAATGGCTACCCACTCCCGTACTCTTGCCTGAAGAGTTCCACGGACAGTGGAGCCTGGTGGGCTACAGCTCGTGGGGTCACAAAGAGTTGGACACAACTGAGCAACTAACACATTCACTTTCCATCTGTATTGAACCAGGGTGGCAGCAAAGAAAACTTGACCGATAGGGTGAACCTAAATTGCCAGAATACCTACGAATGGACTTGTCAACATTTACACCACCCCTCCTGCCTTCTTTCCTCCCAAGGGTCATTGATTCCAACTTGCTGTGTGGGAGGAAGCAAGATAGACAGCCAGTTGTCAGGCTATATTTGTAACAAAGCTAGGAAAACACAGAAGCAGTGCTACACAGTAACAGGATATATTTTGATCAGCCAGAGATCAATTCTTGAATGTCTTTGGTTCACCCTTGCTTATATTTCTAATATGTTCCATAAGATTAGACTTAAAACAGACATTTTCCCTCTGATGATAGAACTTACTAATCAGCCTCTCATCCACCTGAAAGTTGGAGGCCCACCCCTATCCTCGTTGGGGATCCAGACCATCTTCTCCTCTGTGACATCCTGAAACTTCCCCTTTCTCAGGAAATGGGAGCTGTGAATTGCAGCTGTTTTGGAGTTTAAACAGACTGTAACTCAAGTGTGACGGCAACTCCACTGTTCGTTCACCAGGCTGTTAAGCCTGTCACTTCCCAAGGCAGCCTCAGAGCAGAGTTGATTTAATTGGCTCAAGCCCAAGAAACAAACATTTCCTGGTGCCAAGAGCTTCCTGCCCAACCTGCGTGTCTTGGCATGAAGTTCAAGAGCCATAAACTAGGCGAGATGGCCCCCAAAAGACCGAGGACCAAAATAAAACTGTGATGTGCAAGAGCTCAGAGGAGACGATGGGGAGTTAAAAATGAGGATCAAATGAATCACTCTTCTTCACTTTAAATGATAAAAGTTTGGGTGCAAAAGCAGGCATTGTGCTAAATTTGTGGAAGAATTTCAGGGAAGCTGCTCTTCTGTGGTTTTGTCTTGCTTCCTTTACCATCTCTTGAAGTTTTAGGTACAAGATGGGATTCAAAAATGGCTATAATATGGGGCCTCTGCTGTGAATAGCTCAGAGGCTGCCTTCTGGAAGCTTGCTCACCCTCTGGTTAAAAATCCATCTGTGGGGGGCTTCTCTGGTGGCCCAGTGGTTAGGCATCTGCCTGCCAATGCCAGGGACATGGGTTTGATCCCTGGTCCAGAAAGATCCCACATGCCGTGGAGGAACTAAGCTCCTGCACAACTATTGATCTCGTGCGCTCTAGAGTCTGTGCCCTGCAACAAAAGAAGCCGCCGCAGTGAGAGGCCTGAGCATCATGATGAAGACCCGGTTCAGCCAAAAAAAAAAAAAAAAAAAAAAATCTGTGTTGCATATGCTGTGAGAGGGGCCCGCCCCACCATCCTCGCTTTCAGTACCTATCCACCCTAAAGGCTGGTGCCAGAATTTAGCCACCCCGCAGTTAACAACCATTTATTGTAGGTTGGAGCAGGTGTTCATGTACTCACAAGCTGTGAGGGAGGGCTTGCCCTTGGTTTTTCCTGGCAGCTGGGGATTTATGCCAACAATGACATAAAGACTCATAGGCTGCCTTTGGTGACACCTTTCAGCTTGAGCCCTGCTGGCTCCTAGGGAGAGACAGAAGCGGGTAGTCAGAGGGCTGGGAGAAGACAGGAGGGGTGCTTGGCAGTTTTAATGCCAGTACTCTGGTGGCTGATTCCTGAAAGCAGATGGAGTACAAAGAATGAGAAACTCATAGGATCAGAATTTGAAAACAAAAATTCAGATTCTGGCAAGGTGATAGCTGTTGTGTCATAGGTTTTGAATCTCTTCAAATCATTCCCTAAAAACAGAGAAGCCGGGATAGCACACTAAAATTCATGGATGAGATTTATACCAAGTATATGGGACATGTATCCCCACAAACCTGAAAAAAAATTTTTTTAATTGTAGTAAAAGTCACAAAATAATTTTAACCACATTTAACTGTACATTTCAGTGACTAAGTATATTCACATTGTTGTGCAACTGTCAACAATCATCCACATCCTGAATTTTTCACCTTAAACTGAGTCAGTGCAGGGTAACCAGTGTGTTGTCAGCAGCTGTGCAGAAGGGCACTGAAGGAAGCTATGAAGGGGTGCTCGATGGACTTGAGAACCCCAAAATAACCATCAGAAAAATTATTCTACCTTAAAGGAAAATGAATTCTTTAACAGTCAAACGAATGATCCAGTCACACAGTAGAAAGTATGTGAGACTGCATTAGCTTTTGCAGCAACATTTTGGAGAAGAAGAAATGGAGTAACACAGGGCTGTGGTTACAAGGTGTTTGTTATTGTTTATTAGGCCTCAGATTTCTTTCACGTGTTTTGTATGTGCTGGATTTAACAATAATTATGTTAAAAAACTAACAGTGACCAGGTGGGCAAAATTAGAGCTAATGGGTTGGACCATGGTGGTAGGGGTGGGGACTTGCAGTTGCCTCTGTAACTGCACACATTTAGGGAAGGGAGTTCTCCTTGCATCAATCTTGATGGACGATTCCATCACAGACACCATTATCTCACTAGACAGTTATTTTTTGAGAACTGGGAACACTGGGATTTTCTTACTTTTTTTAGTTTCATGTTTGTCCGTTTGCCTCCATGGCTCCTTCAGGGCAGGGAGGAGACTAGTTTTTCTTTTGAGGTTTCTCCATAGGGTGCATGTTGAATGGATGCTGGTATGCTGCTGCTACTGCTGCTAAGTCACTTCAGTCGTGTCCAACTGTGCGACCCCACAGACGGCAGCCCGCCAGGCTTCCCCGTCCCTGGGACTCTCCAGGCAAGAACAGTGGAGTGGGTTGCCATTTCCTTCTCCAATGCATGAAAGTAAAAAGCGAAAGTGAAATTGCGCAGTCGTGTCCGACTCTTAGCGACCCCATGGACTGCAGCCTACCAGGCTCCTCCATCCACGGGATTTTCCAGGCACGAATACTAGAGTGGGGTGCCATTGCCTTCTCCGGATGCTGATATAGACAGGCTCAAACTCCACCACAAATTGTATGTTTATAGCAGCCCGGGCCATTTTCTTACCTTCTGCCCCAGAAATCAGGGCAACATGTCCTTTTTTTTTAAAGCCTGAGTGCCTGTCACAAGGCAGTGCCATCTCTTCAAAGTCTGCTTTGGCTCTGAGGGCCTGGGGACACAGCCCATGGCCCATCCTCCTCTTCCCTGAAACCCTGGGCTGAGGACTATCAGACTTGAATTGATGCTTTCTTGCTCTATTTTCTGGTCCTGTCCTGTGAGTGGGTTACAGACTTCTCCCTTGCCTGTAGAAACCTCATCTAGTCTTTCTTCAGAATCTCTTGGACTGCAAGAAAATCAAACCAGTCAATCCTAAAGGAAATCAATCCTAAATATTCATTGGAAGGACTGATGCTGAAGCTGAAGCTCTAATACTTAGGCCACCTGAAGCGAAGAGCCAACTCACTGGAAAAGACCCTGATGCTGGGAAAGACTGAAGGCAGGAGAAGAAGGGGATGGCAGAGGATGAGATGGCTAGATAGCATCACTGACTCAGTGGACATGAGTCTGAGCAAACTCCAGGAGATAGCGAAGGACAGGGAAGTCTGGAGTGCTGCAGTTCATGGGGTCACAAAGAGTTGGACACAACGACTAAACAGCAATGAAAAGATGCTCTATCTCAAACATTTTGTCTGGGAAATGAAAAGAATAATCATCTTGATATATCATTTCATAAATACCACATTGACAAAATTTTATATATGATAGTTCCAACATATTGGTAAGATGTTGAAAACTGGTACCTTTATGTACTGCTTAGAGGAGATGGACTTGGTATAAAAGCTGAGAAGAGTATGGTTTATATAGTGAATCCTAAAGGAAATCAGTCCTGAATATTCATTGGAAGGACTGATGCTGAAGCTGAAACTCCAATACTTTGGTCACCTGATGCTAAGAATGGACTCTTTGGAAAAGACCCTGATGCTGGGAAAGATTGAGGGCAGGAGAAGAAGGGGACGACAGGATGAGATAGTTGGATGGCATCACTGATTCAATGGACATGAGTTTGATCAACTTTGGGAGTTGGTGATGGACAGGGAAGCCTGGTGTGCTGCAGTCTATGGGATCACAAAGAGTCGGACATGACTGAGCAACTGAACTGAACTGACTGAAGTTGTTAAAATATAAAAACAACAGCATGAAGGACTAAGGAAGAAATGGAGGCATACTGTTTCAAAGTTCTTATAAGGACTGACATGATTTTGAGTGAACTCCAGGAGATAGTGAAGGACAGGGAGGCCTGGGGTTGCTGCAGTCCATGGGATTGCAAAAGAATTGGACACGACTTATCAACTGAACAGCAGTCTTATTTAAAAAGAGAATTTAAAGCTATTGTTTACGGGTCACTGTGTGGACCCAGTACATGGAGCCTACAAATCCCTCCTCTGATTTCTCTCTCCTTTCGAGAAAAGTCAAATGTTTTAGTTCTGCAGCTTCCCAGGCACAGCTGAAAATCTGTGGAATTCTCTCCTTTCAGAGTTAACCATCAGAGGGGGTTCCAATCAGAAAGCTTAGACTTGAAACTCTGCCTAGTAGAGGGCCCAAAACAGGGAGCTCAGACCAGCAGGGCCCACCATCCTGGCCCAGTCAAATTTCAAGCCAACATAATTTAAAGAGAGAATTTGCTAAACAGAGACAAACCCAAATATACCAACCATTAAACAAAACAAAAACCAACCAAACTTCCAGGACACTATTACAAAATAGATACGCACACATCATCTCAGAATAGAGGACAGTTAACTTAAACACATTTTAACTCATGGTAAAACTTATGATATTGGCTTCACTTTTTTTTTTTCTCATTTTGGGGGATTGTTTTGTTGCAAACATCCTTATTACTCACAGCACCATGGAAGATGCTAAATGGAAGAAACTAGGCACAAAATAGGGCGCCCTCTAGGAGTCACATAGAGAAAGGATGAACATAGGTGAGGCTCCCTCCAGGAGACACAGGTAAGGCTGGTCTATGTGGCCAGAGGTCAGGATCTGGTTACCTGGGCTTGAGGGTAACTGGAAGGGAGCATGAAAGACTCTAAAGCTGTTGGTGATGCTCTGCTTCTTCATCTGGGTGCTGGTTTCATAGCATGTCCAGTTTGTGAAAATCCAGAGAACTCTGCACTTATAAAACTTGTACTTTTCTGTATGCCTTATACAGGAATTAAGTAAAAACATATGCTTCATCATTGCCTACTCTGAGTCTTTAGTTTTTGGGGACCCATTGATCAAGTTCAACCTCTACGTTTGATAGAGGAGGAAACGGAGCCCCTGAGAAGGGAGGCACCCATTCTGGGTGACAAAGGAAGTCTCTGGCCAGAGTGAGTCTGCAGCTTGAAGCTTAGCTCCGGGACCCCTCGCTGCTTCCGGCTTCCTCGTTCTTTAGGAACCACGGAGCTGGAGGCTGAGCTAGTGCAGGAAGGGTCCTGGCTGCTGGGGTGGTGGGTGGGGCTCCAGGAAGGTGAAGAAGCTCCCCTGGTGGGGCTCAGTTGATGGTTGAAGTGTGGAGTGGGTGTTGCTGATACCCTCACCATGGGAGCTGTCCTTACCCCGAGGCCCTTCCATTCCCTCTGCTGAAGAGCTGTCTACTTCAACCGGCAACTCCTTTGCTCACAACAGCTTCATTTTATTATTTCTTTAGAGAAGAAAGTTCTCCTTTTCAAGGCAAATTCTTTGCCCACTTATACACTTGAGGGTATTATTAATTTATAATAATCAAATTGTTATTGAATTCTTTTGTATTTGCATCTTTTATCTGCTCCCCCACCCCGGGGAACCCCATAGATTTATCGTTCTGACTACAAATATATTCAGTATTTTTCTCTCCAGCAAACAACCCCTTTCCCGGTCCTGATTAATGAATCAGTATGTACGTGGGAAGTGCCTAGGCTGAGCCCTGTACAAGGACAGGATGGACAGTGTCCCCGGTCACAGATGGCAGGTCCTGCTGCCTCGCAAGTTATTTTCAGTGTTTTCAGACTTTCCGAGGACGCTGCATCCCTCTGCACTCTTTCCGGCTCCTCATGCCCCTATTTCTTTTCCACTCACCGTTAACTGATTCCACCCTCACTACCATTTTGCTTTGTTGCTTAATTAATTCGTTTTTTTTAAAGCCAGCGTCCTTTGAGGCAGATGAACACGTGCGTAGGTTGCCTGGGACAGTCCCATCTTGCCTGCGTTCTCTTAGCTTAACTAGGACTAGCGCCCCGTCTAGCCCTCTCTGCAGCGCTCTGACACGGATGCTGAGCTCTCTGGCTACACTGCCTCTTGGTAGTCATGTGCAGTGGCCTCTTTTGCTCATTTGTGTTAACTTTGTGTCAGTTTTGGCCAAATGTTGATTAAGAGCTCAGGCTTTGATAAAAAACAGGTGTGACTTTAAATCCCAGAACCTCATCTATACACAAACCCTGAGCTTCAGTGTTTTTATCAGAAATCAGAGGAATAAGAGTGATTGTACCTACTTCATAGGGCAGCTGCTGGCTTCAGAGAGGGACGTGCTTATAGTACCTGCTGTGGCTCTGGGCATGAGGTAAGTGCTTGGTAAGTAGCTTCCCGAAGCTCCCACCTCCCTCGACGCCTGGACTCCCCAGGGTCTCCTCCAGCTCTCTGATGCTTTCTAGGTTCTTCTCTGGCTTTTCAGCCTCTCCTGCCCTAACTTGCTTGAATTCTTAGCTTCCTAATTTCTGTGATTCAGTTCGGTCTTGTGATGAAGAGTGTCGGCTGTGGCCACAGATGTTCGTTCCAGTTCGAATCCTTGCGCCAATCCTTGCGCCGTTTAACCAGCTGAGTGTGCTTAGGCACGTTGTTTGATCTCTTGGTGTCTCAGTGACCACATCTGTGACATGGGGCTGCCTCCCTCTAGGGGTAGTGAGGATCCTGTGGGCTGAGACTTGCACCAAGTGCCTACCACTACTGAACATCCAATAGAAGTGAAGTGAAGTGAAGTCGCTCAGTCGTGTCCGACTCTTTGCGACCCCATAGACTCCTACCAGGCTCCTCTGTCCATGAGATTTTCCAGGCAATAGTACTGGAGTGGATTGCCATTTCCTTCTCCAGGAACATCCAACAAGTGCTGTGCTATTCCCAGCCTCTCAGGGGTCCTGATGGGTTCCCCCCTCTCCCTTACCCCATCTTATCCATTCTGCTTCTGGGGCCCCCCAAAACCCTCTCCTCTCCCTTCCCACTGCCACTGCCCTAATTGTTCCAGAGCCTTGTTGCTTCTTGACCTACTCATACCAGTATCTCGGCTGCAAGTCCCCTCCCTTTCCAGTCCATTTTCCATGTGATTAGCAATTGAATATTTTCTGAAGCACATTTCCGATTGCATCACTCTTCCGCTTTAAAACCTCCTAGATCTCAAATTTCCAGTTTAGCTGTTCCAGCTTCACCACCTGGACCCCACCTGCCTAACCAACTTCTTTCCGCCACTGCGCCCTGCCTGTGCCGGATGAACCAGCTCAATGGACTTGATCTTTCTCTCTCACATCCTCCCTGTGACACCCACCTCAGAGATTTGTCCCCTCTGCCCTCTGAGACACCCATACGCTCCCAGATGCCCAACTTCTACCATCCTTCAAAGCCCAGAGGAAACGTCACCCTCTCCTTGTAGCCTGTCGGGATTATTATTATAACCCAAACTGGAAATTTTCTCTAGAACTCTGAATCTCTCCGATGGCTACTGCACTTCTTACTCTGCATTTTGTCTGAATATAATTTAGCCACAGCAGGTCACTTGCCACTGTTCCTGTGTCTTCTTGCCTCCTGCCTGTAGTCATTAACCCTGCTGTCTCCCTCGGCATGTCCAGGACAGAAGCTGTTTAATGCCTCGGTGTGCAGGGCCTGTGTGCAGGCTCCAAGGTTGGTGCTGTGAAGACCATCCAAGTCTCTCTGCTGCAAGGGGACAGAAAGCTGTTGGGGAGAAAACACAGGCACCTGCGTGCATGTGCGTGCACACACACACATAAATGACTTAAGAACATTCTCAGAGAAGCCCATCACACACTCTCGGGCAGCTGGGGCAGCACCCAAGAGAACTGATGAGTTCTGAGAGGCTGCAGAGCGGGAAAGGCTTACCTCGTGGGTAACCAGGAGCCTCTGCAGAACAGGGGGTTTGCACAGAGACCAGAAGGCAGGGAGACATCAGGGACTGGCTGGCAGGAGGTGGGACCCTGGCAGGGGGCAGTTGGATCTGTTTCCTCATTGGTCGGAGGGACAATTCCCGTCCCAGCTATGAGACCTCTCTGAGTCTCTGTTTCTTTATCTGCCTACATCATGGCCTAGTGACCACAATCACAGGCTTGCTTGTCAGAGTGACTTGGGTTTAAATCCTGGATCTCCTCATTATTGACCGAGTGACTTTGGGAAAGTCATGTGAGCCTCAGTTTTCTCAGCCTGCCAGGATGGTAGGAGGCAGAATGACACAGTGAACTGGAGTGCCAGGTGATCATATAAATCCTCAATTCAGCCGAGGATGCAATTCCACAGCCGCAAGCTCTTTGCTGTCTCTGGGGGATGTTGCAAGCTAGGCTGGGCATGCAGTGCTTAATTAAATCACAAGTTACATCCCAAAGCAAGATAGGTCTAACATTAAGTGATGCAAGATGTATGAGCATTATAGACACAATTATGATGAAGGTCTCCATTCTTACAGGGCTTGTAGACTGATTAGGGAGATAAAGCCACCTCGAACCAGCCTGTTGAGCACCTTCATCTAGTGGTCAGAGAAGGCAGACCAAGAAGGTGAAGCAGCGGGGAAACTTGCCTTAGAGAAGTTTTAGCAAGAGGTCTGGGTAAGCAGTGGGGGGTTGTTCAGAACTCTAGGAAATTCAACGGAGAATTTTTATTAGCAAATATGTACCTAGGCAGAGTCTTTGATGGGGTAGCTCTTACACGTTACGAGCAATGGGAAGTGTCTTAGCTATTCAGATTTTCAATCACAAGGCAGAATGGACTTTGATGACTGTAGGAAAGAGCTAGAACCTAGCTTTTTTGTCAGCTAAGATGTATCTAGAGAAGACCGTATTTCAGAATGGAAATCAAATTCTGGTAGGGAAGAACTGTCTTTTAAGGGAAGCTTGTTTGCACGGACACAATCACTTGAGAGCATCAATTTGAGTCTTTGTATCCAGAATTTACTGAAGCGTAGAATGAATACACTATACATCATCTGCCTTAGGCGTTGCATTGTAAATATTTCACGGCTTTAAATATATGCCGTGATTAGGTGTGTGTTTTGGTAGTTAAATGAATATGGGTTTAAAGCAATGAAATGAAAATATTTCAAGTTCAGCATATTTTCATCTGAGGGCTTTAAGAATATGTCATAGAAAAAATTCTATCTTCAAAGCTGAGGTTCTCCTGGCTCTTCCCTGGTTGTCCAGCAACTAAGACTCCATGCTCCCAAAGCAGGTAGCTCAGGGTTCAGTCCCGGGTCAAGGAACTCAACTAAATTGCATCTCATGCTGCAATTAGCTCTGGGCACAGCCAAAAAAGAAAAAAAAGCTGAGTTTCTCCTGGTGATAGCACAATTGATGATGGCTGAGAGATCCTGAGTCTTGGACTTTAGGTTCTTATTTTTCTTTTATAAAAGAAAATTCCCTAAAATGTTCACAGACATTCTCAGCTATTTTACAAATTTGTTTTCATATTAGCTAATATTACTCCTTGGAGAAGGCAATGGCACCCCACTCCAGTATTCTTGCCTGGAAAATCTCATGGACAGAGGAGCCTGGTAGGCTGTAGTCCATGGGGTCGCTAAGAGTCGGACATGACTGAGTGATTTCACTTTCACTTTTCACTTTCATGCATTGCAGAAGGAAATGGCAACCCACTCCAGTGTTCTTGCCTGGAGAATCCCAGGGACGGGGGAGCCTGGTGGGCTTCCGTCTATGGGGTCGCACAGAGTCAAACACGACTGAAGTGACTTAGCAGCAGCAGCAGCAATATTACTCCAAAAGCCAGTTTTAAAATAAATTAACCAATAAAGATGGAAGACAAGGTTTAAATGTTGAAGTGGCCTTGAAATAAAATGAAAAAACCAAATAATGTTCAACAAATTTTATTGAGCACGTACTATGTATTGAGCTGTTTATTATCCAATTTGAGATGACACTTAGCAGCTCCTGGTACCTCAGAGATCAAGTTTCGATGGATTTGAATCCCTAAATCCATGGCCTGTGAAAGTCCATATTCCTCTAGCCTTAAAGGAATGTACCATTTAAGAGGGGAAATAAGGTAGGTTCAGGAATAATTATAATATAGGAGAGAAGTCAAGTCTGTAGAGGAGAAAGAGGCAAGTGTGTAGGAGAAAGAGAGAAATTCTTACAGCTGGAAGAATCAGAGAACACTTGGAACAGTGGAGGTGGGTTTAGATGAACAAAAAGGATACAACTTTGGACCGAGGATTTAGTCTGAGCAAGGGCATGGCAGAGGGACGGGTAGGCAGGTGCATGAAGGGGAGAGTGAAGGTTAGACTAGGGAGGCAAGAGAAGGCCAGACTGGGGGGATTTGGGATGTTAAGGACTTTGCCCTTTAACCTGTAGTCTGAGAAGAAATTATCCAGATGTCCTGTTCATATCCTCTGATATTAAAGACATTCATAGATGATTTAAGCACCTATTTTCAATTCTTTTGTGCAAATACCCAGAAGTGGGCAAGCTCCCTTCATCCTCATCTGATGGATAGTCCCATTCCATTTTCACAGTTTGGTCCAATATCCATCCTTTCTGAACAACTCAAAAGCACCATTTCCCTGTTTGGCTTGAATGTTCCCTTTAAATAAGACTCATCTTCTCTTTGTTGAGAGGCAGTGTGGGACGGGATAAGGGACACGTGATTAGAAGCCAGGAGACCTGCAGCCCAGGACCAGACTTATCATTAGCTACCTGTGTGTCCTTCAGCTTAGCTAAACCTCAGTTCACTGGGCTCAACCCTTTATTCTTCTCAAAGCTGTGATTAGTATCAAGGCCAATGGTGTTTTGGAAAGTATTTCCCAAATATGAACGATTGCTCCATGGAGGTATGTACTGCTGCTGCTAAGTCGCCTCTGTCGTCTCCGACTCTGTGTGACCCCATAGACAGCATCCCACCAGGCTCCCCCATCCCTGGGATTCTCCAGGCAAGAACACTGGAGTGGGTTGCCATTTCCTTCTGCAATGCATGAAAGTGAAAAGTGAAAGTGAAGTCACTCAGTCGTGTCTGACTCTTCGAGACCCCATGGACTGCAGCCTACCAGGCTCCTCCATCCATGGGATTTTCTAGGCAAGAGTACTGGAGTGGGGTGCCATTGCCTTTTCCGGGAGGTATGTACGAGGGCCTTAAAATTTCAAGCCGGAAAGGGTTTTTAGAGATTAACTGCTGCAAAATGCTGTCATCTCACAGATCTAACTGAGGTTCAGAGGGGTGGGTTATTTAGGGGCTGAGCTAGGGGTAAACTCCAGGCGTCTGACACTGAGGTCTGGGCCCTTTCAGCCACCACACAGTCAGACGTCTTTTGGAGGCTCAATCAAATCCTTTGTCCTTTCTCTTCTTACTGGGAAAAAACAACAGTGAAAACTGTCCCTCTGTGTTGTTCATTGAGTCAGTTTAGCTCAGATTTATCCCCGAAGTCTGACTGTTTGGTGACCTTTCTTGAATTCCATTCTCCAGGCGTGGGAGGGAAGTCAGCTCTTCCTCAGCGCCTCCACCCCTGCTTAGTATCATTGGGAATTCTCTTATTTGTATTCCTCGCAGTGCCACATTTAATGCACCAAAGCACGTGTTTAAAGCAATAACCAGCCTGAAGTTTATGAAATAAAAGATTGATATCAGCTTCATGAAACTCAGGCAAAAGCAATATCTTTTCTATATCTTGCTGTGCTTTTAACTTCAGAAACCTTCATACTTGGTGGCCACTGAAAAATGAAATAACAATAATAATAATGACAATAATAAAAAAAGTGATGTCTTTTAAGAACTACAGTTTCGAGTAATGTTGTCTTAATTTCTTTATTGATTTAATGACAAGGGAAGATTAGACTTACTGTTTTCTTCAGTTTCCAAGTACATTTCACTTTACAAGGAAGATCATAGCATGCAGCTTAAAGGTGAACGTTTTGCTTGTCACCTGGCCTATTTATGCAAGGTGGGGGCTCGGGCAGCTGAAATGCATGACCGTAGCCACCCTGTTTTCTCACGAGGAAATGGAAAACCAGGAGATGGAGAAATATTTGCTTTTCTTATGAAATAAATTATTCTGGAAAGTACGTCAACTTTATATCTGTTCTCCCAGAAGGTCATTTCATTTTACAAGGTAGACTATTTATTTGCACACAGAAGGTGCAAGTATAGGTTTTTTGGCCTCTATGATGCAACATAATCTGGCTTCATCAAACTTCCTAGGCTTATCTCTTGTTTCTAACCTTTCCAAATCTGATGAGTTGGTTAAACTGGACATTTGTCATTTCCCATATGATTCTTTTCTTTTTTAATTTTACGAGAAGACATTTTTATTTTGCTTTTTGATTTTCTTTTTACTCCTCCTGTATCTTTATTTATTTTAATTGAAGTATAGTAGATTCATATTATATAAATTACAGGAACACAATGTAGTGATTTACAATTTTTAAAAGTTATGTTCCATGTATAGTTATGAAATATTGGCTATATTCCCTGTATTGTATAATATATCCTTGTAGCTTATTTTATACATAATAGTTTGTGCTTCTTAATCCCCTACTCCTATAGTGCCGTCCCCCTTCCCTGGTAACCATTAAAAAATACAAAAACATAGTGAATATAACAAAAAGAGAAGTAGACCCACATGATTATTTTCAGTTTTACTTTTATCCAGTCAAACACCCTCTCCCCTTTAATTGGAGTGTTTTACCTACTTACTTTCAGCTGGGTTTGGGTCTAGCATCTTGCTGTTTGTTTTCTATTTGGGCCATCTATTCTTTTACCTCCTTTCCTGCATTCTTTAAGATTAATGGCAAATTACTTAGGGTGTTATTCTATCTCCTGTAATAATTATTTTAAAGCCTTTTCTGCTACTCCCATTATGCCTTTCATTTCTGTATTTGTTTCTATTGATTGATTTCTCTCTTGGATATGGGTCATGCCAGGCTCTTCTGTCCATGGAATTCTCCAGGCAAGCATACTGGAGTGCGTTGGCATTCCCTTCTCCAGGGGATCTTCCCAATCCAGGGACTGAACCTGAGTCTCCTTTGTCTCCTGCTTTGCAGGCAGATTCTTCACTGTCTGAGGCACCAGGGAAGCCCTGACAAACCTAGATAGTGTAAAAAAGCAAAGATGTCACTTTGCCAACAAAGGTCCATACAGTCAAAGCTATAGTTTTTCTAGTAGTCATGTATGGGTGTGAGACTTGGACCATAAAGAAAGTTGAGCACCAAAGAATTGATGCTTCTGAATTGTGGTCCTAGAGAAGACTCTTGGGAGTCCCTAGGATTGCAAGGAGATCAAACCAGTCAATCCTAAAGGAAATCAACCCTGAATATTCTTTGGAAGGACTGAAGCTGCAGCTGAAACTCCAATACTTTGGCCACCTGATGCAAAGAGCTGACTGATTGGAAAAGACCCTGATGCTGGGAAAAATTGAAGGCAGGGAGAAGGAAAAGGGGAATGGCAGAGGATGAGATGGCTAGATAGCATCAGCAACTCAATGAACATAAATTTGAGCAAACTCCAGGAGATAGTGGAAGACAGAGGAGCCTGGCCTGCTACAGTCCATGGGGTCACATAGAATGAGACAGAACTTAGTGAATGGACAACAGAAATTTCCCAGCATTGCTTGTCTGCTATTGGGGATAATCAAAGTGATTAAAAATAAAAGAGGAGAGGCAACTAGAACTTCTACCCAGACTTCAAACAAAGCTTGTTTTTCAAAGGACTTCCTCAGCTTACAACTCTTTTCCTTCTGGCTCGGGCCTCCTAACTCTCCCCTCTCAAGCCTGGGCTAGAAACATAGGCAAAAGTGTGTCAGGAGGAAGAATGTTTGATTTCTGAGTGAGCTGCATTCTTTTCTTGGGACCCTAACCCAGTGAGCCTCAGGTACAGGTTGGCGGTTGCAGAAACAACCTATATATGGAGTTTCAAACTGCAGGGGTGGTGAGTAATGGATCTCTGCTGCGTAAGCAAGGATCAAACCAAATTGTAATGAGAATTTAAAAAAGAATGCATATATGTATAAAGGGGGCTTCCCAGGTGGTGCTAGTGGTCAAGAATCAGCCTGCCATGCAGGAGACTTAAGAGATGCTGGTTTGATCCCTGGGTTGGGAAAATCCCCAGGCAGAGGGCATGGCAACCTACTCTAGTATTCTTGCCTGGAGGATCCCATGGACAGAGGAGCCTGGAGGGCTACAGTCCATATGGTCACAAAGAGTCGGACATGACTGAAGCAACTTAGCACGGCAGGTATAAAGAATGTATAACTGAATCACTTTTCGTGCAGAATTTAACAAAACAATATACATCAACTGTACGTCAATAAAATAAGCTAAAAAACAAAAAAACAAACAAAATCTAAATGACAATGACTTCCTTGACTAAAGCTCCTCGGATCACAGTCCTTGTGACCACCACCTTCTCCTGAATACACGTGTAGAAGCATCCTTTACACCCATTGCTTCTCACATCTTCAACCCTGGTGCAGAATTACCAGTGTGACATTTATACTGCAAGTTTTAAAGTCCAGTAACCTTAAAGGTAAATCTTCCATTTGGAAGTTCCTGTCTTCTCTCTCTTGTTTTTCAGTTTAGTAGTTCACAAATAGCGAGCTGAGTCAGGGACAGAGAGCAGGAATAATCTTTCTTTGAAGAGCCCAGTGGCCTATCTGTCTGTCTATTTATCTATATTGCATGTTTTCTTTCATTCAGTTTGACAGTGTTGAACTTTACCTGAGCCCTGGGCTCCTGGAAACAGTGACAGTTAAGAAGTTCCCCCCACCTTTGCATCCCTATAGACAGTTTGCCACAAAGAATTAGCCTTCCCCACGTGGCTTAGATGAAGCTGACAGTGCACACTTTCCCAGGACACTCACCAGACTTGTGGGTGGCTGCCTTATTTACCTGTGACAAGGCCAAGCACAGACCTTGCCCCCTTTGTCTGAGCCTGCTGACAAGGCTGGGCCCAGCCCCTCCAACTTCCTGGTCTTTGACTCATGATTGATCAGCTGAGGTTAGAACCGTTTGTCCCCCGAAACTAGCTAACCACAGAGAAAAATATTTCCTGGTCTGACAACTGATTGAAACTTGCCATGCTTGCAAAACAGCCTGACTGTAAATCGTCTTATCTGTAACTTATTTGTTCTCCTTTGCTTCCCATTAAAGGGCAAAACAACACCCCCCCCCCACTCTACCCCCCGTGGAGACATTCTGATCGTGGGATCTTTTTATTGCAATAGCCTGAATACAATCAGTCTTCATATTCATTTGTTTTCCTCTCCCCAGCTTTACTGAGATATGATTGAGTGTTTCTTGCCTTTGACAAGCTGCCCAGGCTTTATTGAACCTCTAATATACTTGCGGGGATAGGGGCAGCAGAGATAACTATGACTCTCTTCTCTCAGAGCTCACTATGGAATTGAGAAAAGATCCATGGATCAAAGGAATCCTTGTACCTGGCAGACTGTAAAAAGTGCTCAGCTAGGTGAAGAGTGCCCAGGTAACTGTACAGATGGAAAGAGGACTTTACCTGGGGAATATGAATTTTAAAATGAGTGTGGAAGAGCAATGGGGCCTCCTGCTAGCCATACTGAGGCCTGAACTGGGAGAGTTCTCTTTTATTATTACTAATAAAACAGTTTTTTTGGCCACACCATGCAGCATGTGGAATCTTAGTTCCCTGGCCAGGGATTGAACTCATGTCCTCTGCATTGGAAGTGCAGAGTCTTAACCACTGGACCACCAGGGAAGTCCCTGAGCTGTGTGTGTGTGTGCTAAGTCACTTCAGGTGGGTCCAACTCTTTGTGATCCAATGGACTGTAGCCTGCCAGGCTCCTCTGTCCATGGGATTCTCCAGACAAGAATACTGGAGTGGGTTGCCATGTCCTCGTACCCTGAGCTGGGAGAGTTCTAATTCCACCTTACATCAGCTTTTCTCAGGTCATCCCAAGTAAACACATGATTGGAGTAAACCTAGTGTCCTTGACACACAAATATAGCTTCAGAAAAAGTCTTCTGCCCCCCCACCCCGCTGCTTCTTTCCATAGAGCAGATTAGTGGCAGATGCTGTCTGCTTTCAAGAGTCTGAAAGCTACCAGAGCAGGCAGCATGAAACCAGCTGACATGGGGAACATAGTGTCCACCCAGCCTCAGAGAAGTGATAAAGGGACTGAGGGAAGGTAATTTACACAGACCCAGTCTGGTCCTGCTGGTGGAAAGTGGATTGAATGGAATTATCAATTAGTGGTTCATCATGGCTTCAGCCTGGGTTTCCCAGGCGGTGTTAGTGGTAAAGAACCCGCCCACCAATGTAGGAGGCATAAGACGCAGTTTCAGTTCCTGGGTCAGGAAGATCTCCTGCAGGAGGGCATGGCAGCCCACTCCAGTATTCTTGCCTGGAGAATCCCATGGACAGAGGAGCCTGGTAGGCTACAGTCCATAGGGTCACAGAGCATCAGACACGACAGAAGCAGCTTGGCACGCATGCACGCACATGGCTTCAGCTTCGCCTTAGTACGCCTGGGCTCAGGTAGCAGCAGGTGGTTGGTTTCCCTCTCTTTCAAGCTTGAGGATTGGGGGAAGGGGAGATAAATGGCCAAACAAAACTGGATTGCAGAGTGTAGTCTATCACAGCTTCCAGGGAATCATAAAGGGCACCATCTTTATCATAAATCACAAATATGCATGAACTTAAATGCACATTACAGTAGCTGAAGCCCGGCCTAAGCTGGTGCATTTTGTTTCAATAGCATTTGATTATTCTTGTGATATTATTACTATGATCATAGCTGTTGCAATTTGCCAGTATATAGAGATGACTTGTCCGGAGAGAGGCAGCTTGAAATCAAGAATAACAGAGATGATTTGCTGTGAGCACCCATTTGGAGGGCAAATGGGCTGGCAGCACTCCATTTCAGGAAGCTTACTCAGTGTGTTTGGGAGAGCCTGGCACATCCCACTAGGGATAAAGATGCCATGGAAAGAGAATTACCTTAAAGTCAAGCCTTGAAGAGCAGCAGGATCTTGGGTCCAAGAAACTTAGCCCTGCCCCCAGGATGAAGTTTTTGAACACTGTTCATCAAACCAGTGCTGCCAGATCTCTGTATACCCTGTTCCCTCTGTAGAGAAAGCCCTCTTCTTTCTCTGTAAAGCTTCGTCCACTTGGTGAACTGTCTTCCTTCAAAAAAGAGCATCCCATGATTAGACTTTCCCTTGGTCTCTCTGGGTATAGCAGATGACTAAGGACAACCATCCACATTTATTAATACCACACATTAAGGTAGTCTGATGTTAGCAGGGTTCACTTATCACAGAATTATTTACCTATTTGTGTGTGTGTTAGTCGCTCAGTCATGTCTGACCCTTTGCAACCACATGGACTGTAACTTGTTGCTAGACTCCTCTGTCCATCGAATTACCAGGCAAGAATACTGGAGTGGTTGCCATTCTCTTCTCCAGGGGATCTTCCTCACCCAGGGATCAAACCTGAGTCTCCTGCATTGCAGGCAGATTCTTTACATCTGAGCCACCAGGGATGCTCTATTTGTCTATTTGCTGACCAGACTTCTTTATTATTTTTTTTCTCACACCTTCAGGAGGTGTGAGTAAAAAGAAAAAAAACATTAAAAAAAGAGAAGTTTGGTTCCAAGTATGAGATAGCAGAAACTTGTGGTGATGATGAGGGGTCTTCCCCAGGACCTCAGGAGACAGGAGATGGAAGACATGGCAACAGTTCTCCATTTAGACCTAGAGCTGGACATGGGGTTTCCAGTGGATCCAGAACAGCCTGTCACATTCCCTCTGCTCCGTGACTGAGTTTGCACCATGGTAGCTGTACAACCCACTGGGACATCATTATCCCTTGGGTCAGGCGCAGTGTTTCAGGTTGGATGGAAAATAATCACCTCTTCAAGCTGCCTGGAATCATTTTTGTTGCTACTGTTTCAGGGGAAAGCCATAACAGCATTTCTGAGAGGAGAGTGGTTGCTTCCTTTGTTGTTACTAGATATTTCTTACTGACTTTTTTTTCCAGCATGCTTTCCCACCAAACTTTCTGTTCAGTTCAGTTCAGTCCAGACGCTCAGTCGTGTCCAACTCTGTGACCCCATGGACTTCAGTACACCAGGCTTCCCTGTCCATCACCAACTCAAACTCATGTCCACTGAGTCAGTGATGACATCCAACCATCTCATCCTCTGTCTTCCCCTTCTCCTCCTGCCTTTAATCTTTCCCAGTATCAGGGTCTTTTCCAAGGAGTCAGTTCTTCGCATCAGGTGGCCAAAGTATTGAAGTTTCAGTTTCAGCATCAGTCCTTCCAATGAATATTCAGGATTGATTTCCTTTAGGATTGACTGGTTGGATCTCCTTGCAGTCCAAGGGACTCTCAAGAGTCTTTCCCAAAACCACATTTCAAAAGCATCAATTCTTTGGCACTTAGCTTTCTTTACAGTCCAACTCTCACATCCATATATGACTATTGGAAAAATCAAAGCTTTGATTAGACAGACCTACGTTGGTAAAGTAATGTCTCTGCTTTTTAATTTGCTGTTTAGGTTGGTTATAGCTTTTTTTCCAAGGAACAAGCGTCTTTTAATTTCATGGCTGCAGTCAACATCTGCAGTGATTTTGGAGCCCCAAAAAAGAAAGTCTCTCACTGTTTCCATTGTTTCCCCATTTATTTGCCATGAAATGATGGGACCTAATGCCATGATCTTAGTTTTCTGAATGTTGGGTTTTAAGCCAACTTTTTAACTCTCCTCTTTCACTTTCATCAAGAAGCTCTTTAGTTTTCTTCTCTGCCATAAGGGTGTTGTCCTCTGTGTATCTGAGGTTATTGATATTTCTCCCAGCAATCTTGATTCCAGCTCCTGCTTCATCCACTCCAGCATTTCTCATGATGTATTTTGCATATAAGTTAAATAAGCAGTGTGATAATAATATACAACCTTGAAGTACTCCTTTCCTGATTTGGAACCAGTCTGTTGTTCCATGTCCAGTTCTAACTGTTGCTTCTTGACCTGCATACAGATTTCTCAGGAGGAAGGAAGCCAAAGGGAAAGTGTTGGTGGCTCCCTGGAAACCCAGGCACTTCCACCAGAGGAATCTGAGTCCAGCCTAACTGAACTTTCAGATGCCTTTTCTTTGGATACAACACAAGACAGTGAACAGGAAACTGGTGATTTTCTAAAGTGGCAGAGTAGAAGCACATGTGCTCATCTTTCTGTTCAGGGAGAGACACAATTGAAGTCCATTGTTGATTAAATTTGTGTCTGATTAATAAATAACAATTATTTGAATCAAAACAAAACAAAACTGGACTTCCCTGGTGGTCCAATGGTTAAGAACCCATCTTGCAATGCAGTGGACACAAGTGCGATCCCTGGGGAAGAAATTAAGATCCAACATGCTGAGGAGCAACGAAGCCTGGGCCATAACTACTGAGCCCACATGTCACAACTAGAGAGTCTGTGTGCTGCAACTCTCGGAGCAGCCAAATAAATAAATAAATACATTTATTTAAAAACCCAGAGGTTTGTGTGGTTCCACTTCATATCCTGAGCTGACTGTGGCTCAGATCATGAACTCCTTATTGCCAAATTCAGACTTAAATTGAAGAAAGTAGGGAAAACCACTAGACCATTCAGGTATGACCTAAATCAAATCCCTTATGATTATACAGTGGAAGTGAGAAATAGATTTAAGGGCCTAGATCTGATAGATAGAGTGCCTGATGAACTATGGAATGAGGTTCGTGACATTGTACAGGAGACAGGGATCAAGACCATCCCCATGGAAAAGAAATGCAAAAAAGCAAAATGGCTGTCTGGGGAGGCCTTACAAATAGCTGTGAAAAGAAGAGAAGCGAAAAGCAAAGGAGAAAAGGAAAGATATAAGCATCTGAATGCAGAGCTCCAAAGAATAGCAAGAAGAGATAAGAAAGCCTTCTTCAGCGATCAATGCAAAGAAATAGAGGAAAACAACAGAATGGGAAAGACTAGAGATCTCTTCAAGATAATTAGAGATACCAAGGGAACATTTCATGCAAAGATGTGCTCAGTAAAGGACAGAAATGGTATGGACCTAACAGAAGCAGAAGATATTAAGAAGAGGTGGCAAGAATACACAGAAGAACTGTACAAAAAAGATCTCCACAACCCGGATAATCACGATGGTGTGATCACTCATCTAGAGCCAGATATCCTGGAATGTGAAGTCAAGTGGGCCTTAGAAAGCATCACTATGAACAAAGCTAGTGGAGGTGATGGAATTCCAGTGGAGCTATTTCAAATCCTGAAAGATGATGCTGTGAAAGTGCTGCACTCAATATGCCAGCAAATTTGGAAAACTCAGCAATGGCCACAGGACTGGAAAAGGTCCGTTTTGATCCCAATCCCAAAGAAAGGCAATGCCAAAGAATGCTCAAACTACCGCACAATTGCACTCATCTCACATGCTAGTAAAGTAATGCTCAAAATTCTCCAAGCCAGGCTTTAACAATATGTGAACCGTGAACTTCCTGATGTTCAAGCTGGTTTTAGAAAAGGCAGAGGAACCAGAGATCAAATTGCCAATATCCACTGGATCATGGAAAAAGGAAGAGAGTTCCAGAAAAACATCTATTTCTGCTTTATTGACTATGCCAAAACCTTTGACTGTGTGGATCACAATCAACTGTGGAAAATTCTGAAAGAGATGGGAATACCAGACCACTTGACCTGCCTCTTGAGAAATCTGTATGCAGGTCAGGAAGCAACAGTTAGAACTGGACATGGAACAACAGACTGGTTCCAAATAGGAAAAGGAGTACGTCAAGTCTGTATATTGTCACCCTGCTTATTTAACTTCTATGCAGAGTATATCATGAGAAAGGCTGGACTGGAAGAAACACAAGCTGGAATCAAAATTTCTGGGAGAAATATCAATAACCTCAGATATGCAGATGACACCACCCTTATGGCAGAAAGTGAAGAGGAGCTAAAAGCCTTTTGATGAAAGTGAAAAGAGGAGAGCGAAAAAGTTGGCTTAAAGCTCAACATTCAGAAAATGAAGATCATGGCATCTGGTCCCATCACTTCATGGGAAATAGATGGGGAAACAGTGGAAACAGTGTCAGGCTTTCTTTTTTTGGGCTCCAAAATCACTGCAGATGTTGACTGCAGCCATGAAATTAAAAGATGCTTACTCCTTGGAAGAAAAGTTATGACCAACCTAGGTAGCATATTCAAAAGCAGAGACATTACTTTGCTGACTAAGGTCCGTCTAGTCAAGGCTATGGTTTTTCCAGTGGTCATGTATGGATGTGAGAGTTGGACTGTGAAGAAGGCTGAGCGCCGAAGAATTGATGCTTTCGAACTGTGGTGTTGGAGAAGACTCTTGAGAGTCCCTTGGACTGCAAGGAGATCCAACCAGTCCATTCTGAAGGAGAACAGCCCTGGGATTTCTTTGGAAGGAATGATGCTAAAGCTGAAACTCCAGTACTTTGGCCACCTCATGTGAAGAGTTGACTTATTGGAAAAGACTCTGATGCTGGGAGGGATTGGGGGCAGGAGAAGAAGGGGACGACAGAGGATGAGATGGCTGGATGACATCACTGACTCGATGGACTGAGTCTGAGTGAACTCTGGGGGTTGGTGATGGACAGGGAGGCCTGGCGTGCTGCGATTCATGGGGTCTCAAAGAGTCGGACACGACTGAGTGACTGAACTGAACTGAACTGACTTCATATCCACCACATAGTGTTGGCCCATGAGGACACTTGGTAAATACTGGTTGAATAAATTTCTTACTCAGTATAATAAAAATCCTCATAACTTTGTGGCAAGGATCAAGCAAAATTCTAAGTACTAAAGTTCTGATAATGAAGTATACACAAAGAAAACATTTCTGTAATCTCCAAACTGGATAAGAAGAATCTGGAGGAGAAATTATGACTCTGCTCACACACCCCGCTGGTGTCTGTCAATCCTAGTCTTTGAGAATCCAAAGCTCCTACTTCACTGGATTAGCAGAAAAAGACAATCCCATCTTGTGAGTCAGAAAGGGAAAGGTGTTGCCATTAAAAAAAAAAAAGCAAAGCATGGAGAGATGTAGTGAATGGCAAGATAGAGTGATGCTTTGAGACAAAACCTACCCATCAAAAATTGCTTGTTGGCATTGGTTCTGCCATACTGTTAGATGTTACTTGTCTGGTTGGCCTCTGAAATTTAGGGTCTCCTCCTTCTTGGAAGGTCCAGGGGATGAGCACAGTTGCTCCCTGGCACTCGATCCTTCAACAGGAGGGAGGGAAACACAAGGCATCAGGAAGGATAGAGAAAGACACCTAGGGGAGCAGGCGAGCCGTACATGACACAAACCTCATCCTCAGAGGACGTATCACCTGTGGAAAGATGAGAGCAGCACAGACATAGCAAGTCAAGAGGGAAAACAATTAAGTCAACCACTACGGTGCTGAGGACTGGAGAAATGAAATGTGTTGATGTCAGGATCTTGTGGAGTGCAGTAGCTAGAGGAGGTTTTCAGCAAAGACAGTGATCAGGGAAGGCCAGGGTGACTTAAAGAGGGGGAGCAGAAGGGAGAGGAGACATTCTCAGCAAAGGTACTATGGGTGAGCTAGGGGCAGAGAGTGCATGATGTGTAAGAAGGAGCTGAGAGGCAGGCTGGCCCGAGGTGGGGCTGGACCAGTGGGTCTAGACAGGGACGCCAAGTCGCGGCATGTGGAGGCGGGCAGGCAGCGAGAGGAAGGGCCTGGCTTAGCAAGGGACAGAAGAGGCAATCGTGGACTCGTGCTTGGATGACTTTGACAATGTCGCTTAAAAAATGTCAGGCAAATCGCTCACTTGACTTAGTACAACTGTGTGTGTCCTATTTAATACAGAATGTGTTTGCAGAAAACCTCAATGCACAGAATTATCTTGGAAGCAGAGACATATTTGCCTTGGACTCCTAGTCCCCACAGGCATTACCACCTCATTCCTCTAGGGTTAGAACCTCATAACTAGAAGGCTTTAGGTCCCTCTAGCTACCAAACTTCACAATTTTGGAAACAGAATTGAAGCAGATGGCTCCTTTGAGACTGCCCTCTCCCCCAACAAACCCACATTCCCTTTCCTTGTTTCACCGTATTCTGAACTGAATGTCAGTTTTTGATGAGGAAGTTAAGTGAAAGTAGTGAAAGCGTTAGTCACTCAGTCATGTTCGACTTTTCGACCCCATGGATTGTGACCCACCAGACTCCTCTGTCCATGGAATTCTCCAGGCAAGACTACTGGAGTGGCTAACCGTTCCCTTCTCCAGGGGATCTTCCTGACCCCAGGATCAAACCTGGGTCTCCTGCATTGCAGGCAGATTCTTTACTGGCTGAGGCACTTTATTTAGTAAATCCTTGAGTTCAGTAAAGTATCCTTCATTGTCTGGTTTATTTCTTCCTGTCACTATGCTTCTCAACATCCCTGGTACATTTAAGTGGAAAATATTCATGAAAAAGTCCTTTCAGCTATGTATCTTCTCTAAAATCATACCATGACCCTCTCTGGGGATGCCAGCTAAGTTACTTGCTTCTTGATAACAACTTATTCAAAAAAAGACCGCAAGGAGAATACTTATTCACTACTGCTTTTTTTTTTTTTTTGCAGGGACATCTTAGTAATTAGTTTTATAATTGCTAGACCTCTGTTGGCGCCAGTAAAAAACTGCTTGGCATTTTAAAGCATGGCTGAGTTATAGAGATGACTAGATGTTGACAAGTGTGAGAATTATGTGGCAACGGTGATATATAACACCTCTGGTTTCCCTCTGCATAATCGGCCAGCTCTTCCTGCTCCATCCTAACTAACTGGCAAAAGGTCCGCTCACTGCTAGGGGCCAGAGAGCAAGTCTCCCTTGCTTACAGCCATTGGGAGAACACATTGGTTATGCTGACAAGGAAGCTACTCAGTCCTTAAATCAGAACGCTATCTTCATCCCCCAGGACAGGAAAGCAGAACTGCCATCCTTCCACTGTTCATAGACATAAGACCCATTTAAAGGACATCTCAAAGACATCTCTCAGGCACTGCTTGTGACAGCTGGATGTCACTAAAAGGAAGCTGTCAGTTCGGCACATGGGCTCATCAGCACGTTCAGCGTTCTGTCCTTTGGAAGGACCAATACCATGTGAAAAATCTGAGTAATTGGAGGAGTAATCTGGGGAGTAATCTGAACGAGGAAGAGTATTTTTGCCCCTGTAGCTGACTCTTCTTTTTTGTTGTTGTTTTTCTTTTTAAAAAACCAACTTTATTGTGATTTATCTACAATCAAATGCACGTGTTTTAAGTGTACGGTTTAACATTTTGGCAAATATATGCATTCATGTAACCATCATCATGATCAAGATAGAGAACATTTTTATCACTCTCCCAAATGGTTTCATGTCCCTTTCCACTCAATGCCCCTCACTCCTAGCTCCAGGAAACCTCTGGGTTTTGTTACTGTGGATTAGGTGTACCCACTCAAACTTTGTAAAGGAATGGAACAATATGGCATACACTCTTGTTTCTGGCTTCTTTTATTCAGCCTATGGTGTCTGAGGCACTTTAGTAGTCTTTTCCTTTTGTTTTTGACTGGTATTCCATTGTATAAATATACCACAATGTATCCATTTACCTGTTGAGGGACATTTGCGTTGTTTTCAGTTTTGGACTACTATGGATGAAGTTTCTGTGAACAAATGTCTTTTTTGTAGACATACATTTTCATTTCTCCTAGGTGAGTATCTAGGAGAAGAACTACAAGATCATATGGTAAGTGTAGATTTAAATTTTTAACAAATTGCCAAATGATCTCTAAAGCAATTGTACTAATTTATGTTTCCGTTAGCAACACACAATAGTTCCAGTTGCTCTGTATCCTCACCAACACATGGTATCATTAGCCTTTTAACTTCAGTCATTTTAGTGTATGTGAAGTGGTAATTGTGTTTCTATTTTCCTAGTGACTAATAATGTTGAGCATCTTTTCATATGCTTATTGCCCATTAATGTAACTTCTTCTGTGAAATGTCTGCTTCCACTTGATCATAAGTTCTTGGCTTCTTAATATATTGCTGGATTTACCTTCTAAATAAAAAAAAAATTAAAAAAATCCATGTTCAGAAGGGACGTCCGCCTGTAGTTGTCTTTTCTTATAATATCTTTATCATACTCTGATTTTATCTGTTTATCATTTAAAAATACAAAGTTATAAGTTTTACTGCAGACACTTCTTTTTATTTTATTACTTATTTAAATTGAAGTATAGTTGAGCTACAACATTACATGTTTCAGGTGTACAACATGGTGATTCACAATTTTTAAAGGCTGTACTCCATTTATAGGCTTCCCTGGTGGCTAAGATGGTAAAGAATCTGCCTGTAATGCAGAAGACGTAGGTTCGATCCCTGGGTTGGGAAGATCCTCTGGAGGAGGGAATAGCTACCTACTCCAGTATTAATTCCTTGGACTGAGGAGCCTGGTGGGCTACAGTCTATGGGGTTGCAAAGAGTTGGACATGACTGAGCAACTAACACATAAACACTCCATTTATAGTTATTACAAAATATTGGTTATATTCCTTGTGCTGTACATGGATACATTGCAGACATTTGTTTAATTACATCACACATATTTTGATATGCTATTTTAATTTTCATGAATGCAACATGTTTCTCATTTCTTTGGTGATTTCTTTGACACATAGGCTATTTAGATGTATGTTATTTAATTTTTAAATACGTGGCGATTTTTAAAGATATCTTTTTGCTATTAACATCTAATTTAATTGTATTTTGGTCAGAGAACATATTTTCCTGGATTTCAATTTTTCAAGTGTGTTGATTCTTATTCTATGGCCTAGCATCTGATCTATTATGGTGAGTATCAGATGTGAAATTGAAAACAATGTACATTCTGCAGTTTGGGGTGTTCTGTAGATATCCATTAGGACAAGCTGGCTACAGAACAGAATAAAAGATAGGATGCTATAGCTGTTCTGTTACAGCCAGGAGCAAAATCTCTTTCCTTTACATTTGAATGTACATCCCATAATTAAACCAGATTGAAACAGGTCCCCAAAGCCCTCTTGAAGCATATGTAACACTAATCCATATTTAGAGATCATTCCTGATCCAGTGCTTTCAGCTGGTTCCTTTCTAAAAAGAATAGCTTCTTGGTATCAACACAATTTTTTTCCCACTGAAAACAAGTAAAATAGTATGTCCAAAGTATCACTTCTGGCTCCAGCACCATGTAGAACTGTGTATTTAAAAAAAATGACCAAAGAAAAGTTTACAATTTCTAGATAATATTACATTTTGTGGATAGATAATTTAATTTTATTAATAGCTATAATTCAGAAATTACTTATTACATGACAAAGGAATTGAAAATTATGATCAAATAAAGAGTTTCTTACCTCTACCCTATATCCAGAATCCCATTAAAAATAGCTCTATTAAAATAAAATTTAAGAACCTGTCAATTAAATTAGACTGTGATCAAGTTCATTGACTAAAATATATTTTGCAATAAATGATATGGTGGCTGAGAAAAGGGAAGAAGAGACAGGAGAGAGAGGATAATAACCTATTCAGTCTTTTTCAATAAAAAGTTACTTAACTGCTCTAAATGATACATGCTTGTTTAAAGCAAATATAGTAACAATATTTTGTGTGTTTATAGCACACATAAAACTAAAATACATGATAATGATAGCACGAAGGAAACGAGGGAGTAATTGCAAATACATAGTTCAGTTCAGTAGCTCAGTCATGTCCGACTCTTTGTGACCCTATGGACTGCAGCATTCCAAGCTTCCCTGTCCATCACCACCTCCTGAAGCTTACTCAAACTCATGTCCATCAAGTTGGTGATGCCATCAAACCATCTCATCATCTGTCGTCCCCTTGTTCTACCTTCAATCTTTTCTAGCATCAGGATCTTTTGAGTCAGTTCTTTGCATCAGGTGGCCAAAGTATTGGAGTTAAATACATAGTTAAGAGGTCCTTAACAAGTATAGTTCAACTAGATTTCTACTCACTACTTTTATTATGAATACTATGCTATGTGTATTTTACCACAGTAAAAAAATGAAAAAAATAGGCTATTTTTGAGAAAATTAGATGTGGATAAATATAACTCCTACAAAATCTTATATCATCTTAGAGTGTTTAGAGAGGGCACAGAATTTTTATTGTTATTTTCTTGGTTGCACAGATGTTCTTATGCCTTTCTTTGATTTTTCCAAAGGGCAGTATTTCTCAATATTGTCTTTTTAAAGTGAGAGCAGAAATCTAAGCACATAGTTGATTAATAAATATCACTATCTAAAAGATTCTTAATGTATTATTGAAGTAGTGTGGAGTAGTCAAAAAAATTCGTTTGACTTCAAGTTAAGAAATTTAGTCTTGATATATAGTTTGTCACCTACTTGAGGGTTCTTTTCCAAACACTGTAGACTTTATTAATTCATAAAGAAAGTGCGCTGGACTAGAAACTCAATGGGTTCTTTTCAACCCTTAAAAATCTATAATTCTGATTGATCTATGTTGCTGTGGAGATCAACTAGGGAAACCAGACTTCTGAGTCTGCCAATGATATAATATCAGTGAGGATAACTCCTGTTGCGAGCAACAGAAAACTGAAAAACAGTGCCCCACACCATCATCTTAATCTTAAGAGATGAGTTCTGTGAGCGTGGATGTTTACTTCACCAAGTCCAGCTGGGAATAGTATCCCACCACCTTTGCAATATTCTATTAGTTAGAAGCAGGTGTCAGGTCCTGCCTGCACTCAGGGATAGTGATGAACCTTGTTAAAATTTTTACTGAGGTTCCCTTCAGTAGGGCTTCCCTGGTAGCTCAGGCAGTAAAGAATCTGCCTGCAATGCAGGAGACCCAGGTTCGATCCCTGGGTTGGGAAAATCCCCTGGAGAAGGGCATGGCAACCCACTCCAGTATTCTTGCCTGGAGAATCCCATGGACAGAGGAGCCTGGCAGGCTAGAGTCCACGGGGTTGCACAGAGTCGGACACGACTGAGTGGCTAACACTCCCTTCAGTAAGGCATTAATTCTACCCTCAAAAGGTTACTTCCTCTACTCTTTGCAACACTTAGGGTCAAGTTTTGGCAGTTTTTGATGGTCCCTGGAAATGGCAGAGAACCAGTCAGCTGCAGGAGACAGGAAGTTCCTGCTCAAGGCATTGTGTGGGTTTACATTTCTTGATCTCCCCTTTAAATCTAATCAGCAGTAAGCTATTGTTACTCCAACACACAGTGTTCTCAGTACTAGGGGAACACTTGTAGGTACCCTGGCGGTGTAAAGAGGTCAGGAGGAGAGGGTCCTGAAAAGGGAACAGGCAGAATGGATCTTGTTTTCAGGGACCAGGTGAGTTCCTTCAACCCAGAGACACAAAGTTCAAATTAATTTTCATACTTGATTCCCCATGAATGAAAACTCCTTGAAAGTAGATGAGCAGCTATTTCATCTGGGTCAGTGATTAGAACACTGTTTGTACTGATACAACCTGTCTATTGGAGGGTGTAGGTTTTTGGTTTGATGTATAGAAAGGAAGTAATCAGCATCTAAAACTCATTATCTGCATGTTTCTAGGCTGAGGCTCCCTCAACTCCCCAAGAAGGGCAAGATGGTAGACTGGGAGGAACCCAGGGTTTTGGAGACAGATCCAGGATTTTGTTCCAGTCTGCCCTTGCTATCTTTTTATCATTCACTGAGCAAATTATTTCCCTGTTTTTGAGCTTCAGATCCTTCATTTGTAAGCTGGACTTAATAACATTCAAATTGAAGATCAAAAGAGTGGATACTAGTGAAAGAGTGTATAAAGTACAAGTGTTTCAAGTATGAGGTACTATCTGATTATCCAATCATGGTAGATTTTTCACTGATGTCTTGGGTCAAGTAAAGGGATATGTTTATCTGTTGTTGCTAAGATAGAAAACCATAACATCTTTGCTTGGACCGTAGAGTGCTAGGTGGTAGGACACTGATCTGCCCCAATATAGAAATGCTCATATTTCACACATTTTAAGTCTGCAAGTTTTCTGCAATGCTCTGCAAAGCTGTATTAAAAAAATAAATGGATTTCAGAGAAATTGCCATAAACATGTAATGGGAGAACACATGCTGTTTGGGGGATAAAATTTTACTTGTCGATGGACAAAAATTATATGCAGACACTGCAGGAAGCGATGTATAACATAGAAGTTTTTTACCATGAAATATTAGCAGAATTTACCCTCCTGATTCCAGAAAGTTTTTCCTTTGATCACAGAAGCAAGACAGGCCAAGAATGAGAGCTCTACTGATTTTCTCCCATGGGACCACGATGTTTCTTGATAGTTGAAAAAGGGAATCTTGGGACTTCCCTGGAGGTCCAATGGTTAAGACTCCATGCTTCCAATGCAAGGGAATTCCATGGATTTGATCCCTAGTTGGGGAACTAGGATATTTGATGCTGTGTGGTGTGGCCAAGGTAAAAGAAAATAAAAGAAAAAGGGATTCTTTAATATACTCCCTCCTTGCTTTTGTTCTAGTTTCTGATGAATTTGGCCACAGAAAAGTAGTGTATCTTGCTGTCTTTGGATAGAACTGATTTCAGCATGAGTTAAAGAATTTACCCTAGAGAAAAAGTAAGATGAAGAGAGAAGAATCCGATTAGGATAATTTTCTTCATTCCAGTGCAGCTGAGACTAGACTGCCAGCACATCCTGTGTGTCTTCGTCCAGTTGATTTTTAAATAACTCGGGTGATTGGTCTCATTATTTTTCTTGGGAACTCAATCTACCATGTACTGGACCTGATGCTGAGGAAGTTCTTCTTGACATAATATTGTTGTGTACAGTTTCTTCACATATTTTCCCCTTTTTGTTTCCATTCTGTAAGGAAATCATTGAGAGTTAAACAAAGAGAAAAGAAAGTAGTTAGGAGACAGACTGGGTAGGTGAGCAAGAGTTGCTGGCTGATAAGAGGAGGAGAGAAAGTGGGTTGTGCCAGGAGGTGCCTGAAGAAAGTGCGAGAGGAGGGAGACGGTCCTCAGGGATGAACCAAAAAAGGCAGCAGGGGTTCAGAAGCAGCAGCAAAGTTTCCTTCTTAATTTTGAGCTCTCTCTAAGCTGAGGTGTGCCTCAAAACACTGATTTCACTCATCTTTTAGGATTTGCTCAATTTTTAGGTTGCTAACTTTAAACGGATACTGAATTATTGCCCAAACTCCATAGCTGTCCGTTAGCTGGCATAACCCAAGGTTTGAACACCTGTCCCCAAAGGGCTGGGAGAGAGGGTAAGGAAGTTCCAGTTACCCTCCTCCACGTGGGAACTTGACCTGACCCATGCCCAGCTCCCTAGGTCACCTCCCCAGTTACTCCATGATCGAGCTCCAGCTTAAGGGGTAGATTTCTGAAGGAAGCACAGGAAGGTTGCTCCAGAGCCAAAGCAGAGCCGGGTTCACCCCGTCTGGGCAGTTAAGAGCAGAGATTCCATGAAGATGTTGAGAGTATAAAAGCCTCCCCTGAAAAAGTTTTAAGGTTCTCCTGTAGAAAGACATATACACCTGTCAGAGATACTCAAAGAACTAGTTTGTATTGGTCAGATGCAAGCCTACTTTGAACATTCACGCCTTGCTCCACTCTCCATAGATACTGCACCACAAATCCAATCATTTAACACACCCCAGTGACTCACCATTGTTCCTGAAATAAAATTCAAGATTGTCCATGTGAGCCACAAGACCTGCCTGACCTGGTCCTGGTTTGGCTCTTGGGACCCCTATCTCACCAGTCTTGTCTGCGTTCTAGTTACACTGATCAGCATTGTCCAGTTTTCTCAAATGTGTCACCTTTCCTGTGCTAATGGACGTCCAGATGTTGTTTCCCCATCTCCACCTCTCACACCATTGCTTAATCACCCATTTTCTTTTTTTTTTTTTTTAAAGTTTCAGAAATTTATTTATTATTATTATTATTATTTTTTTACTTTACAATTCTGTATTGGTTTTGCCATACATTGACATGAATCCACCACGGGTGTACATGTGTTCCCAAACATGAACCCCCCTCCCACCCCCCTCCCCACAACATCTCTCTGGGTCATCCCTGCGTACCAGCCCCAAGCGTGCCATATCCTGCATCGGACATAGACTGGCAATTCGATTCTTACATGATATTATACATGTTTCATTGCCATTCTCCCAAATCATCTCACCCTCTCCCTCTCCCACTGAGTCCAAAAATCCGCTATACACATCTGTGTCTTTTTTGCTGTCCTGCATACAGGGTCATCATTGCCATCTTTCTAAATTCCATATATGTGTGTTAGTATACTGTATTGGTTAATCACCCATTTTCAAAGAAAACTCTGACCACTTCCATTCCTGGACTAGTTTGTATCCCTGTCCCTCACCTGAGTTCTCCCAGGACTCTACCTCCAGAGCAGGTATAATTTGACACACAATCACACAGGTACACAAGTGAACGTGTCCACTGCACTGCACTGTAAACTCAAAGAAGACAGCGACCTTGTCTGCTTTGCTCACCACTGTATCCCCTGGACCTTTCAATTTCTGTCCTTTCTGGAATCTTACTCCTTTCTGTAGGAAGAATGTGTAGGTTACAGCCCATGCTTAGTGACAAGCCCACTTGTAGAAAGGTATGACCCTTCTGGAAATGGCCAGAGATTAACCACCAGGATCCAGAGATCTGTGGGTGGACTGGTCAAAGTGATTAGAACAATTAACATCAACAATTTAAACTGAGTAAAGGAAACCTTTTCCACTTGGAAACTAGTTTGCTACTGGTTTAAGTCATCACAGCAACACTCCAACAAGAGTTTCAAAAGTACCTTCTGGTGGATTCCCAGGTTTATTAAACATATGCCCAGAAATACATACCCCTCCATGCATCTCAATCATTCTTACAAAGTAATTAACAATCTCTTAGTATTTTATTTCCTTTCCTGTTGTGCTTTCCCTGACTTCCTAGAAATACATATATGTATATACATATATGCATGTGTATTTCTTTCTCTGATTTAAATTGTTAACTCATTGAAACACACCTTTGTTTCTTCCCAGAAGCCAGTGCACTGTTAAATAATACAATAATACTTAAGGATAACAACCTTGGAGTATGTCTTGGGGAAACTAAGAGGCTTTTAGATAACTTTTAATTTTTCTTATATTGTGGGTAGCTCACTGGGATATTTAAGTCCAAGTTAAATCTGTATTAGAATAGTGAAGAGATTCACTGATGTTATACAGATAACCACAAATCATCAATTACCCAGAAGCTGCATCATTCAAAGACATGAATAAAGGGAACTAGTGAGTAGAAACCCCCAGTGGTTGCAGGAGTCCATGAGGCACATCAACAAGCTAATAATTTGGGGGAGGAAGGAGACTGTTTCAGAGGTGTGTTGGGGAAAGAGGTCATGAAGATTTGGAGAAATGGGGATGAAAAATGTTAGGGGCCTTGCGAGGAAGACACGTGGCTTGAAGAGTGTGTTAGCAGGACCATGATACCATCATCACCATACGGTGTTAAGGTTGAGCTGGTGCAGAGCCTCCCAGGCAGTCTTGGCCAGTGTTGGGAACACGAGGAGGTGGCAGAGGAGCAGGAGCTTATGTTCCCAACTTTTCTATCAGTCCTGAGTAGGAACACAAAGAGGGCAGTAATGCAGGCTACTTCAGTGGCCCTAAATGCACTATCAAGGTGAAGTTCCAGGCCCAGGAGCAGGGGGTCAGGAAGGCGAGAGAGTCAGGACCTCCGTCTAATTAAAGTTCTCCTTCAGCTCCACCCCCAGGGGGTCTTTGCTCAGCCGGACTCCTCCTGCTGTCACTGCTGTTTCACTCACTGGGCACTG
Source organism: Oryx dammah (assembly GCF_014754425.2). Lineage (NCBI taxonomy): Eukaryota > Metazoa > Chordata > Mammalia > Artiodactyla > Bovidae > Oryx > Oryx dammah. The sequence goes on along the minus strand of NW_024070198.1, from coordinate 29,260,166 downwards.
GGGTTTGATGTTCCTTGCAGTTAGTATCATTAGTGTGGGGCTGCCTTGTCTCTCTCCAGTTAGATCAAAGAGACGATGGTCTACCTCCTGCCGCTGTCTTGGCCACCTTAGGGCATGGTACAGAGATGGATGCCACACAAGTCTATCAGGGGTAAACAGTCTTGCCCTGCATCCAAGTCACACGTGTAGAAATCACCGGGTCCCTCCCATTGAGCTTTCCTGACATTGTTCGGTTTTAATGCTAAACCTTCCCACAGAAGAGCTCTGTATTCTCAAGCCTGGCTGCTTGTTGCAGATCCACTCCAGTAGAATATCAAAGAAACTGTAGCGTGCCTCTCTCTGAGCCAACTACAGTAGTGGGATTTTCTTTCTTTTTCTTCTCTCAGGGCTACAGTTGTTCAAACAAACCCTAGTTATTGATGACGCAGGTGTGCCAGCTTCATTCCCTGCCGTGCACTTTAGTTTGCCTCCTCTCTGGGTCACATTGTTGGCCTCCTTCTGGATGTTTCTGGACACACAACCATGTGGGTGGTCTGGAAGGGCTCTTGTGTTTCATTACTGGATTCTGCAAAGATTATCTTTTTTTTTTTTTTAAAGTGTTTTGAGTTCCATGGAGTTGTTTTGCTCTTGCTGCTCTCTGAATACATCCATAATCATGTCTATTCCATTGTCCTCTGATTTAAAAACTTAGGTGCATGATCTGGAGCCAAGATGAAGTGGGAAGAGAAATCAGATTCTTTTCCCTTTTCCAAGCTAAAACTAAAGTTGATGTTTAACAGGAGAAAATCCTGGTGTCTTCAATTTCAGCTATTAGGATAACAGAGAGGAAGATGAACTAGAATAAATTGTAATCTGTGCTTTGCTCCCACCTGGCCAAATGACTTTGAATTAGTTATTTCAACTTTTGTGGACACTATTTTTTTCATCTAAAAAATAAAGCGCTTTCATTAAGTAGACCAATTTGAAGACCCATTCTGGTTCTAACATTCTAGAGAGATGGTACAAAAACCTCGAAGGCTTAAGGAATGTATCTGTTCAGTGGGGGAATTTGATCATTACTAATAAAAGGATTACTGGAAACTGGAAAGTCACAAGGTTATGCCTTTCATTTTCCCCTGTGAAAATGAATCCCACCCTTGGGGTTCCTGTGTGCAGTGATATTACAAAAGGCAAGTAAAAGAGATAATAGAAAGTGAAAGTTGCTCAGTTGTGTCCAACTCTTTGCGACCCCATGGACTATACAGTCTGTGGAATTCTCCAGGCCAGAATACTGGAGTGGGTAGCCTTTCTCTTCTCCAGGGGGTCTTCCCAATCTAGAGACTGAACCCAGGTGTCCCCCATTGCAGGCAGATTCTTTACCAGCTGAGCCACAAGGGAAGCCCGAGTACTGGAGTGGGTAGCCTATTCCTTCTCCAGCAGATCTTCCTGACCCAAGAATCAAACTGGGGTCTCCTGCATTGCAGGTGGATTCTTTACCAACTGAGCTATCAGTGAAGCCCCAAAAGAGATAAAAGAAGAGACAAAAAAGTACTTCTCTATTAGTAAGCATAAATAATTGTATTATATTTTTCACAATAACTCTATAAGGCAGATATTGTCTTAAACAGATGAGAAAACTAAGACTTAGAAAGGTTAAGTAAAGCTAAGTCAATTGCTTAAGACAACAAGATATACAATAAGTAATTTACCTCAGATTCAAGCTCAAATTTTTCTGATTCCAAAGTTTCTATTTCAAAATAGAATACTATACAACAAAATCCGTGCCTCCAGCTTAGATTTATTTCAAACATTTATGCAAGGGATTTTGAGTGATGGGCAAGAGGAGAAAAATGTTGCCTCCTTTTTGTAGTAGGGAAGATTCTTGGAGGAGATGGCCTTTTGAGCCCTCTGCAAGCCTCCACAGCACATCCATCTCATTATTTTAGAAGGACAAATCTGTCACCATCATCATCACCATATGCTGCTTCTCATAAACAGCAGCAATAAGAACAGAATCACCATCATCTCATATGAAGTGGGGTGTAGGAGAGCAGTCCCCCTCTTCCACCCCCACAGTCATGCTTAGCACCAAGACCAAAGCCGGAGCATGACCCCAAGACAAAATCTCAGAGCAAACAAATGTCACGGTCTTTGTTAATATTTCTGGAAAAACTAAGATATTACTGAGTAGGCTCCAAAATCACTGCAGATGGTGACTGCAGTCGTGAAATCAAAAGACCCTTGCTCCTTGGAAGAAAAGCTATGACCAACCCAGACAGCATATTAAAAAGCAGAGACATTACTTTGCCAACAAAGGTCTGTCTAGTCAAGGCTATGGTTTTTCCAGTGGTCATGTATGGATGTGAGAGTTGGACTATAAAGAAACCTGAGCACCAAAGAATTGATGCTTTTGAATTGTGGTGTTGGGGAAGACTCTTGAGAGTCCCTTAGACTGCAAGGAGATCCAACCAGTCCCTCCTAAAGGAAATCAGTCCTGAATATTCATTGGAAGGGGTGATGTTGAAGCTGAAACTCCAATCCTTTGGCTACCTGATGCGAAGAACCGACTCTCTAGAAAAGATCCTGATGCTGGGAAAGATTGAAGGCAGAAGGAGAAGGGGATGACCGAGGATGAGATGGTTGGATGGCATCACTGACTCAATGGACATGAGTGTGAGCAAGCTCCAGGAGTTGGTGATGTTCACGGAAGTCTGGGGTGCTGCAGTCCATGGGGTCACAAAGAGTCAGACACAATTGAGTGACTGAACTGACTGATTACTGAGTAGATCCTTTTATAACCAGACCAAAGTGTTCTTGGAAATATTAAGGCAGTGGTGCCACCTAAGCCCACGTGGCGGGTGCTCCTGGTGTCTCATCCAAATTCCTTTGGTCAGGCTGGTGCCCACCTCCCCCTGCTGCTGCTAGTGCCTCATACTTGTACTCTCTTCCACATGATAACCTCTGGCTGACTAGACTTGTCTCAATCTTCCTTCAGTTTATGGCCTTTGTCTCTTCATTCATTGGCCTTTCCACAGAGAATTCGCAATGACTGCAGACTTAAAACAAGAAGGCAGAGTTTCAAGTAGAAACCCAGAGCAGCTCTAGAAGTAGACTCATCAGCAAGGGTATAGAAATGAGTCTGCTTTATCTGTTTACTGCATAGTGACATCCAAGAAAAATAATCCCACCGCATTTAAGCATCTTTCCTCCATGAGATGTAGATAAATATAATACCCGTGTCATAGGGATCATCCTTCTTTTTTTCCATTTTCCCTGATACTTTTGTGAGGTTTAAAGAAGAATAGGAAAATGCCGCATCTATACAGAACACTTCTCACAAAGGCAGCTCACAAAGGCTCAGTGACTGTAACAAAAGGCAACTGATGTGAACAGCAAGAAAGGGAGTCATTACTACCCAAAATATCTCAACAGGGGAGTGTGGCTGACCTTCTGAGGCAGAGTCTAGAAGGCTGTAAAAGTGGAAGTTGCTGCTGCTAAATTGATTGAGTCGTGTCCGACTCTGTGCGACCCCATAGACAGCGGCCCACCAGGCTCCCCCGTCCCTGGGATTTTCCAGGCAAGAACACTGGAGTGGGTTGCCATTTCCTTCTCCAATGCATGAAAGTGGAAAGTGAAAGTGAAGCTGCTCAGTTGGGCCAACTTAGAGACCCCATGGACGGCAGCCCACCAGGCTCCTCCGTCCATGGGACTTTCCAGGCAAGAGCACTGGGGTGGGTGCCATTGCCTTAAACCGCGCTGCTCTGTTCAGTGTGAAGCAGCCGCTCTCTTTAGTTCTGACTGTGTCACAGGTTCGGTGGCTCTGTCACCACTCTTCTCCCAAAAGCAATTGGTGTGAAGAGAGGCCATTGCTCCCAGGAACCCACTGAGTAAGCACTTGTCCATGGCCTTCTCAATCTGGCCCCTAGCCAAGCTCTCTAGCCTCCTTTCTCATGATGCTTCCCCTTCTAGTGGTCACGTATGTATGTGAGAGTTGGACCATAAAGAAGGCTGAGCCCAAAGACTTGATGATTTCGAACTGTGGTGCTGGAGAAGACTCTTGAGAGTCCCTTGGACAGCAAGGAGATCCAACCAGCCAATCTCAAAGGAAATTAACCTTAAATATTCATTGGAAGGACTGATGCTGAAGCTGAAGCTCCAGTAGTTTGGCCACCTGATTTGAAGAGCCGACTCACTGGCAAAGACCTGATACTGGGAAAGATTGAAGGCAGGAGGAGAAGGGGATGACAGTGGGTTAGATGGTTGGATGGCATTGCCAACTCAATGGACATGGTTTGAGCAAACTCCAGGAGACAGTGAAGAACAGGGAAGCCTGGAGTGCTGCTGGACACAACTTAGTGACTGACAAGACAAAATTCATCTTGTCTGTGGCCTAATCATTTTTTAGGTTCAAAGATACCTAATTTAGAGGTGTGGCGGTGAGATGATCAGTGAATAGATTAGGGAATTAAGAGGCACAAACTTCCAGTTACAAAATAAGTGAGTAATGGGGATGAAAGGTACAGTGTGAGGAATATAGTCCATAATTATGCAATCTCTTTGGTGACGAAGGCAGCCGGCGGATACAAACTTCCAGTTATAAGTACGAGGGATATAATGTACAGCATGATTAATAAAATTAATTCTGCTATCTGTTATATATGAACGTTGTTAAGAGAATAAGTCCTAAAGTTCTCATCACAAGGAAAAATAATGAATATTCACTAGGCTTACTGTGGTAACCATTTTGTGGTGTATGTTAGTCAAATCATTATGTTGTACACCTTAAACTTACACAGTGCTGTATGTCAATTATACATTAATAAAACTGGAAGGATAAAACAGCAAAGATACCTAACTCCGTTCTTTAAGTGGAGCAGAGTGATACTTCCTCCAAGCTCTTTTGGAATGCTGCAGGCAGCCTTGATAATGACTTTGCATTGCATATAGAATAAAATCCAAAATCTCTTCCTGTCTTGCAGAGTCCTGAATAATCTACATTGATTCCTGTTCATGCACCAGTTTGTGTCTCAGAAGCCTGTAGCCACACTAGCTTCTAATTCTTCAGAAGCAGGAAAGCCTCAGGGCTTTCGTCTATTCTATTCTTTCAGCCCCGAACAGGTTTCTCCCTATTGATCATTTGTCCAATTTCTACTTATTCCTCTGGTGGTGTAATGGCACTTTCTTATCTGATTTCTATTGCTTATAGTATTTGACCTTGGGGAATCTGCTTAACCTCTCTAGGCTCTGGTCTCCTCCTCTATATAATGAGAATAATGATGGTAAGTACTTAAGAGGACTGTTAAAAGGCTTAAACAGGTAACCCAAGGGAGTCTGGGAAAATGGCAGTGGTGGCATAATTTTGCCATTTCTCTGGAAGGAAATGGCAACCCACTCCAGTATTCTTGCCTGGAAAATCCCATGGACAGAGGAGCCTGGTGGGCTACAATCCATGGGGTTGCAAAGAGTTGGACATGACTGAGCAACTGAACACAAGTATACCTATGAAGTTGTAGGAAAAACCCCAACTCCTCCAAATTTATAGTCAGCATGCAAAAAAGCTAGTTGACAAAGTATCTGCATGAACAGTAAATATGAGTAGGTAGAGTCAAACCATCAAAATTCCAAGACTGGGTTTATAGCCATACGTGTGTTGGGAAAGCGAAGAAAAGCAGCGGGCATCTGATGGGTACCACAAGCAGAGAGGTATGCACTGGAGGTTGGAGGGCCAGCCTGAGAACAGCTGCTGAAACCAGGAGGTTTTCAGACTGCCAGCCTGTGTGCCCGTGCTGAGTTCCCAAGGGTCCTGGCATTCAGGACCCGGTGAACTTTCAATGCTAACCAGACAAAGTTCTTTCTAAGATAACACCCCTCACTGAATTGAATCTGCCGGGAATAAGATTCAAAGTGAGCAGCAGGGGTCAACAGAGGCAAGGAAGGAAGTTCCGACAGAAGGAGGAGAGAGCAGGGTGAAATTTTCGGAAAGAACATGTTGTGAACATTTCACAAAAACAGCAGGAGAGGGAGCTCGAGAGCCATGAAGCGAGGAAGGAAAACAACCAATTCCATGTAAAAATGAATGACAAAAAGATCAAGATCATATTTCATATAAAGGTGTTAAAAAAAAAGGAATAAGGAGCAGCATAAGATTCCTACTGTCAAAGCAGGCCAGAGGAATATGTTTACACAGCTGATGGGAACATATTCTTAGGCGTAGAGAGAAAACAGGAAGAGGAGCTCATCAGTGTGGCATCTGCGAGGGAAGGCTGTGGGGAAGGGAGGGTGAAGGAAGCCGTGGGTGTTTTCTCATCCTCTCCCTGTGGAGAACCAGGCAGAGCCTGCGGGGGCGCCTTGTCAGCCAGAGGCGGAGTTCCAAAAAGCAAACTGCAGCAGTAGTTCTGAGAGGATCCAGAACTGGAGGCATGATGTCGCATGGATAAAGGAACCGACACTTTAGACCAGAGCAAAGATGATAAGAGCCCCGCAGAGTTCCGCAGAGTGAGGAATCAGGCAGAGCCACAGCAGCAGGAGTGATGTGGGAAGGTGGTCACTGATGGAGCCTGTTCAGTGCCTACTTCATCGTCAATGTGTAGGCGGCTTAATGGGCATCAAGCTGGCTTAAAGCTACAGAGTGGGTAACAAGATCCATGGAGAGGCTGGTTCTGAAAAAAGAGGGGATGTTTTGGAGCAGGGCAACACCACCAGCACCATAGCAAAGGCTTGGGATCTGGAATGTGGAAGGTCTCTGTCTCTTAAATCCACTTTCTGACAACTATCTTCTGTGCTTCCTTCTTGCCTACTCTGGATCTGCTACATGAGCAACTACATAACCTCATTGTTGCTTTTTGATTTCTTTCTTTTTTTGCACTGGGGTCTTTATTGCTGCATGTAGGGTAGGTTTTTCTAGTTGCAGAGAGTGGGGGCTACTCTCTAGCTATGGTGCACAAGCTTCTTGTCAAAGTGGCTTTTCTTGTTTCGGAGCACAGGCTCTAGGTGCGTGGGTTTCAGTAGTTGTGGCACACAGGCTCAGCAGTTGCTCAAGGGCCCTAGAATGTGGGCTCAATAGTTGTGGTACAGGGGCTTAGTTGCCCTGTGGCATGTGGAATCTTCCTGGCCCAGGGATTGAACCCATGACCCCTGCATTGGCAGATGGATTCTTAACCCCTGGACCAGCAGAGAAGTCCCTCACTGATACTATCAATTCTCTTATGCTATTAACGTTTCCCCTGTTCTCACTGCTCTTGTCTCCTTTCTTCCCTTCTCACTCAGTCAGAAAACACTGATGTCAGTCCCTTTCTTCACTGTACTTAAGCAGGAACCTTGGCCCTGGTAAACCAATCTATAAGTCAATAATTGTGCAATATCTTTTTCCCGCTCTGACCTTTCCTAGCAATTCCATCTGCTTTCTTGACATTTCCACTTGGACGTCTAAGAGACTTGAAATTTAACTTCCCGAAACATCATCGATTTCCCTCACTTTCCTACTCCTATCAATCTTCCTCATGTCAATAAACAATGCTGCATTTACTAGGTGTTCAAGTAAAAAACTAGTTGTTCTCTTTCCCTCTAACACCACATTCAATCTGTGAATACATCTTTGGTATCTTCTTCCCAAACATGCACGGAATCCATTTGCTCCTCTGCACCTCCACTAAATACCTCTGGTACAATTCACTGGGCTTCCCTGGTGGCTCAGTGGTAAAGAATCTGCCTGAAATTCAGGAGATGCAGGAGATGTGGGTTCGATTCCTGGGCCAGGAAGATCCCCTAGAGAAGGAAATGGCAACCCACTCCAGTATTCTTGCCTAGAGAATCCCATGGAAGCGAGCCTAGCAGGCTACAGTCCATGGGGTCACAAAGAGTCAGACACAACTGAAGTGACTTAACACATAGCACAACAGTGTTTCAACAACCTCCCTGCTTCTAAGGTTGCCTCCTACCTCCATCCATTTCCACACAGTAGCTGGAGCAATTATTTACAATATAAATCCGCTCCACTGCCCCCAAACCCCGGTGTTTTCTGATTGTCCTTAGAATAAAATCCTGAATTAAGCTTTCCTGGGCCTGGCTAATTTGCCTCTCTGATCTACTGAGCCCTCCTGCCCACTATACCCCAGTCACACTGATATTTTAAATGTATCCAGAAACTGTCAAGCTGGTTGTGATCCGAGGCCTTTAGGACAAAGAAGGAATGGAGGTGTGGTGCACGGTCCTGGGGAGCCTCCACTAGGGAGCAGGACCTTGTCTTGGGAGGCAGGGAGGATTTCCCTGAAGGAGTGACATTTGTCCTAGGATAAACAGTCGTGAAAGAGATGGGAATACCAGACCACCTGACCTGCCACTTGAGAAATCTGTATGCAGGTCAGGAAGCAACAGTTAGAACTGGACATGGAACAACAGACTGGTTTCAAATAGGAAAAGGAGTACGTCAAGGCTGTATATTGTCACCCTGTTTATTTAACTTCTATGCGGAGTACATCATGAGAAACGCTGGACTGGAAGAAACACAAGCTGGAATCAAGATTGCCGGGAGAAATATCAATAACCTCAGATATGCAGATGACACCACCCTTATGGCAGAAAGTGAAGAAGAGCTACAAAGCCTCTTGATGAAAGTGAAATAGGAGAGTGAAAAAGTTGGCTTAAAGCTCAACATTCAGAAAACTAAGACCATGGCATCTGGTCCCATCACTTCATGGGAAATAGATGGGGAAACAGTGAAAACAGTGTCAGGCTTTCTTTTTTGGGGCTCCTAAATCACTGCAGATGGTGATTGCAGCCATGAAATTAAAAGACGCTTACTCCTTGGAAGAAAAGTTATGACCAACCTAGATAGCATATTCAAAAGCAGAGACATTACTTTGCTGACTAAAGTCCGTCTAGTCAAGGCTATGTTTTTTCCAGTGGTCATGTATGGATGTGAGAGTTGGACTGTGAAGAAGGCTGAGCGCCAAGGAATTGATGCTTTTGAGCTGTGGTATTGGAGAAGACTCTTGAGAGTCCCTTGGACTGCAAGGAGATCCAACCAATCCATTTTGAAGGAGATCAGCCCTGGGATTTCTTTGGAAGGAATGATGCTAAAGCTGAAATTCCAGGACTTTGGCCACCTCATGCGAAAAGTTGACTCATTGGAAAAGACTCTGATGCTGGGAGGGATAGGGGGCAGGAGGAGAAGGGGACGACCGAGGATGAGATGGCTGGATGGCATCACTGACTCGATGGATGTGAATCTGAGTGAACTCCGGGAGTTGGTGATGGACAGGGAGGCCTGGCGTGGTGCAATTCATGGGATCGCAAAGAGTCGGACACGACTGAGCGACTGAACTGAACTGAAATAGTCGTGGACTATTAACTATGTGAAGAGCTGAGGAAGAGAGCTACAGACAGATACAAGAGCATGTGCAAAGGCCCTGGGGCTGATGACAGGGTGGTGTGTTTGAGAAGGGAGACAAGTATCACAGGTGGGCATAAGTCAACCTGGGCAGAGGCTGGATCCTTGTGTCTAACAGGCCATATCAAGAGTAAGTTGCTTGGGACCAGCCTACTCATAGGGCTTCCCAGGTGATGCAGTGGTAAAGAATCCACCTGCCAGGGGGCGGTCCTAAGATGGTGGAGGAATAGGACGGGGAGACCACCTTCTCCCTTACAAATTCATCAAAAGAACATTTCAACGCTGAGCAAACTCCACAAAACAACTTCTGAATGCTGGCAGAGGACATCAGGCACCCAGAAAAGCAGATCATTGTCTTCAAAAACAGTGAACCTCTCTGGGTGCCCCTCAATGTGGAGAAACTTTTCATCTTTAACCTAAATGTTTTATCATCAGTACTGTATAGATGGAGAAGTCTAGAGGCTACTGTAAAAATAAAACTGAAAACGAGAAGCAGGAGGCTTAAGTCCAAAGCCTGAGAACATCAGAGAACTCCTGAATTCAGGGAACATTAATCAATAGGAGCTCATCAAATGCCTCCATACCTACACTGAAACCAAGCTCCACCCAAGGGCCAACAAGTTCCAGAGCAAGACATACCACACAAATTCTCTAGCAACACAGGAACACACCCCTGAGCTTCAATATACAGGCAGCTCAAAGTTACTCCAAAACCATTGACGTCTCATAACCCATTACTAGTCACTCCATTGCACTCCAGAGAGAAGAAACCCAGCTCCACCCACCAGAACTCCAACACAAGCCTCCCTAACCAGGAAACCTTGACAAGCCACTGATACAACCCCACCCACAGTGAGGAAGCTCCATAATAAAGAGAACTCCACAAATTCCCAGAATATGGAAAGGCCACCCCAACATAGCAATATAACCAAGATGAAGAGACAGAGGAATACTCAGCAGGTAAAGGAACAGGATAAATGCCCACCAAACCAAACAAAAGAGGAAGAGATAGGGAATCTACCTGAGAAGGAACTCCGAATATTGATAGTGAAAATGATCCAAAATCTTGAAATCAAAATGGAATCACAGATAAGTAGCCTGGAGACAAGGATTGAGAAGATGCAAGAAAGGTTTAACAAGGACCTAGAAGAAATAAAAAAGAGTCAATATATAATGAATAACGCAATAAATGAGATCAGAAACATTCTGGAGGCAACAAATAGTAGAATAACGGAGGCAGAAGATAGGATTAGTGAAATAGAAGATAGAATGGTAGAAATAAATGAATCAGAGAGGAAAAGAGAAAAACGGATTAAAAGAAATGAGGACAATCTCAGAGACCTCCAGGACAAGATGCAACGCTCCAACATCCGAATTATAGGAGTCCCAGAAGAAGAAGACAAAAAGAAAGACCATGAGAAAATCCTTGAGGAGATAATAGTTGAAAACTTCCCTAAAATGGGGAAGGAAATAATCACCCAAGTCCAAGAAACCCAGAGAGTTCCAAATAGGATAAACCCAAGGCGAAACACCCCAAGACACATATTAATCAAATTAACAAAGATCAAACACAAAGAACAACTATTAAAAGCAGCAAGGGGAAAACAACAAATAACACACAAGGGGAATCCCATAAGAATAACAGCTGGTCTTTCAATAGAAACTCTTCAGGCCAGGAGGGAATGGCAAGCAATGAAAGAAAATAACCTACAGCTCAGATTACTGTACCCAGCAAGGATCTCATTCAAATACGAAGGAGAAATCAAAAGCTTTACAGACAAGCAAAAGCTGAGAGAATTCAGCACCACCAAACCAGCTCTCCAACAAATGCTAAAGGATATTCTCTAGACAGGAAACACAAAAAGGGTGTATAAACCCGAACCCAAAACAATAAAGTAAATGGTAACGGGATCATACTTATCAATAATTACCTTAAATGTAAATGGGTTGAATGCCCCAACCAAAAGGCAAAGACTGGCTGAATGGATACAAAAACAAGACCCCTCTATATGCTGCTTACAAGAGACCCACCTCAAAACAAGGGACACATACAGACTGAAAGTGAAGGGCTGGAAAAAGATATTCCACGCAAACAGAGACCAAAAGAAAGCAGGAGTGGCAATACTCATATCTGATAACATAGACTTTAAAACAAAGGCTGTGAAAGGAGACAAAGAAGGCCACTACATAATGATCAAAGGATCAATCCAAGAAGAAGATATAACAATTATAAATATATATGCACCCAACATAGGAGCACTGCAATATGTAAGACAAATGCTAACAAGTGTGAAAGGGGAAATTAACAACAACACAATAATAGTGGGAGACTTTAATACCCCACTTACACCTATGGACAGATCAACTAAACAGAAAATTAACAAGGAAACACAAACTTTAAATGATACAATAGACCAGTTAGACCTAATTGATATCTATAGGACATTTCACCCCAAAACAATGAATTTCAGCTTTTTCTCAAGTGCTCACGGAACCTTCTCCAGGATAGATCATATCCTGGGCCATAAATCTAACCTTTTGATAAATTAAAAAAAATAGAAATCATTCCAAGCATCTTTTCTGACCATAGTGCATTAAGATTAGATCTCAATTACAGGAGAAAAAATATTAAAACTTCCAACATATGGAGGCTGAACAACACGCTTCTGAATAACCAACAAATCACAGAAGAAATCAAAAAAGAAATCAAAATATGCATAGAAACTAATGAAAATTAAAACACAACAACCCAAAACCTGTGGGACACTATAAAAGCAGTGCTAAGAGGAAAGTTCATAGCAATACAGGCATACCTCAAGAAACAAGAAAAAAGTCAAATAAATAACCTAACTCTACACCTAAAGCAACTAGAAAAGGAAGAAATGGAGAACCCCAGAGTTAGTAGAAGGAAAGAAATCTTAAAAATTAGGGCAGAAATAAGTGCAAAAGAAACAAAAGAGACCATAGCAAAAATCAACAAAGTCAAAAGCTGGTTCTTTGAAAAGATAAATAAAATTGACAAACCATTAGCCAGACTCATCAAGAAACAAAGAGAGAAAAATCAAATCAATAAAATTAGAAATGAAAGTGGAGAGATCACAACAGACAACACAGAAATACAAAGGATCATAAGAGACTACTATCAGCAATTATATGCCAATAAAATGGACAATGTGGAAGAAATGGACAAATTCTTAGAAAAGTACAACTTTCCAAAACTGAACCAGGAAGAAATAGAAAATCTTAACAGATCCATCACAAGCATGGAAATTGAAACTGTAATCAGAAATCTTCCAGCAAACAAAAGCCCAGGTCCAGACGGCTTCACAGCTGAATTCTACCAAAAATTTCAAGAAGAGCTAACACCTATCCTACTCAAACTCTTCCAGAAAATTGCAGAGGAAAGTAAACTTCCAAACTCATTCTATGAGGCCACCATCACCCTAATACCAAAACCTGACAAAGATGCTACAAAAAAAGAAAACTACAGGCCAATATCAATGATGAACATAGATGCAAAAATCCTCAACAAAATTCTAGCAACCAGAATCCAAAAACACATTAAAAAGATCATACACCATGACCAAGTGGGCTTTATCCCAGGGATGCAAGGATTCTTCAATATCTGCAAATCAATCAATGTAATTCACCACATTAACAAACTGAAAAATAAAAGCCATATGATTATCTCAATAGATGCAGAGAAGGCCTTTGACAAAATTCAATATCCATTTATGATAAAAACTCTCCAGAAAGCAGGAATAGAAGGAACATACCTCAACATAATAAAAGCTATATATGACAAACCCACAGCAAACATTATCCTCAATGGTGAAAAACTGAAAGCATTTTCCCTAAAGTCAGGAACAAGACAAGGGTGCCCACTTTCACCGCTACTATTCAACATAGTTCTGGAAGTTTTGGCCACAGCAATCAGAGCAGAAAAGAAATAAAAGGAATCCAAATTGGAAACGAAGAAGTAAAACTCTCACCGTTTGCAAATGACACGAACCTCTACATAGAAAACCCTAAAGACTCCACCAGAAAATTACTAGAGCTAATCAATGAATATAGTAAAGTTGCAGGATATAAAATCAACACACAGAAATCCCTTGCATTCCTATACACTAATAATGAGAAAGTAGAAAAAGAAATTAAGGAAACAATTCCATTCACCATTGCAATGAAAAGAATAAAATACTTAGGAATATATCTACCTAAAGAAACTAAAGACCTATATATAGAAAACTATAAAACACTGATGAAAGAAATCAAAGAGGACACTAATAGATGGAGAAATATACCATGTTCATGGATTGGAAGAATCAATATAGTGAAAATGAGTATACTACCCAAAGCAATCTACAAATTCAATGCAATCCCTATCAAGCTACCAGCGATATTTTTCACAGAACTAGAACAAATAATTTCACAATTTGTATGGAAATACAAAAAACCTCGAATAGCCAAAGCAATCTTGAGAAAGAAGAACGGAACTGGAGGAATCAATTTGCCTGACTTCAGGCTCTACTACAAAGCCACAGTCATCAAGACAGTATGGTACTGGCACAAAGAAATATAGATCAATGGAACAAAATAGAAAGCTCAGAGATAAATCCACACACCTATGGACACCTTATCTTCGACAAAGGAGGCAAGAATATACAATAGAGTCAAGACAATCTCTTTAACAAGTGGCGCTGGGAAAACTGGTCAACCACTTGTAAAAGAATGAAACTAGATCACTTTCTAACACCACACACAAAAATAAACTCAAAATGGATTAAAGTTCTAAATGTAAGACCAGAAACTATAAAACTCCTAGAGGAGAACATAGGCAAAACACTCTCCGACATAAATCTCAGCAGGATCCTCTATGATCCACCTCCCAGAATTCTGGAAATAAAAGCAAAAATAAACAAATGGGATCTAATTAAAATTAAAAGCTTCTGCACAACAAAGGAAAATATAAGCAAGGTGAAAAGACAGCCTTCTGAATGGGAGAAAATAATAGCAAATGAAGCAACTGACAAACAACTAATCTCAAAAATATACAAGCAACTCCTGCAGCTCAATTCCAGAAAAATAAACGACCCAATCAAAAAATGGGCCAAAGAACTAAATAGACATTTCTCCAAAGAAGACATACGGATGGCTAACAAACACATGAAAAGATGCTCAACATCACTCATTATTAGAGAAATGCAAATCAAAACCGCAATGAGGTACCACTTCACACCAGTCAGAATGTCTGCGATCCAAAAGTCTACAAGCAATAAATGCTGGAGAGGGTGTGGAGAAAAGGGAACCCTCTTACACTGTTGGTGGGGATGCAAACTAGTACAGCCACTATGGAGAACAGTGAGGAGATCCCTTAAAAAATTGCAAATAGAACTGCCTTATGACCCAGCAATCCCACTGCTGGGCATACACACCAAGGAAACCAGAATTGAAAGAGACATATGTACCCCAATGTTCATCGCAGCACTGTTTATAATAGCCAGGACATGGAAGCAACCTAGATGTCCATCACCAGATGAATGGATAAGAAAGCTGTGGTACATATTCACAATGGAGTATTACTCAGCCGTTAAAAAGAATACATTTGAATCAGTTCTAATGAGATGCATGAAACTGGAGGCTATTATACAGAGTGAAGTAAGCCAGAAAGAAAAACACCAATACAGTATACTAACACATATATATGGAATTTAGAAAGATGGCAATAATGACCCTGTATGTGAGACAGCGAAAGAGACACAGATGTGTAGAGCGGACTTTTGGACTCTGAGGGAGAGGGAGAGGGTGGGATGATTTGGGCGAATGGCACTGAAACATGTATACTATCATGTAAGAAACGAATCGCCAGTCTATGTCCAATGCAGGATACAGGATGCTTTGGGCTGGTGCACGGGGATGACCCAGAGAGATGTTATGGGGAGGGAGGTGGGAGAGGGGTTCATGTTTGGGAACGCATGTACACCCGTGGTGGATTCATGTCAATGTATGGCAAAACCAATACAGTATTGTAAAGTAAAATAAAGTAAAA